>NC_139762.1:87743098-88287313 GCF_965231275.1 Zosterops lateralis
ACTAACTTTCATCGGATCTAATTAAGCCCTGTGGGTAAAGGGTAAAGCTGCAAGATATTTCATACCCATGTCATATTTTCTCAATGTGATGTATTGAGAGGCTACCTATAACAGAGCCTAGACAGTGTTAAAGAGACAAAGTAGGTATGTATTAAAAAGGCCTTTCAAGAACACACCTTGGGCAGTACAAGGGCCCAGCTGAGGCTACACAACAGGTCACACATTTTCACACTTTTATAAGTTTTGGTTCTTTTACATATTGGGGTTAATTGTCCAATTACAGCTTCAGGTTATGAAGTCTCACCCTCCCAGATTGCTCTCCTCAATTTTCTGTTGTTTATACTTCTTGGGCCTGAAGCTGCAACAGTATCCTTGGTTCTGGGGCTGGAAAAGAATTGTTTTGTCTAACTAAACTGCAAAGAGGACTTGCTAACACTTTATATGAAGTTCAGAGTCACACTAATTCAGTACATAATCTGGAAAATATGAAAGCTAAAACTTAAGGCATCAAAGGGAGTCTAAGTACAATGTTCTTCATCCTTTTTGCTCTGCGAAGTGGTCATACTGTCATCCACTGGTTTTCTGCAAATAGTGGGTAACATCAGAGAGTACTCTATCTGGAGTAACCTACATTTCTGCAGTTCATATGAAACATTAAGCATCAACACTTACTTCAGGAATTCTAATTATTGCTGCCATATAAGTCTGTTTACTCTAACTGTTCTGTGTAAATCCTCCATCAGAACTAAATATAAGACCAAGTGTGAGAAGCTCCCTGCTTTAGAGAGAGAAGCCATAGGCTCAAATATTTTGTTCAGTGTCTCAGCAAACAGAGGACATCTCTATATTAATTTATTTGGATAACCATTGTCAATGCACTGATGGGTACTGAAGCCACTGACATGGTACAGCCATGCATGACCCAAACCTCAATTCCACAACGTTTTTCATATATTTCAATTGTTTTATTGGAAAGGTGTCTAAAAAAAGAACTGATTCTTTGAGATTCACAACTGAGTCCCACATAGCTGAGGTGAAGCTGATGTGAGAGATTCCAAAATTCTCATTGGGAAGCTCTGTTACAAGAAAAACCTGTGAGAGTTGTGGCTTGTCTGTCTTTACAAAAATAGGGAAACGTTTTTAAAGTATTATGACATGTCACAAAAACTGTACAGACTATAAAATGACAGAGTATGTGATTTTTAATTTTTTTATTATTATTTTTATTTCTGCAGTTCCTGCCTACATTTCTTCAGTCCCTGGAGGTTTTACCATGTTCCAGTGATTCACTTAGAAATCTCATGTTTGTAAGTAGCATGAGTTCAGTATTAAAACATACAATGGTGATTTTCAAACTGTAGTCTTTTATTGTCTGTAAGGAGTCAAGTAGATTCATGATATTGCTGGCAAGAATGCCTTTAAGCATAGAACTGGAACTGCTGCTAGTGGGGCTGCTGCATTAGAGAGCCTCCTGCATCCTCAAGCCCAGCAGGCAGAAGCATCACCAGAAATTCAAGACAGGAGGATGGAAACTACTGCTGCTGTAAAAAAAGCCACTGCACAGGACTTGCTATACTCACCAAGAGCGTGGAAGAAAGATCAACAACTACTTTAAGGATCCTTCTAATTAGATATTCTATCAATTTCATTAGAAGGGATGGGTTTGAGAGGACTGTAGGAGAGTAACAAAGTCTCTCTCTGCAGTTGATGTCTTCCTCTCCCATGATGCCTGTCTGCCCCATTCCATGCAGATATCCCATCTTCACTCCCTTCAAGGTGGTCCCTGAACAGCTGCTATATACAACAACATCCTTTCCCAGAACTGTAAATGGGGGTGGTGAAGTGCTGGTGGGTACAGGCCAAGAATAAAAATGGGTTGTTGGACTTTTTGCCTGATACATCCCCTTCTCAGACCTCAACAGGAGCAGAGATCAGTGCAAACAGCAGCAGTTCTTTCAGCAGTAGCACTAACTTCTCATTGAACAAGCAAGAGAGTCATTCTGTCACTTAAGGCCAGAAGGCAGAGCTGCTTTGAAGCCCCTCTGAGATGGCAAGAAAAACTCAGATTTTTGCTGAAGATGTCAGTCTTTCAGAGCCTTCTTCCCCTGAAGTTCAGTGTAACCTCACTCAGTGCATGCCAAACAAAACAGGGAGCTTTGTTCACTGAGTGGGAAGTTAGAAATGTTTCCAGAAGCACTGTCATCACTATCATCTTCACCCACAGGTTCAGAGATGACTCAGTGTGTCTGAGGATGCCACTTTAGGAAACCAAGCTGAGTGTGCTGCTCGTGCCAGAGACAAGGCTGATGTCAAGCTTACTAAACAGGCGTAGCATTGGCACTAGCAGTCATACATCAGTTTTAGGTGTTGGGGTTATTTGACTTCTTTAATTGAAGGGTAAATGGGGCTGTGTATTACAGTTCTGTGGGTATAGTCTCTACAAATTACCTTAACCAGATCTGGTTGTGAATCAGTACTCAGAAATTGTGCAAATATTTAAGTCAAATTATGTGAATGAATCATGGGACTGTATTTGAATGATCATGCATTTTATTTTCAAAAACTGATATGCAAAATCTCTGTAGCATCTTAAGGCTTCAGCGAGGGACAAAAAAAGGTGAAAGGTTTTTCTTTGAATGCAATACTGTTTCCATTGATAACATGGTACTATCTTAAATAGTGGAAAATTGGTTTCATTTTAGTTTAGTTGACTTTTATATTTTTAAAGATACATGCTATTTCTAAAAATCATTCATGATCATTCTTAAATATATTTAGAAACAAAGCACATTTTTAAACAAAACCCCATTTTTCCTGATTGTATCTCAAATGCTAGTGCTGAGCTAAAGACAGGAAAAAGCAACATGAACTGCTCCACTGGAGCAGCAGAAGAAATCTCCCAGGCAAGATTTGCTAATATCAGATGGGGTGGCATGGTACGTTCCAAGTGTTTAAAAATAACAGTGTGACATTACTGTATCAATGGTGGAAAATCAAAGGACCGCTGTCCTGGTTTGTAGGTCAGAAGTCTGGCACACACTGCTATTTTAAGTGATAATAAAGTCTGCATGGTGATAGTACAATCAGGAAAATGTTTCTAAAGAATGTTGGTCTATTACACCAGTCACTGAAGGAAAATTTCAGCTGCAAGGCTGCCTGTGTGTTGCAGGTTGAATCTGTCCTACTTGCCATGTATTTATTCTGGCAAAAAAAAAATATAAAAAGCCCATGTAAATGTTCACAAGCAAGGTGGACATAACAAGAGGTGCTCAGGTACTTGAGGAAAATCCATCAGTTGAAGCAAGATAGCACTACTTGTGGCAAGTAATTATCACTTGTTTCTGGGGCCAAAACGAGATGATCATGGTATTGACTGCCAGAGCAATTATTCTATATTTATTACTGCATTTGTGACTTCCATCTTAATACCAGTGAAATTAAAAAGCTTATAAATTAGGAGCCTGCTCTGTCCAGCATATCTGAATGAGCAGTCCATGCAGGTTATTTTGCTGTCCTACATACATATCAAATCACTTGGATTTTTCAAAGGTAGGGAAATCCATCACCTATCTTCAAACAAAGTCTTCTTTCCTTAGTTGCCAGTAAAGTGGACAAATTTATCTCATTATGAGATTTCATGATCAGAATTTTGTGAACCAAATTAATTTCCTGTCAAAGTTTTGCTATTAGTTAAATTTAGAAATGGCAGAGTAACTCTCTGAGTGGATCATTTTAAGTCTTCTAAGAGGATTAAAATATCTGATTCAGAGACACAGCCATTAGAGGGATGACTTTTCAGAGCAAAGCAAAGCTCAGCTCTGCTCTGATGTTTATCCTGAAACTTCTATACTTATTAGAGTTTACTTTGAAGGTATGTTACCAGTGTGTTGATTCTGTATTCCACTAATACTGAATGCGATTGCTTATACTTAAAGTGTCTTTTACTTTATTCATAAGACATGTGAAGCTATAAATATATAAATAAGGTATGAGATTTTTTTAGCTATGTTCCCTAATGGCTTAAGTTTACTGGGACTTTTGAAAGCCTTGCTTGATGCTCTGCTTTAGGATCAAACTTGGAAAATAACTGCACTTTTTCACATTATAGACCAGAAATTCTAATGCCAAAAGGAAGTGTATTACTGCTGCTGTTCATATTGCATTGCAATGTGGAGCTCAGAGCTGCCCTTCATGCCCAGCACAGTGCAAAGCCTCAGTATGGCATGTCTTTCATCTAACAGCTCATGTTGTCCAGATAAAAGATGATGTATCCAAGTAACATCTGTAATTTATGTGTTTTCTCCAGTAGGAATGGTCATCATTTTGCCCAAACACCTTGTTGATGCTACATCAATTACTAGAAAAAGGGGGTCAAGAACTTTATATTACTCCTAACTAGTAGCAACATAAATTAGCTGTTGAACTTCCAGGGTTATTTCCACTTCAGCAATAAACTGCAGCACATTGTCCTCCTGAACTGTGTGCTATGTCCTTTTGTAGAAGGATAGATAGTCAGAAAAATAGCTTCATGTGGTTAAAAGCATCATTCCAGATTTTGTGGTGAGACACATCCCAAGTACGCCAGCATGCCTGGGCTGCCTGTCTGCTGCTTTTTTCAATTTTTGCATAAATTAAAGCAAGTGGGTAAAATCTAAATATGTGAGACAGAATTGGACATCCTTAGTCACCTGTGACTCAGCAACAAATAAGACTCTGATCCAAAACCAAGCATTACTCCAGCAGGCTTAAAAAGCTCTTTGCTAAACTCCCATCAAAACAAGGTAGAACTTTGTAAGCTCTGGCCTGCAGCACAACTTAAATTAAAATTGTGGCAAAATTTGTGATTAAAAAATAAATGAGTGGTCACTCCTTTTGAATTAATTGTGTATGAATCATTACCTTCTTGGAAGTGACAGCTGGAAGAAAGTCTTCAAATTCTGCTCAGACCATAACATGCTCCCTGTGGCTTTCCACGGAGATGTGACAACACAGTTTATCAGAGAATGAGTTGAACATGGCAACTGGACTGTATGAACACAGGACACTGCTATTTAGTGTGGACAGCTGAAACGGGCAAGTACTTCATGGTGCTGCAACTACGCTGGTAGTGTCTGACTCACTTTGGATCAGAATTTCTTTTTCCTTATAGAAAATTGCATTCTTTCTCCTTTTACCTTAGAGAATCGTGGCCTTCCCATGTCAGGTGTCCTCAGCTGAAGATGCCAACACTAATCCAACACTGACTTGTCAAATAGTTTTCTCAAAAGCATTTAGCCTAACAAAAAATAAATAGAGTTGAAGTGTTGAGGTGAATTTACCAAGCTATGCTACTCCTGCATTTATATTCATGCATTCATTCATACATGCATCCAAATCAGCTCTTTAAGTTACAAGTTACTTGCATGAACCTCAGTAATTCAGTTTATAGACATCCAACAAAGTTTACTACATACACTGAAGAAAAAAGGTGCAATCTCCTACGGAGCCTCAGGTTTTAAAATATCTGCTGTCTGTTTTGTGGACAGTTTTAGGACTGAAAAGCTATTTTCAAGTCTGAAACAGCAGAAATTAATTTTGTGAATTCCTTTCTTAGAGGGCATAGATGGAAATGAGATTAATTTTTTTTTTTTCTCAAGTGTGTCTTTTAGCCAGCCAAGGGTCAAGCTAAATGCTGTTAAGACTTTCAAATGCTTGAAGCATGTCTTGAGGCAGATGGTCAGGATCCAGCCCTTGCAGATGAAGTTGGAATCTATAAAGCGTGTGTCTATTAGCACGCCTGTCGCTCCTTGCTCTGTTTGTTCAGGACTTTTCAAGAGGGCATTCTCTAAATACTGAAGGAGGATGGAGAGAGTCCTTCCATCTCTGTCACTAACTCCCTGAATTACTACTGCTTCTTCCAGTAAGACCTGGCCATGTGTGTTGGATGAACAGTGAAACACATCCTTGACTGCTAAAAAAACAGCCCCTGATGGCATTTTACTGATAGCCACACTGAGAGTGCGTCCTACTCCAGTGGGTGTCTGGCGATGTGTATTACAGAACAA
The DNA here is from genome assembly GCF_965231275.1 of Zosterops lateralis. NCBI lineage: Eukaryota > Metazoa > Chordata > Aves > Passeriformes > Zosteropidae > Zosterops > Zosterops lateralis. The sequence continues at coordinate 87,749,143 of NC_139762.1, forward strand.
ATGCATGTGAGTCTGCAATTTATATATAAAACATTTTTTAAACGCTTACTTTCTCTAGGTATATTAATCTTACTGTCTCCAGGTTTTTATGGTTCATGGCATGCACTAAAGAGTTTGCTCATATGAATAAGAAGCATTGAAAGCAACTGAGTTTTTGAAAGTTTTTGTCATTTTACAATATCGCTGGGCTAAACAGCCAGATGCATGTGATGCTCTGTTTATTTAACACACCCCTGTTTATTCCCGCAAAAAAAGCAAAGTCATCTCTTCTAAATTTGTAGTCTAATTTCCAACATAATATAGGCCCCAACGTTTCTAAAGTTATTAAAGTTTGAGATTTTTTTTTTCTGATATAATATTAGGAAACTAGGTTCAAGTTAAATAACATAAAAATGTAGATCAATATTAAAAGCAAGAAAATGAGACCATTAAAAAGAAATGGAAGTAAAAATAGTCATTCAATACCACTACCCTCAAGCATCCTCCACTGCAGGGAAATTTATATTTTGAATCCAAGAATGGGGTTCATATGTACTTTTTCCCGGAAAACAAGAATAATTTTGACAAAAAAAGCAGAACTTCACAATGGCTAATTGCATTTCCATACCACATGTGATTACAAAGAGAATAGTAGTGATAAGGATATTCCCTTGACATGACTACCTATTCCATCCCATTCTTTTAAATAATCATTCTTTAAACAGTTGGACACTCACAGGATTTAATTTCCCAAATTCATTCTATCTACATGCAGAATAGAAGTAGTGATTAATTTTTTGAAAGGCTTTATTAAAGCCTTCACTGTTGAAAAATTAGGCAGCAGGAATGATAACAAAAAACATGATTGTTGTTGTGTCTCTATAGCGATTTCTCTTATGAAGGACTGGATTTCACCAATTGATGTGTCTAAATACCACATTGAAATTGGCACCTGTTGAGCTGAACATTGGATTTTTTTTTTTTTTAAACTGAGGAATAAATATTGCCAGAGTTGAAGCTTTTGCCAATAATTACCTTGTTAGGATATAAATTTTATACTGATCAGTCATCATATACACAGGAATTTTTAAATGCTTTTCCTGTCATTGTTTTTGTAGCATTGCATAACTAGAATTTTGTGCAACAAGCAATGGAATGTACCAGGGAAGAGGACATACTGCCTCTTTCAGAGGTGATCAGATGTCCTAGGCCTTCCTTGGGAACAGTACTGGCACGGTAGCTTTTTGCCCTGAATTATAATGCACAACAAGAAACAGGGAAGATAGGCATCATGGCTGTAGCAAATCACAAAGCCACAGCCACAGCCAGTGAGCAGAAGACAATTCCCCAGATGCCCTTCCCATCCAATTTTTTTGGGCCTTTGGCACTGTCTGTAAGTACTTATGCGGAATCTCATGACCTTAATTCAGAAGGGGTATCTTTTCTTTTCAATCATCTAACTGTAGAAGAAAGATGGGGTTTAAAATAACACAATCCAGTGCCAGGAACAGAAAATTTTAGGAACTGGTCTTGCCTCTTGGTGATGTCAATAACACAATTAATCTCCCGATCTTAAACCACTGAATATTGTAGCCATAGGGAAAAACGGAGAGAGAGGAACCCAAGCAACTCTGTATTATACAGTGTTTTCATGCTATATGGATTTACTACACAGGCATAAATACTCAGAGCAATACAGGGCAGAACAGGGAAAGCTACTTCAAAAAAAGCTTTTTCAATTTCTTATTCAGCTTTCAGGCTGACGGCAACTAAACAGATTCAACCTGCTTGGCACAGGCCACACTAAATAAGATAAGACTAGGAAGCAAAGTGCAAGTTTAATTTTTGTGAGAAGTTAATATATAGCTTGCCAAGCCACAGAGCAACCCCTTATAGTATATGGTTATTATTACCTGCACCCCTTGAACCACAGCTCACATGTGCATGTCTACTTGCTGTGCCATTGCATCTCTATTTCCTACACTTGTTTTCAACAGGAAGCATGAAAATTTAATTCCAAAAGAAAAGCAGATGTCTATTTGTTTTCCTAACCCTGTCTCTTCCTTCCCCTCCATATTTAAGACCTTATTTAGTTAATTCATTGACATATCTGCAGAATTTTGCCTCAAATTTTGTTTGTGTCGCTCACAAGGTAACACTGATATCCCAGCATTGGTAACAATCTTCAGGAATAACACTACTGTGGGCACCCTATGGTATTGTGTCACCTTTTACTACCACACTTACAAGCACACCTTATTCCTTTCTGTGCCACCTCCAGTGACAGATGTCTGCTGTCTCTCCATTTAGTGTGCATAAAAGCAGCACCACCTTTCGACCCTTTGACTTTTACTTTGCTTTAATCAAAGTCTGAAAAAACCATTCTAGCAAGACTACATGAGAGTAGTGTCCAGGAGAAACACAAGTGTACGTGTGGTCCCTGTGTTCAGCAGTATCGAAACAGTGTCTCTCTCCGTAAAGATAGTTTGAAGGGAAAAAAAACCAAAAGGACAGCAGATAGGCCTCTTTTATGTAAAATGGGGACATCCATAATGTTTCTCTAATCACAGAAAGGTAATGTGGATACCTATGGCAACTAGATATTCTCATTTTGTTCCAGGTAATCATTCAGAAAAATTAAAACCATCTCACATAAGTATGTGAAGATTACTAAAATGGAAGGCAACAGTGCAAAGATAGAAATAGAAGTAAAATAAAATTATTTTAAAATACACCCTCTATGCAAGATGTCAAGTTCTAGTCAGATTATAAAGGGGATTAAATAACTTCAAAGGAAAATTAATACGTAAAGTTGGTTCTTAATATCAGAACCTGGTCTGCCTGAGCACAAATGTTAGAATTCCTTTAGATCTCAAAAATGCTAATTTCTTTCTGCCCTGTAACAGCACAAATTGCCTTGCTGGGTGAAGTGCCTGTGGACAAAGGGCCATCAAGCAATTTGTCAGTTTTACCTGGCTAAAACCTGTGTTTCTTTACAAGACAGAAAATATAAAGAAGGTAAATGATGACATATGATAAACTGTTATCATTTTACTGGAGATATTCAGTAATTCTCCTATGGCTATTCACAGCCATGCTGAAATTTAGGAAGATTTACCAACCTGCTGGTATTGCCTTCCCTGTGGGGAAAAAACCCAACTTCCTTACACATCTCAAAATTTTTATAAAGTAGTGAATAAAAACGTGGTAAAAACTGAATGTTCAGAATTTTACAGTGTATTTTTTTCTCCCCAGTTATCTGTTTTTTTATAGTTAATCTTGGATGTTGTATGTTGCAGCAGGTTTGTACACAATCCTGAACTAAATTGTAGGTGACCTTATTCTTTGCTAGACCTCATTCATTTAGGGTCACCTAGAGAACTTAACTGCCCCATGAAAATCATATGGATTTTAATTAAAATTGGTTTTGGAGCCCCAAACTAAGGACACAATGTAGAAATCTAAGAAATCTAAACATTAAATAGTACAACTAAAACCTAGATAATGTTAGTGGAGTTTTTGCGTTGAAAACAAAACAGGAACAGAATGTCCAGATCTGCAGGGGGAAATGGGCCACTGAATAACAGAACCAATATGATTCCAACAGAAGTCTTTTATTGCTTACATTACATGGCAGATATAGATTCTAGGTCTACTGTCCATGTGGGCACACATCTCTGGGTTGGCTAAGCTGCTTCTTCATGAGGCAGGCACACATCCTTCAGGACATCCAATTGGTCAAGCCTCCATCCTCACATTGTGCTTCCCCTATCTAGGGTTTACATTTTTTTGCAGACATCTTCTCAGACTCTCTTCTTATTTTTGATCCTGTTGTTTTTTCAGTAACCTTGATGAATTCCTGAGAGCTCTAACAACAAAACTACAGGTGATTTGATAATATTACTCACAAGCACTTTGGCTGGTGCATCAGAATAGCCTGTTATAGAGATACATTGCTACACAGATCTCTTAGTCTCCTAATCTCTTAGTGTAGGAAATATCCTAAACTAATACAATTAAAATCAAGAATAAACTGGTATTTTCCACAGTTCATTATTTAAACCAAGATTAATTGAGAGTTATTTTTCTTGTATCTGACTTTCCCCAACCTCTAGGATTTTTTCAGAGGTTCCTGAATTCAGAGGAAGTGAAATAACTATTCACTGTGTCACTATAGGTTTTCTAGCATCAATTTCTGATGTGAGTCTCCTGTTAACTTTTGTTGGGATTTTGCACCACCTGTATAAACCTTTTGAATCATAAGGATTGTAGTGACAGCTATAGTCACCACTTGAGACAGAATAATGAGGACTGCTTCCCAGATCTCTGGGTTTAAGAGAGTATTAAATATAGACCTGCAGCCCAGGATAAAGCAACAAGAGGCTTCGTGGATATTTTGCATCAACCGAAGAACAGCAGGATTCAGGATCGCTGGTTCTTTTCTGGCTCTGAGGAGAATTGATCTATATTGGCCACAGTCTATTTTCTCTTGGTCCCTGTTTCTTTTCCTTCTCTTGTTCTTTGTTTCCTTTCTTTCTTCAGGTTGCTCATTGATGTTCTCATTCCACACAACCAGGTTCCTTAACTTCATCTCAGTTTTTCTCCACACTTCCAGGATCTGACCTTCCATGTGTTGTTGCATCTATGTACAGGTGCTGAATTTCATTATTTGGTTTTGCCAGCAATTCATAGAAATATCCATCCTAAAGCCTTGTGAGAAGTCATTGCCTTCCCAGACTAAATCTTGATGTTCTGCAGTTCCAAACTAGGTATCCTGCCAGATTTTACAGATTTTATATCTAGTGTCTTCCCACAGGAACACAGGAAGGGGATCTTTCAGCCCAAATTACTTTTTTTTTTTTTTTTTTTTTTTTTTTTTTTTTTTTTTGTGTGTGTGTGTGTGTGTGTAGGAAACTGCTTCCTAAACCAAAAAGAAACTTGGGACAAAAATATCAGATATTGTCTTCTCTAGATCTCCTTTAACTTCCAGACAAAATTTAAGCAGATAAATTTATAACTTTATACCCTGTTCCTTTGTGCCAGTATTTATTCCACATCCCACATTAGCTGATTTACTTAAAAATTGCACTCATTTTTTTTTTTTTTTTTTTTTTTTTTTTTTTACTAAATTAAATAAGATATGCTTTAAACTAAATAAATTCTGCTCTTCTAATCCCCTTCCTCCAGGTAAAGTTTTACATTATCCACTCATTTTAATTCTCCTGCTTGGCACCTGTTTGAGTCTGGATTCATCTTCATTATATGGAATTACCCAGAATAAAGTAAAATGTTGCAGACTTGGCCTTTGACATCAGAACTAATGCTTTCTTTTCTGTACTAGAGATGCTACATCTTAAGCTTTCACATATTTTTTAAGGCCATGCATGTCAGACTGATGTCTCATATATTCCAATAATAGACTTAGACTTCCTGTTGCTCTAGCCTCATCAATTTTTAAGAGTTGACAAGTTCCAAATTCATCAATGAAATTTGTGTTATTCATTGCTAAATCCACTTCCAGCTACAGTACTGAACTCTACTTGTGCCACACCAGTTGTCAGCAATATTCTGAAGTGTACCCTGAATTATATTCTAACTCTTCTTGAGTATTGCCAGTGCCTTACAACTGCTTGTTATCACATTTAGCACAGTGCTATTTTTGGTGGCAAGGTCATTAATAAAAATATTTAATGAGTTCTGTCTCAAGACTGATCTTTGAGGAGTAATCACTCTACAGCCAGATAGATGCTCTTTCAGCACATTCTGGAGTTCCCTCTTTATTTTTTTGCCTTACTAATCTTATCATTCTTCTATAAAAATTGCATCTTCTACAGTTAAACTAGTAGCTTCCTACATGACATCAGAGTGAAGAAAAGACAAAGAAAATGCAGTATCTCTTATCTGTAAAATCAATTCCCTAACAAAGAAGGGCGTGAAGCCAGTATAGTGTGAGACATTTTCAGCAGAATCAAGTCATATTTTATCACATTTTCACTTACTTTATGCTTTTAGTTATTTTCCCCACAAAAATTTCTGCAAAGACATACCATGCCCAGGAAGCCAAACACAAGGACCCTGTTATAATGCCCATCCCACCATCACACACCTCTCAAATATTTTCATTGTGCTTGTTGCCATTTGGTCATGTGGTCCAACCCACAATAATTCTGTTCAAACTCCTTGATATGACCCTTTCAAACGTGTGTCAGGTCTTTTTGTATTCATTCTACAACCCATGTTGTATCCAACTACAGCGGCTCAAGCACCCTGTGTTCTTTGCATGCTGTTTCCAGGTCAGATGAGCTTATTTGGAGTTCTAAACTCTCACCTCTTTTACACTTCCTGACTTCAACCCTGTGCTAAACATCCTATCCTTCTTACAGAGGCTGATATCTATTAGCTAGCTCTGCAGATGTGCAGAATCAACAATCTCCAATTCACCTGCTGTCCCAAATACTCAGCACATCTGCAAATGAGGCTACCACAGGATCTGAAGAAGGGAGTGACACCCAGCTGGTAATCATTTCCACACAGGAGAGAGAATTCCACTCCGAAGGGCAGATAAGTCAATTATTTAATTTCTCCTCGACCCAAGATTCTCATTCCAAGGTTCTGGGCATCCCCAGAAGGCCCTGCCCTCCTGCTAGTCTTGCCTGTTTTAATTCCCTTGTGCACACTAGCTCCAGGACTCCAAACAAGTTAGGTATGCCCAGTCCACCACTAATTTGCTGTGCAAAGGAATGGTTTGCAGGGATGTTTCAATGCAAGTGGCAGACAGGCTAGCAGCACTGCAGATGGGAAGGATGTGGCTTTCAGCTCTGGCCCTTAGGATGGCTCTTCATCTGGCACCTAAGAGAAACCAGATGAAACTGAAGACAAGAATATGATTTTGAAAACTGAGTTCAAGGCAGCAGGCTGCATCTTCCTGCTGATGCTGGGATTTAAGGACACACTGCTATCACCCTAATTTGGGGCCAGGACACACACCAGAGTCACAACCCGCTGAGCACCCACACTAATTGATTCTCAATCTAGCCCATGTCAGCTGCTTCTCCAAGAAGGGTGCAGGGCTAGGACATGCTGCAAGTCTGACAGCTGCACTGGCAAGCAGTTGGCACTGGCCATGCTCAAAAGGAGGTTTCTTCTGAAAGAAACTCAAGCCCACCTTCCTGCACAGCCAGAAGAAGGACATCTTGCACCTCTGGACTCCTTTAAAACCACAAATAGTGTCAAAATAGTGCTGATATCTTGGTTATTGTGAAGCAGTACAGCAGGCTCTGACTATAAATGATTTGTTCAAAGTCAAGTAGGAAACCTGTTGCCACAAAAAAAGAAAAAAAAAAAGCTCAGTTTTTCCAAATTCCAGAGATAATTTCAGTCATATTTGTTCATACTTTAAAAGAAAAATTAAAGCTTTACAGTTGAAGATGGATGAACTATTCATAGCAAATAATGTAGCCATCAAACAGAGACTTTTAGTCACTTGATGTATTATCAATGAATAGACTGATTTTTATGAATATGCTCATTAGCTGTAATTGTTTAACAAATTATTTATCTGAAAAAGTTTCATCCCCTGAGTTATCTCTGATCTACTTGCTTTTTGATTATTCACTAGATGTGGTACATTATCACTTTGCTCCCTCGTAGAATAAATGAAATATTAGCAGTATCTGTGAACACTTGGAGCATGAATATTCATTTGTGAATGCACATGCTATATGACTTGTCATTAAAGGCATCCATTATTGCCCTATGAAGAGTAGTTTGACTCTTTTTAAAAATAAATGTAATTTATTGTGGCATCTATTCATTATAAAGGTTACTCTAAAATACAAATAAGTAATTACCTTTAAATGTTAATTCATCCCTTGATGCAAATATTTTTTCTTTTAAATACAAATTTAAATGCTGCTGTAAATAGAGAAATGGACTTAACTCTTGCACTGCCAAGCATGGGTTATTTTCAGTGAATGAGGATGTCTACGCTGAAACCCATCATATGATAACAATTTGCATTCACATATACTGTGTGTTCCTGAAAGAATTTACACTGTAAGAGGCTGAGAAAAAAAATGTTAAAGAAAAGAGAGAAAGGAAGAAATATGAGATATTCACAGGAAAAACTAAATTCCCCAGGAAACAATAAAAAGCAAAAAGTAAACAAGTTGAAGTGCTATGGAATGGTTAAAAAATTTGACAGCATGTAACAATAAATGACTCAAGAGAGGAGGACATTGAAGATGGAAATTCTGTTGTAATTCAAGCATATTAAAGGAAACCAGATCTGTGTAAAGGGCTAGCATTAATTTATTTGCTTACACTGGAAAATATTACACATTGTTTTGAAATTTTTTTTTTTAATCCAGAAATAACGCTCTGAGTGCTACTGCTGTGCTGTTGCAATATCTTCTCACATATAAAATCAATATCTGCTAAATATGGCATAGCAAGTGAGGTAGTGACAAATAATGGACCACAATATGATTTGCTAGGAGTTCTTCTGATGTTCTGCTAAAGAATATGGTTTTAAACACTCCAGTGTCTAACATACCCACAGCGAATTGCCCTTATGAAAGCTCTGCTGAATATTTTTAAATACAGAACTTCAAAAGCCTTAGGAAGAACTTTAGATCCCTGCTTGGTGACACAGAGTTTCAGGGAATGGTTGTAATAATTGCACAGAAATGTTTTCATACAGTTCAGTAGGAAGCTGACAATCTCTTATGTCATCACTACTGCTAATGAGAGTATAGATATTTCTTATTAGCTATGAGAAAATGAAGCAGATTATGTTATGAAAGGTAAAGGAAGTTAAAGCTCTTTCATCCATAAAACACTAAATATAAAGAAACCAGCAAAATATGGGTGCAGAAGGCAAGCTTCTCTCTGGAAGACGTTACCTGGGTTTTTTTGGGATCTTTGTGGAGGGGGTTAGACACAGAAAATAATGATAGCTTGTTTTAATATGCAAAATGAAAATAGAATATACTCAGAGTGTGGAACAAAACACAGACCAAAACAGAAATCTGCCTTCGAACAGAGTTGCAATGTTAGTGAGAAACGCAATCATTTTCTGAAAGAGACTAAACAAGAATAAAATGGGCTGATAAGAACAGCTGTGTATGTATTTTCAAGAAAGAAAAGTATGCGGGAACAATCAAGATCATTATAATAGCATCACTAAGGATTTTCAGTGGAAGAATTAGGTCCAACAACTTGAATAGTACCTTGAATATAAATGGAGCATGCATTAATTTCAAATCGGATGGCAGACATCAAGTCCAGTTGCACATCAAAATTACAATTAAAAACTGAAAAGAAAACTTAGTCATGTGGAACACAGGTGGTAAATCTAACATTTTACATTGGAAAGCCTACTTCTAGTGTGAATACTTGAGAACTGATAATTAAGTGAAATAAAATCCTGACAGATTGTGCAAATTGGCTCAGGTCTTCTTTTCCATGCTCTAATCTATATAACTAAATTTGATTTTAGTACAAATATCTTCAAAATTGCGCTGCTTATGATGGTTAGGGTACCAAAGGTAAGACAAGCTATTCAAATGCTTCACTGTAAATTATTCTTTTCTGGTTCTTCTGTCCTAATATAGATGTTACAAATTTCCAAAATATAGCTAAAGCTATGCTGCCTATGTCCATCTTTTTATGGATATATTATTCATACAACACAGATTGAAGACAAATTGCCTCAATAAATTGTGTTATTTGATGCAACACTGGTTATAATGTTGTTCTTGTTGTGTTGGCATCATTGGAAAGATATTTCACTGCTGTAGTATCATGGAGATTTTTATTTTTTATTCAGTTTATCACCATGCAGTTTATTGCTTTTAGCTGACATTTTGATTTTTATTCCTGGACCACCAAATATTCCATTTAAAAATCATATTCATATGACTTCTTTTATGGTGAATGAATTCTACCTTGTAAAAATCTCTAATAGAATTTAATTGGATTCATTAGAGTTTTCAGAAGTTCATTCCATCCTGAATAGGAATGGACACAAATTTGTCCCTCTCTAAACTAGTGGTGAAAACATTCTTTTATAATGTGAGACTTAGGAATAGAATATTTTTATATATTCCCACATGAAATACTGCATCATCAGTTCCTGGAATCTTCCTGCATAAAAAAATTTAAGGCTGAAGTAGAGCCTGCAGAAAACCCCAAATCCCAGAATTTACCTCTTAGGTTTAAGAAAAATTTCATCTGAAATCTGATTTCTTTGTTAATTGATTGATTTTGTCCAAAATGGTGATGCAGTAGAAAATCTGCATGAGTAAAATTGGGAATTCTCTATATTTTGGCTAAATATCTTCATAAATATTTATCTCTAGCCAGTGTGTTCTGTGTCTTCACTGATACTATTATTCTGTGTGGGTATAGTTGAATGAACAGAATTAAAAAATGAGTAATATTTCAAGATTTGAAAGCACTGAGGCAACTTGTGCTACTTTTTCCAAGTGTCAGCATATAACCCAAAATGCATGGTGAAACCCTCTTTCTAAAATAATTTCTTGTCTTTCTTGTGAGTTTCTAAATATATGACAAAAGAGAGCAAGAAAAAAAGAGACAAATATAGATGCTGATAATTATAGGAAAAGCCTTCTGGCACGTCCAGAAATAGAATGCAAACTTCTGACTCATAGGTCTGCATCCTGCCCACTGCATCACACTGCTTTTCCTAGAGACTTATTTTTATGAAGTAAATGCATATTTTATAAATATTAAGATTGATGTATATTGTAAAATTGTCACCAAAATCTCATTTTAACTACTGTTAAGAGTTTGCTGTGCTTATACACATTTTAAAATAATGCCCCAGAAGAAACCCCCCAGACTGCAAGATGTTACATAATTTCACTATAAATGCTTAATATTTTATAAATCAACAATGTTAATGTATCTGAGCTGAGCTGAGCTATGAAAATCTTTCAAGTGCAACTAATTGGAATTTTGCAAAGATCTTTATTTTACGAAGAAATACAAAAATGCCAAATGATTAAGGTGTTTTCATGAACAGAGACAGTATGCTATTGTGAATTATATTAGTTTTAGCTTAACATTTTGTCAACATAGAGGAACGCTGTGTGTGTCTGATCTTCATTATCCATTTTCACTGACTTCATTGCTTTTAGGAAGGCATCTCATATACCTTTTGAAGGATATTTTAATTTAAAAGTCCTGAGTATAAAACATTCTGGTTTCTAAGAAATACATGAGCTTAGTATCTTAAATGTGTTCTCCATGTAGTGTTTGCTGTCTTAAATGTGTGCCCCTTTTGCTCAGTTCATTGAGTTCTAGAAGCTCAATTTGCACTTTTTGAATACAAATATCCCCCTGTTTCCTGGATACATAAACTATAAGGAAAGACTCCTGTACCTGAAGGAAGCCCACAAGAAAGACGGAGAGGGACTTTTTACAAGGGCATGTAGTAACAGGACATGGGGCAATGGCTTCAAATTGAAAGAAAGTAGTAGATATTAGGAAAAGATTCTTAACTGTGAAAGTGCTGAGGCACTGGAACAAGATACCCAGAGAAGCTGTGGATACCTCATCCCTGGAAGTGTTCAAGGCCAGGTTGGAGCAACCTGGTCTAGTGAAAAGTGTCCCTGCCCATGGCAGGGGGTTGGAACTGGATGACCTTTAAGGTTCTTTCCAACCCAGGCCATTCTATAATTCTATGATTCTATAATATATACTTGGGAAGCGCAAGAAGTACAGATCTAAAGTCACACATTTATGCAGATTAGTAGAAATAACATACATATATGCCAACATTCTTTACATTTAGGACTTTTGGGCAAACCAGCACTGTCTCTAACTGATTTTAATATGTGGGAAAGGAGAAGGTTTGGGGTTTGTGGGACGTTGTTTCCCCTTCTATGTGCACAGGCAACCAAGCAGTCAGGATGGTCTACTTGGCACAGGAAACTATCTTCAGGAGAATAGTCTAGCTACAGCCACTGGTGGTACGTGGGCAGCAAAAGGAGACAGAAATAAAATCTATTTAGGTCAAAATCTAAATGATGAGGAAAAAATAAATCAAAATACTAGAAGACATGAAGACTCTTTATATGCTGATGTATGGGCAACAGGTGAGATATTCAGACGGCTTCCTTATTAGCACATATTTAATTTATTTTCTGAAGCAGGAAGGAGGCATACTAACCAAATTTTTAAAAACTCGATATGTCCTAATATATTCCTTCTAAGGAATGAAACAGCAAAAGCAAAAAGGAAGGCTCTTCTTGCTCATCCAGCACTCCCAAGTAATTGAATGCTTGAAACCAAAAGGTTTTCAATCATTATGTACCAGCATTCCAACAGAAAAAATCACAATATGGATAAAGTGATCATGTTCCTCATTCCATCAAATCTGAGTGCAGAGTGAGCTCCAAAATTGTTCTTTAGTAACATGCAGGGAGGAAAGTTAATTACTGTGGGTTCTTTCTCTCCATCTGACAGATGTTTCAGCAAAAGCTACCCTTCTGCCCCTGGAACCTGTGAAACTATAGGTGAATATTTCCTGACCTGTAACTGTGTTTGACACTGGGGACACTGTAGATTGCAGAAAATCCTTGATTATCAGGCTAGTGATGCCTAATTCAGGTGGAGTGATGAAGTCTGATTTAAATTTCTTATGTGGAAACAGAATATATAACTGTGTAACCAGTGTGTTCTAGACTTGGTGCTTTAATAGGGCTAACTTAGAAATGCTGAAAATAACTATGAGTCAAATCAGTCAAGATAAAAACTATAAAAGGAAGCATCTGAGAGATGACTGGAACTACTTCACATTATATTCAAAATACACAGTCTAAAGAAGTGGAAAAATATCCACACTGCTTAAAAAGCAACTTAATAAAGGAAAAAAGCAGGAGCAAAATTATATTTAATTTATACATGTATGTATATGTATTTTTAAAATGAAATGGGGAGTTTATTCATAAATGTTCAAAGTGTTCTCACTGTGGTTCATTATTTTAAAATGTATATAAACACGGCGTAAACTCTCAACATAATGCTCATAATAAGCTTTTGATGAGAATACTCTTCATTCCTTGTTTAATATTTATGAAATAAGCATTTACTTAGTGAATGTAAGCCTTTAAGAGAAGCACATTTCTCTGTGACCAGAATGAAATGAATATAAATAAGTTAGAAAGTAAGAGTTGTAGGAAATATATAAAATGAAGAAACAGAAACATGATGAAAAACCTCTAGTCAGCAGAGTTAAAAACAATGCAAATTAGACTTTTAAGTAAACTAGGAACAAAAGAAACCCTGAAAATAGGGTCAGTCCATTGTTTATAGATAGAAATTCTAGTCTCTGTCTTGGCTCAACTCAGACTTCCACTGCAACAATGATGCAGCCTCAGTGCAGGAGGAGGTAGTAGACTTACTCCACTCAGTTGAGGAAAGGTAAAGTGGTCTGTCAGAAATGTGCTTTTCCAGCACAGCTAAGCCCAGTGGTGATGAGGGCACTGGGATGGTTCCCATGCTACCAACACTGGTCACTTTTGCTTCACTGCTTCCTTAAGTGAGGTGTTCTAAAGGAGCCCATCCATGTGACTGTACTTTACACAGGAGCTGATTTTTGTTGTTGCATTGGGTTTGCATGGCCAGTCTTTGGCGGGGGGGCACTTATAGGGGTGGCTTCTGTGAGAGGCTGACAGAAGCTTCCTCCATGTCCAATAGAGACAACTCCTGGTAGTCCCAAAGCTGGACATGCTGCTGATCAAGGCTGGGCAATTAAAAATGGTAAATGACCTCTATGATAACATATTTAAGAAGAAAGAAAAATAAAGATATTTCACAATTGTAATTTAGGCAAGAGAACAGTGGAGTGAGAACACATGAGAGCAACCCTGCAGACACCAAGGTCAGTGAAGAAGGAAGGGGAGAAGGTATTCCAGGCACCAGAGCTGGGATTCCTCTGCAACCCATGGGGAAGACCAAGCTGAAGCTGTGCCCCTGCAGCCCATAGAGATCCATAAGGGTGCAGAGAACCACCCACAATCCATGACAGAGTGATCCAGGTTGCAGCCGTTCACAGAGAGCTGTTGCCTATGGGATGGACTCATGCTGGAGAATTTCATGGTGAACTGTCTCTCATGGGAGGGAACCCGTGTTGGAGCATAAGGACTTCTCTCCCTGAGCAGAGGGAGAAACAACGTGTGATGAACTGACCATAATCCTCACTCCCTGTTCCCCTGCATCCCAGGGGGAGGAGATATAGCTGGGAAGGAGGGAGAGAGGGCTGAAGAGAAGGTGTTTTTAAAGTTTTATTTTACTTCTCATTATCCTGCTCTGATTTCGTTAGTAATAAATTCAATTATTATCTCTAATTTAAGCCTGTTTTGCCTGTGATGATGGTATTTGGTGAGTGATTTCTCACACTCTTTTTATCAACTCATGAAACTTTTGTTATATTTTCTCTCCTTTGTTCAGCTGTGGAGGGGAGTGAGAGAGAGGCTTTGGTGCCTGGAATCCAGCCAGGGTGGACCCTGTACAATTGTCTTGATCCTCCTAGTGGGAACTAAGTATTTACTTTTTGTTAATTTGTTTGTTAGCTCTGAAGACTCCCTGGAAGGCTGTGTGAAGAGGACCTCTGTAATATCTTGCATTCCCACCTCACCTATAGCATGCTGGTCAGGCAGCTGTCAAAAGAGCCTTAATCACCATCCAACAAAATGATGGAGGGATGGAATCCTGAAAGCTCAAAAATTACCGGCCTGAAAACTTCCCAGCACCTGGCTCTTTTGCAAGGCAGACTCTCGTGGGAATCTGGAAGTCTACTAATGAGCTAGGAGAAGCAAGGGCTGCAGGGTCTTCAGTTAAGGGTCAGAGAGTTACACGAACTGCCCCAGAGCCATGATTCTTGGCCTTTCCTTTTCCAAAAGCACTTCTTCTTCTGTCAGGGCTTTGACTGTATACTCTAAAAGTGAATGTATTGCAAATCCTGAGCAAAAAACCTGTCTGCAAAGTTCCTGATATGAGCTACAGAAGAGGTTTTATATTGGAGCTTTTTATATTAATGGAGATGACTTAAGCTCTAGATTCTCTATTAGGGAAGAGGAGGGGAAAAAAACATCCCAGTACAGGATACAAAGGAGTTTCAGGTAGTGTGAAGTGGAATAAAACAGCATATCAGCAGTGTGTTATTGCAGTTGGGAAATACAGTAGGAGTGGTCATCCTCATCCCACAGACATGGGCACCAAACGATATTGATGCACTCATCCAATGTCACTATGCCCCAAAAAATTATTTAGTCAGGCTGGAGCTCAGGGTCACCCATTGGATCATCAATCAGTATGGCAGCATTGTTTGTGTAGGAATAGCAAGGTGTTCACAGAATAACAGGAGAAAGGGGAGGTCAGAGGGGTTTCTGCAAGATCTGTAGCCAGAGGAAGGCATTGCCTGGAATTTCTGGACAAGGACTTGGGAGCAGGTCTCAAAAGCCATCAGAGTCATCCCACCGTACCTACCAACATGCTCTTCAGACATACCCTGTATCCCACAATAGAAAGGTCTTGAGATCTTTCCGTTTTGATGGACGCTACACATGAATAAATGGTAGAAGGACTTCTCCATCCGAAGTGGTTTGGTAGACACAAAGAAAATCATCAAATAGAAGCCAGATATTTTTTATCTGGTCCACAGCATCTTAAAGTTACTTTTATGGAAGCTGTCTGTTCCTTCTCCTGAGTGATATTGTTCCTGTGTCTTTGCTTAGTCCCATCTCAAAGATCTAGTCCTTTAGCACACTTTCACCCCTCTGTAGGCAATACTTCATGCGATTTGGGAATGCTCGGCATCTTTTCAAGTCAAGTCCTTCCTTTTCTCACCACTTCTTCCAACCACACAAAGTTAATTGTCACACCACTAAAAGCCCCATGTCAGAGATAAGTTTTCAGCTCAGTTCCTCACAACATGCCTGGACTAAAACTCACAGTGCAGTCTTCCAAAAAAGGCACCATCCCAGCTTTGCTGTGGCATACTTAATTCTCTTAAAGCCCAGGGCATTTCAGCAATGCTGGACTGGAAAATCAGTGCAGTTCTACATTGCATTGAAGGTCACATCTGAAGGTTTTTTATGTTAAGCAATCATGGACCTGTGTTTCCAAAAGCAATATTATTTTGGAAATTTCAGTTTTACCGGTGTTTTATTAAAAAGGCTGTAAAGAATTAATTTTCTCTGAAACTACTGAGGATTTGCCTTAGAAATCAACTTACAAAAAGAAGAAACTATTTGAAAAAAAGAAAAAAAAAGAGGCATTATTGGCTTGCTTTCCCTACAGTAATAAATTCCCTCATTTTTAAAGCAAATTGATTTTTGGAGACTGCATCAAATCTCCCTTTTCCTTTCTCCCTCTCTTGAAATATAGTTTAAACCAATTCTTCAGACACATGTATTTTAAACTATTTACTTTAAATTGTGATTTGCATACTGCCAAGTATTTAAATGTAGTTGTAATTACAGTGGTTGGGAGTGACAAACACCAGGAGACCATCTATCAAGCTGATTTATCTCCCTATCTGTATCAGTATCAATCCACTCACTGTTCTTCTTTTACAGTGTCCAAGATAATATGGTATTTACAGTGTTCTGTGTTTGCCAGATGCATGTTAATTAAGCAAGAGGAGATTTAAATGTGTCTTTGGTTGGTTTCTTCATTCAACTATCTTGAGAAATACTCAAAAGTAATTTCCAGTAACTGCTGTGCTATTTACTGGTGAGGACAGAAATGGTCATTAGAGACTCCCTACTGCTGAGTGCAGCCCTCCATCATAATTCTTGGGGAAGGTTTGCTTTAATGCTAAAAGAAACCCTGTGTATCTTTGTTCCAAAACTGCTGCCTTGTTGCAAATGCCAGCCTAGACTGATATTTGAAGATTAGAATGTGAGTTTTAACAGTTGAAACAAAATCTATGCATTAGCAAAGGGAACATGTTTTCTAACAAACTTCAGGAAAAGGGGAAAAAGAGTAGTCATGAGTCCAATAATCTGGTATTCTTGTAAAAACCTAGGTCTGGGCCTTCAACATCTTAAACAAGGAAAAGGTTTTGGAAGATCTCTTTTACACCTTTTCTATTTCCTTCTTTGTGCCAATATAATGTGCAAAACTGTCTGGAACAAGATAGAGGTGGTGTCACTGCCAGTTAAACACAGGGAAATGACTTACTGCTTACTCATGCCTTGTGCCATTCTGTGCTGTACCCTTCCTAGGGCTGAATTTTTTTAATGAATCATTTTAGCATGTACAGACCTTGCTTTTCAGGCCTTCCTGTGTCATATTTTTACATGGATGAACTATTCTTGAAGAGTTTCTTCATTCTACAGGACAAAAATAGACTTTTCTTTAACAGCAGATTATTACTGCACATATCCACCCAGCTATTCTGCAACCTGCATTTACTATACCACCAGTATATTTATTGTGGAATTTGGGAGAAAATGTCACTTGGCATTATTTTTATAGTTCCCATGTTTTTCTCTCACTGTATCTCGAGTTTGTAGCAGAATAGAATCTTGTTCCTCATCAACACTGTGATACAAAAAAAACCAGTAAGTGGCTGTTGGTTTGGTTTTGTTGGGTTGTTTATTTGGGCTTTTTTTCTATAGTATTTTATATTTTAACAGAGTATTTCCAAAGTATTTTTTACTTTCCCCACAGCATTCTGACTGTTTAGGAATGTGATAAACCTCATCCTGCTGGGAAAGTATCTAGAGGATGATTTTTTTGTGGGAGTTCAGTCCTACTTAAGACATACTACGTGAATACACAGAAGACATCAGTTTTCAAACATCTTAATTAATGAGCTTAAAACCATCATTAAATCAATCCATGGAAATTCATGGTAGAGTAAAAAAGTAATACAAGCTATTTCCATGAATCACCACACTTTTGGCAATTTCATGTGCTTAATCACTATGGAGAGCTGTCTCTTTTAGGTACACTGTCTTGCAAAGGTACCAAATGATCTTTCACTCCATTCAAAATTCCCTGTTAGTCTTTTAAATAGACTCTCCCCTCCAAAAGAGCATATGAAATATCCCTTTAATTAAACAGGCACCTAAACCTACCCATAAATTGATGCTAATATGCATATCAAAGATTTTCTAGAGAACCATACAATGCCAGAAGCACTTTTCTGTTTCATAAAAATCTTAATGAAGCTTAAACCAGCAACTTCTAACATCTTTACTTAGAGATATAGAACCTTGTAGGGTTTTTTAACAAATAAGCTCACCGATTTCTTTAATTACATGCAATAAAGTGTACAGGTTTATATACACGTTGAATGAATAAAATTATGTTATCTAGACAAATGATGTTCTCATGCATGGAGAATATCTATTAAAATGGGAATGAGGACCCATTCTGAGTCCATGAACTCTGACTGCTTTGAGAGGAACAGAATGATTTATGACTTACAAGTGAGCTGTCCTCTCCACCAAGAAACTGCCTCTCATTCCCTTCCAATTTGGGGAAATTTTCATCACTTTTCAGCACCTTAGGTTAGGGAGTACTGGCCAGGCATGGGTTACAGACAACTGAAGAATAGAGGAAAATTCCATTTCACACCCACACAATTGTGACCAGTGGGGAGGTTTGTGGTTTGCAATTATTAAAGGAAATGCATAGTCTTTGTAAGTATAGGGTCTTACTTATTTCCTTTCTTTGAGGAATGATAATGCAGTAAATCATACATCTATGAAGTTTTATTAAATATTTATCATAAAGATTTACCAGCCTTATTAGTTTCACCTCTGCCAGCAGAAGAGCTTTCACAAAATGGAATGGGATTTCTATTTTCCACTTCTCAGCCTTTGACTACAATGCATTATGAAAATACAGTGACTGATTTTTCCAGATGTGTTTTTCTTTCTTTAAGCATAATTTTCTAACTGGTTTTGTTTAATTTTACACTTGACTGAGGTGTATAAACTGAAGGAGCTGAGGCAATTTCAGGAAAATATATATGTGGGTTAAAAAATGTTTGAATCATCATTTTGACAAAAAAACCCAAAACTATTTGTAGCAATAACACAATTATCTGGAGTTGGAACAGAATTTTCTTAAGAAAACCCATGATCCATAGCAGTGGCACAGCAGTGGTGTAAGACATACAACTCCTAGCTTAGATCAAGTGATGGACTGGAGATAGGTGCTTCATTTCTAACTTGACCTCAAGCTTTTTGATTCATATCACAACTCAAGCAAGGCCATCTAGAGCTGGTTGTCCAGGACCTTGTCCAGATGTCTTTGCAACATCTCAAAGGATGAAGACTCCACAGCTTCTCTGTTGGACACTGTTCCAGTGTACAACCACTTTCACCAAAAAGAAAAAAAAAAAAGATTTTCTGATGTCCAAGAGGATTTTCATATGTTACAGTTTTCAATTTGTGCCCATAGCCTTACATTCTCAAGGCAAGGAGACCTTGAGGATAGTGGGTCCTTGTCTTCCATTCAAAAGTGAAAAACCAAATGAGAAAAAAAGCCATTGAAAATGCCTCACATTATGCATATTTAGCAATTATCCTAAATATGAAGTAAGATAAATGAGTCAGAACTGGAGTTTGGATTGCTTTTATGATGCAGGTAGTCAGCTTGTTATTTCAGGTCAAAATAATCGTTATGTACTGCTCTATGCAATGGGAGACTTGCTTCCTGCCTGGATGTCTCCATGCTCCTCCAGCAACCTAACATGACTTCAGGCTTTTTTTTTCAAGTTTGCTGGGCACTTCTGGCATCTTCTAAATTAAATCAGCACCAAATTATTAACTAAAGCTATTCTTGACATTAATAACTTGATATATGGTCCTAGCCTTGCAAGCTGTGCTCCCCACAACGTGTCTGATTGCTTTTGCTTGCTACCAATAACTGCTCAGAAGTGATCTGTCCCAGATGTTCCTCAGGGCTTCTCAGCTCCATGACTGTATCTTCCACTGGCTTGCTAAAAGATTGATCACAGGACTGGCTCACATCTGAGCACAGACAGGTTGCAGTAGAAGCCTGCTGCATTTCCACCAACCCATTTGTAACTGGAAGGCATGTGGCCTGCATCCCTTCTGTGTACAGTCCAGTGCCCAAGAAATGTCAGCTCTCTCCTGACCTGAGACGACTGCAAGTTCTCCAAAGCAGCATGGTACTTCCATGTTTGCTAGGATATAAACTCCATCCTGTAGCAGCAATACAGGATGGAAGGTTTAGGCTAACACCAGGTAGCTGACAGCCATATGCACCTTCACTCCCATGTTGGTATTGTCCTGGAATTGATTCCTTCTGTGGTGGCCATAGGTTTGAAGCTTGATTTCAGATTACATGAAGAAATATTTCGTCCTGTTTTGAATTTATTCAGAGATTTTGCTGTCCCACTTTTATAAAACCTTTTTCCCAATTAAAACATTTGTTTGCAAAGCACCTGGAAAGCAGCATAAAGACATATACCACAAATTTTGCAAAGAAAATGACTGAATAAAAGGTCTGTCTTGACAAAGACCTTATGCTGTTTCCTACACACTGAAGTACCTATAAATGTTCCCTTTTCCTAGATCCCCCATTCTTAGAAAGAAATATGGCATGCTGTGTAGGAGAAGAGAAGCAGCCCTGGTTGTGTCCATGCACCCAAGTGTGTAGTAATCCACCCAAAACACGGCGCAAATGTTTCCATGTAGAGAAAGCTTAAAGCTCACCCCTTAAGGTAAAGGACCTAGATTCTTCCATAGCCTTCTGACAAGGATTGGCTCAAGGCTAAGGAAGAAGCATCTATTGGATCTTGTCACTGTTCTTCAAATCCTGTATCCCTCTCTATTGGCTGTTAGCCAGGTTATCTCTCCTAAAACATTTAGCACTTAAGAAAGAGCAAAAAAGAAAGTAAGGGCTTTTTGAGATGTCTTAGCAAGGTGTCTGAGTTTTCTCAGGCACCGGTGCATGGCTTATTATTTGTTTTCTGCAATGTTTTGTTTACTTTGTTATTTTTTCATTATTAAACCCTCTGATTTACAAAACATCTTTGAGGAGCTGTCTCACTAATTATTATAGACATTTTTCTGCATGGCTGTACCCTCAGAGTGTGGAGTTAAACCCACACCCAAGAAAGACATCCAGGTAAAGCTACTGATCTAATGGAGACAGAAGCTGTGAGAGTTTCCCTTGCTCATTTACTGGCCTTGATTTTTATTTCCTACTGCCCAGCTCCATGCCATCTCCTTGGGCTTTGTACTTGCCAAAGCAGGAACACTCCTACCCCAACTTCAGCAATTATTCAGTGACTCCCACGCTTATGGCAAAAAACACCAGTCTGTATCAAACTGACTTAGGGTCAAAGGCCTTGAGCTGCTTTATTGCCAAAAAAACCCAAACGAAACAAACCAAAACAAACCCAAACCAAAAACCAAACCAAACCAAACTAAACCAAACAAACAAACAAACAAAAAAAAAAAAAAAAAAAAAAAAAAAAAAAAAAACACCACCCACAAAAACATACAATAGAAGAAAAAATGCTGCTGTGCAGAAACATTAGAGGTCTTGTGTGAAATTTTGCTCATAACAAACTCTGGCAGAGGCTACAGGATCATTCCTTTTTATTACAGGAAGGCATATTAAGTTTCCCTTGTACTATTAAAATCTGTATCTTTGAGAATTCCTTTACCCATACATCCAGAAAAAAAAAATCACTTAGTGGCATAATCATCCTTCCCTAAGTCTTTAATTTCACTTCCTTACCTTCTGCTACCTATGGCTTCTCCTTCAGTTGGCAAGTAACAGCTCATTAATTGGTCTCCTGTATTGCAGTTACAAACAAGAAATGTCCCACTTGCTTTCAGCTTGTGCTGCTCTTGTGGTATTTATTTGTGAAGTTTCTCTTTGAGGTTTTCATGCCTTTCTAGCTAAACCCTCTGTTCCTTTAATGTTTTGGATTTTCTGTCATGCCCAGACTGCAAACCATCCACAAATTAAAGGCTTGTATTACATTGCTTGTTTTGATTGGTAAATTCTATTTGCTTTAATCATAGCTTAATTCTGCATCTCCTCTTTTCAAGATTTGTTCTCTTATTCAAGACACAGGTACTGAAAATTGCAAGTCTAGCTCTCCAGTCTTATATCAGTCAAAAACTCCTCTATGTTTTCCTCCCATTCATACAATCTCTGCCAAAACACATATTTTTCTGTATATATTCATATATTTTCAGAAGGAACACAATACTTCTCATATTTCTGTAATATAGTTTCATAGTCAGCCTCGTCTTCCTGGGATAGCAAAAAATTGAAAAAAAATTTGCTGCTTCAGAGTCTGCTATTATGAGAAATAGAGTACCTCCACCTGTCTACCTGCCTTCTACTGCTGGTGGGCACTTTTTAAAATCCTCTTTTATCTCTGATACCATGTGCTGTCCATGCTGAGCCAAGGATTTAACAAAGAAGCTTTTCCTACCACATCCAAATTCCAACAAATCAGCACATTATATTATGGGTTTTGGCATAAAACAACAACACTTTGACCAATTAACACCAGAAACTTCTAAAGGGTCTCTACAAGCTCTGCAGTAGTAGAGCTCCTGCATTTTTACTCTCTCTCTCTATTTTTTTTTTTTTTTTTTTTTTTTTCTGAAACTACTCTGAATTGATTTCTAAGCTGTTTGGTGGTGGTGGTGTTTTCAAAGTAGTAAAGGAGCTTCACCTCAAATATGACTCTCTCCATTGATACCACTAATACATTTCCTATGGGAAAGGAAAGGCATGGAAACTTCACAGAAAAACTGAGTCTTAAGAAAACCTTCAAATCAGTTTCTCTCTATTGCTTCCTCATGGCTTCCTCCCCGCCTCTTCCTGTAATAGCTTTCATTAATATATTCAAAAAATTCAAAAATGGTTTTTCCATATACGAAATTGTCACACTGCAATTCAAGTCTGAGGTGTTGCATGTTCTCAGAAGCTTTTGATGTTTTGCCACCACTGACTTTTCCAAAAAAAGGAGATGGCTAGCATCTCTCTTTTACTACCCCACACAGAGCAAGGGAAAAGAATAGCCCTACCACTTGTCGAGAAAGGACTAAAAGCAAGCTAGAATGGTGATTCCATTTTCAGTTTTATCAAATTTGGTAGATTAAATGCTGATTATGGTTTATCTTTATCTGCAGTAATTTTGAGACTGTGTTGAGCTTCCTGCTTCCTATCATCTCTGAATCTTTATGTCAAAATCCTACAGGGCAGACTCAGTAACCCTAGTACAATTTAAGGTAAGGGGAGTAGGAGGCAATCCATCCTATCCAGAAGTTTGCACGACCACACTGCACCAACCTGAATTCACTTGCTCACTATCAAACTTAAACTTTAGACCCTGCTTTGGCAGAAAAGAAGGGATCTGCCCCTCACTTACCCTCACTGTGAGGAAATGTCTCCCTGTCAGAGGTTGCTACAGCCAATAATGTGCAGGTGGAAAAGTTCACAGGCTCTGCCTCACCAAAGAGAAGATGCATTTAAATTGTTTAACCAAGCTGATCTTGCCTGCAGCAAACTGGGAGCATTCACCACTGCTGCTGGTGACTGGCTCTCACTCCATCCCCTGGCACCCTGAACTGGAGACGCTCCAGGCTCAGGGCCAGGATGAAATAAATCTGCAACACATTTGGAAGACTATTAGTGCAAATGAGACTCTTGAAGCACTCTTAAATGATCCAGGACAGTCCCTGTCTCAGGGGACACTGGAATTTTGATTCATCTGCTTGAGGCATGTTTGTGCTCTGGACAATTGGTATTGAGTGCCAAAAAAAAAATACTGAAGAAGGTCAGATTGATGAACAAAGATGCTTGTAAAATAGGGCTCAGGATGAAAAGATTCTTGAAATATTGACAGAGTTTGATATGTCAAATGGGAAAAAAACAATTTCTGTGCTTGGTTGAAGCAAAAACACAGAAGAATCAAATTATTCACAGAAGGAGCCTGCTTCTTCCTAGTTGACATAATCAAATAATACAAATGAATACATGCACTAATTCAATTAATTTGGCAAATTCCCTGTTCAACATTCAATATTTAACAATTTCAAATAATAAATATAATTTCCTCTTATTAAAATTAAGATAACTTGAGTATGTGCCTCCTGTTTCCACACTGAAGTACTACATCTTGTCTGATCTTGTTATCACATACCAGAAATAGTAACACACCTTCTACATGCCAGTTTAAAAATAAAAAGGCGTGTTTTTCCCTGACAACATTTACATTAGACTTGATTTAAACTATTTAGGTCAGTTCCATAAATCTAATTCTTAATGCATTATTTTCTGAAAGGAGAAATTAATTGTGGTAACTGAGATTATCAAATCTGTCAGATCATGCATGAATTTAAATATAAAAGTGAGAGTAAATTGGATTATGGGTCAGACTTAAAAGCATAAGAATAAACTACACTTAATACAGTTGAATTGCTCTTATTAATTCAGATAGCTATCTCTTTCCAAATGCAGTCAAAACTTACTGTCCACGATGTAACTATGCAACCATTAAGTAATATGTATGTTCCATTGAAATATTTTTTTATTCTTTTTTGTATTTTCACTTCACTTATAGGGGTGGCTTCTGTGAGAAGCCCCCATCACTTGTCCTGATATTCATACTGTGGTTCAGCTATTTTGAAAACAGAATGTGAAATCCAGTGCAAAGAGAATCAGAGCTACAACTGTTGTTAAAGACTTGATAAATTTTCTATTTTTCCCTATATCCTGCTTATTAATTGAATTTAGACCATGAAACATGAAAAAGGTAAAATTGTGAAATATTAAAGGGCTGCCAGATATTTTAACACAACAAAGTAATAAGAATTTACATTTATCTTAAAATATACTTCTGAATGTGAAAGTATAAAATGATATTGCATTTGATTCTCATTTTGCAAAATTGCTCATCAGTCCAAAGTTGACAAGGACAATGAGAACTGTGCCTAAATCTGTCATTAGGATGCAAGAGGAAAAGGAGAGCAAGAAAATCTGAATTGACAGAGAAATATCAGAAGAATTGATAAAGGAAGGGCTGAAGATACATGAAATTGGAAGTGGTATTATTAAGGTGAAAGAAGTATTTTTGACATGGGTTGAAAAAATCTAGACACAACTAATACTATTGACGATCTCAGCTAAGCTCTCCTGGTGTAAAACTACACTCACATTGCTGCAAATTCAAATTCTGATTCACTGTAAGTCAGTAGCCCCTTCCTAATAAAGTAAACCATGAACCAAATAACATAACTGAGGAAGGAGAGCAAAATGTAGTCAGTTATGGACCTGATGCAACTTTGGTGATAGGAAATTCATGACACAGGTCAGGGTACAGACAGAAGTTGGGCAACAGAAAATACAAAGAGAAAAACAGACACCTTTGTAGGAAATCCTACAGACACCCATGGCAAGTAGAGATACTTTCATCAGAGCAGAATAAGATATAATAGGAAAAAAGAAGGCAACTTGAAGGAGAGAACAAAGAGATGAAATATAACTTAGTAAGATGCTTTCCCTTTTTGGCACAGACATAAGGGCAAAGATCCAGCTGCCACCAAAATAGGTAGAATAAACACATATTCTCAAGCTTTTTCTCTTACTTCCATAGAAGTGTTATTATTATATAACTGCATTATGCTTATGGGAACCACAATTTTCCTCCTTACTCTTTTGTTCCATCCTTTCTTTTCTCTTTCCAGTTCTCACAGAGGTTGGTTTTGTTTCCTTTTTCTCTATTTTGTAATCACCCATCCCCCTCATCCTCCTCTTCATCTTGTTTCTAAACTGGCTTATTGCTACACACCTAGTTTGCATCTCCTCTGTTCTTTTGTGTCCCCTCCTGCCAGCATAAAAACACACAAAGAAGTGAGCAGAGATAATTTCCTTGTTCCTTTCACCACCACTTTACCAACAGCTCTTGGCTCTGAATGCACTAATAAGCCTTACTGGCACTAACCAGCCTTACTGGGGCCTTGACTCACACCACTGCCCATGGACACACAAACTTTTTTAAGCTCTTAGCCTTTTTCTTGGCTCTGCTTTGGGAGTGCTTGTCTTAGGCTCAGCCAAATTTATGCCTGTCCAGGTATGTTTCTGATATGTAGTCTGAATTTCCTGTTTCATCTCAGATCTCCTCTGTCATGAGGGACATGCCCAGAAATCACTGGACTCGACCATGTCCCTGACTTGCGGATTGCTTTCACACAAACTTGTCTGATGATCTGGGTTTTTGCTTGAACCTGACAATGAATTTTAGTCTTGTTTTGTTCAACTTACTTGGCTGTTGTGAAATGAGATCCAGAGCAGGTCTATGGAGGAGATTACAGGACTGGAGAATCTCTTTGGTGAGGAGGAAAGGCTGAGGAGCTGGGCCTGTTTAATCTGGAGAAGAGATGACTGAGAAGCAATCTTGTCAATACATGCAAATATCTTATGGGCAGGTGTCAAGAGGTAAGGGCCAGACTTTCTTTCAGTGATGCCCAATGACAGGACAATGGGCACATGGGACAATGGCAACAAACTTAAATACAGGAAATTCCACCTGAGTAGGAAGAAAAACTACTATAATAGTGACAGCACTGGAGCTGCTCAGGGAAGTTGTGAAGTCTCATTTTCTGGAGATACTCAAAACCTGGATGCCATTCTGTGTAACCAAGTGCAGGAGTCATCTCCAGACGCCTCTTTGAACACCAACCACGCTGTGATTGATTCTGTAATTCTGAGTGATTAATACCCTTGGGATGCAAAAATTAGACAAGCTCACTGGAATTTAAAATAATTCAGCTGCTTCCTTAAGAGAATCCTGCTGACACTTTTTTACATGTATGACAGAAGAGGGAAACTTCATGTCTTTCTGTCACAAGCATCAGAGGCAAAGAAAACAAGACCAGACAAAGCTTGTGTAGCTGTGAGTGGAGCAGAATTCTTCTGTATGTCAGTGTTCTATTTTATTGGCTTGATCTTGCCAATGGTGTCCTGTAGCACATGCTATGAGCTATGCACATGCACTGTTAAGTCAAGCAATCTCATTCTTATTGTTCACGACATATTTGCTATAAGTACTTGAGATGAGTTGTAATCTCTGACTCACTATATATGATGGGAAAGACAGATTTGACAAATGAAGAGAAAGCTTTGACTTTTTTTCTGACAAATGAAGAACATGGACTGACAGCCAAATGAGAAATCCATTCTAGTCTCCTTTTAAAATGAATGAACCTGTCAGTAATCTTCTTGGTCAGATAAGAATTACTGATAAGTCTGAACAGATAGCCTACCAAAGTTTAATAAATAAGCTAATAGTATGGGGGAAGAGCTGGTGTCATTCTGATCCATTGGAAAGAGCTTGTAGAGGTCAGCCTTGTGTGTATGGTGCCAGGTGCCAAAATAAGCAGCATCCTCTCATGCTCATGGGCAAACAGTGTGGTGCATTATCCAGGGCATGGCACAGCACTTCATGCAGGCAAGGCAAGCAGGAAGGGCACTGGGGCAATGCAGCTCAAGCAGCCAGTTTAGGTGGTGGCCATTGCCCTTGCCAAGAGAGCTCAGGTATGGTGTTAACTTGAAGGGAAGACAAGTCATTTACACTTGCCAAAAAGGATGCAGCAGCCCAGGAAAAGCTCCCCAAAAAATACGGATCCATTCAGGTTTCAGGCTGTAGAGAGTATCTGAGCCTTTCACTGGACTGTAGAAGAGACAGCTATTGTGTCAAACGTGACCAGGTTGATGACTTGCTCTGCCTGGTATCAGTTACAGTATGAGGTAGAAAGCTTAGGGAATATTAGAGAATCAAAAAGAGAGATAGACTGGTGTAATCAAGCTCTGGCCTCCCTGAAACAGAAGCAGATATCAGAAATAATTCAAGATCAAGGGGATCCTCTATTCATTCCCCAGCAAGGAGAAGGTAGAAGTTGTAAAGAAAGGAGTGAATAGAGGGTAGTCCATGTTCACTCTGGGTGGCAAGTGAAATCCTTTGCCCACCTCACTCCCCAGGTGCCTTGACACAAAATACATGAGGCTTTGTGCATAGAAGGCCAGCCAAAGGACAAAGAGGATGAAGGTCCAGTCACACCAGAGGGGTCACCACAATCAGAAAGGTTAACCCAACTCATTACACCCACTTCCAAGGGTAAGAAAAGGTGGGTAATAGTTGTAGGCGATTCTGTCCTAAGGGGAACGGAGGGAATATGTTGACCAGGACAAACCCACAGGAAGGTCTGCTGCCTCCCACTGGGGTTAAGGACATCACCAGGAAGCTTCCTAGCCTGGTGCAGCCCTCAGACTGCACCCATTACTGCTCCACCATGTAGAGGACGATGAAGTGGCAACACATAGTCAAAGAATGATCAAAAAGGAGAAATCTGGGACACAAGTTATTTTCTCCTCTATATTTCCAGTAGAAGGCAGTGACATTGGAAGCAAAAGATGGCATGAGTCTACTAACCCATGGCTCCACAGCTGCTGCCACCACCAAAATGTGGGTTTTGACAATGGAATGGACTACTCAGCACTGGGCATACTGGCATCAGAGGAAGCCCTCTCTTCTCAGTGAGGGAGCAGAGTTTTTGCTCCACAGCTAGAGGGGCTCATTGGCAGAGCTTTAAACTAGATGTGATAGGAGAGGAGAATTCTACCAGGCTTGTCCCTGGCAAGCTCTGGGATGGCATGCAAATGTTAGAAGGACATGGTGCTAGCAAGGCCAAGCTGGATGAGGCTCTGAGCAACCTGGTCTAGTAAAAGTTGTCCCTGCCCATGGCAGGAGGGTTGGAACTACATGACCTCTAACATCCCTAGCAAACAAACCATTCTTGATTCTACTACTCACTTTCTAAAATGTAATTGCAATTTCAGAAATCGTTGAAATGGAATGTAATTTTGAGAATTTGTTGATTGTTTTCTGGAAGAAGTATGTTTGGAGGTGAGAGACAATCCCTTTGCATCACTTCTGGTGAGTTTGTGACATACCTGTTGAAACAGAAAAAGTGAATGGGAGTAATACATCTTTCAAAAAAGTCCAATAGTCCTGGTCTGTGACATCCTTGGAAGGATGCAGGAAATAGATTGTTATTCAATAACAAAAAGCAACTAATTGGAAGGAGTATAGGGGCTGGAAGTGCTCATCACCATCATCTAGAGGAACATTATTTACCAATTTGTCCTTTCTAGGACAAATTGGTATAAATGAATATTGAAAGTTTAGGTATGACAACCCTCCACAAAACTCCATACAAGCCAAAGTATCACAAGTAATCCTGAACAGTTTAAGCAGTTTTGACAGGAAGCAGATACTTAAATACAGCTATGACTCTGGACTAGTGATCACAACAGGCATTTTCTCTGATCGAGGGTAGAAGCTTTCATATTAACAGGGAACTTAAGATAACAGCTCCTTCTCTGCTGAAGGAGAAGGGATTTCCCTCCATAACTCCATCATTTGTCTACTTGAGTTCCAGCTCAACTGCTCTGCCTCAGTCAGGAGCAAAAGATTTGCTCACAAGTGCACATTATTAGCCTGGTTTATGTTAATTCAAGTTATGTAAAATTGTATCCAGATCTATCACAATGATAATAATTTTAGAGCAAAAATATGACAATGAATGTCATATTTCTATTAATATGTAGTTAGAGATTTAAAATTGCTGTTATTTGAATCAAACTGCAATCAAATAGCAAACAACTCACTCAACACTACACAGTATTAGGGATGTTTATAATTTTAAAGACATGTAGGCTAGAATAATAGCATTTTTAAAGAAGCTTTTGATGACAATTGGAAGGCAAAGTGCATGAATTTTAACAAAACAATCAATAAGCTATAAAATCATAAGACTATTCAAGTTTGTGATGTAGCCTGAAGACTAGACTAGACTAGTTTCATTCAGTGTTGTTTCCTATTTTTTTTTCAATTCAAAAGCCTGTTTTATCTTTTATTTCCTCATCCCATTTTTAGAATCCGAACATTGCTTACTTGTGAGATACCTTCTTTCACAAATGCAGTAAATCTTATTATCAAAACCTAAGGAACTCACGCTTCTATCATGTTGTACAAGAGAAAATAAAGTTGCAAGGCCACACCCCTCGACCAATAATAGGTAACAGGGAGGTGATTTCTTAAAGAGCATAGTGTAAAGTAATTGGCATATCTGTGATCTCTGGGGACTTCCAATCATTTCAAGTACTACTGCTTGCACATCCACACTAAATTTGAGAATGTACATTAAATGAAGGTTTTGACATACTCTGTGAAAAGTTCCCAAGAATGTCGATAATCTGTGAAGTGGTTATCACACCCAGGCAGGACTGACAGATCTTACCATGCTCAGGTAAGACAGACAAAAGCCTAGACATCAGGGACAGTCAGAGAAGCCCAAATTGACTGAAACAATAAAAATATATTTCAATTTACATGCAATAATAATTTTTTAAAAATCTGCTCATTGGCCTGAAATTCATTTTCTAAATTACGCTGATAAAATAAGCATCTGCACATACCAATAGTGCATACCAATAGCAAAGACTGGCATCATGCCTCTTTCAGACATATGACTAACATGCACCATTCAATTGATGCTTGGTGATTTAGAAAGAATTTTTTTATTACAGAGAAGAGAAGAGAAGAGAAGAGAAGAGAAGAGAAGAGAAGAGAAGAGAAGAGAAGAGAAGAGAAGAGAAGAGAAGAGAAGAATATTCCATTTGGAAGGGACCTACAATAACCAAGTAGTCCAACTGCCTGACCAGCTGAGCGACGACCAAAAGTTAAAGCACATTATTAAGGGCATTGTCAAAATACCAAATACCTCTTAAACACTGACAGGCTTGTAGCATGGCCCACCCCTACTGGAAGACTATTCCAGTGTTTGACCACGCTATCAGTAAAGAAATTATTCCTATTTTCTAGTCTAAATCTCCCTTGACACAGTTTTGAACCACTCCCATGTGTACTGTCACTGGTATCCAGGAAAAGAGCTGAGCACCTTCCTCCCTATGTGCCTTCCTGAGGAAGTTGTAGAGACCAACACGGTTTCCCCTCTCTCTTCTTTTCTCCAAACTAAACAAACCTGAAATCCTCAGCTGCTCCTTGAAGGGCACGTATTCCAGCTGCTTCACCAGCTTTGTTGCCCTCCTCTGGATGCATTCCAGGACCTTTGCGTCCTTCTCAAAAGGTGGAGCCCAGAATCACACATGGTAGTCAAGGCGAGACTGCACCAAAGGTTCACCTCATGTTGGCTGCAGCATGGCTTTGAGGGAACAATACTAGCAGCAGTGAGATCTGCAGACATGTACAACAGGTTGAATGGAAGCAAGGTGCTTTGTGGCTGGGTCTAGCCTGTAGAAGATAAAGTTTCTGCAAATGCGTACTTCTGACTGACGAGGGGTCGTGGCGGCATGGTTCATATCTCTCAGCAGTATAACCAAACTGAAGTTTTCATCTCTCCACTTTGCTGCTCTGTCAGCATACAAGATTTGCGTGTTTCATAATGAATAAAACAGAAAGTCTGTCTTCCTCTGGACAGCATGAATGAAATCCAGAGGAAAGCTCCCTGGCATTAACTGTTTGCAGCTTCAGCGGCGCCCTGAAGCAATATAATGACCTGTGAGGAGGGATTTTGTTTATCTCAGTTTAGATGTTCTGTTTTGTTCTCTCAATAACCTTTCGACTACCTTTGGTTTATTTGAGCGATTCAGACAATTATCTCTAATGCAGATATATTGTCTTCTGGAAAAAAGAATTTCTACAGTAGCTCTATAGATAATAAAAATATCCCTGATTTTAACCCTTGTCATCATTTCTATCCACTTAAATGTATGTTTAAGCTGTAAAACTGTTTCCCAGCATGCAAAAGACTTGAGTGCCAAGTTACGCTTGCAAATCAGACATTAAATATGCAGATCCTGTGACATGGAAACTGAAACGCACATTTTACAAAGATATGCTGGCATTTGAACATTTTGTATTTAGGTGTTCCTGAACACCACCAGTGTGTGTGCTTTTCATCATTCAACTATAAAGCCATTCATCAAAAGAGGGTTTTGGTTTTGTTATGTTTTTGGTTTTGTTTTTAATAGGAAAAAAAATAATAGCTCTGTGCAAATCTGGGAAAGTCAATAGGGACACAGAGCTATAATTGACAGTAAGTACTTCCCTGATATTGCTGGGCATAGAGCAGCTAAGGGAACTGGCAATGGTCAGAGCCTCACACTGCATACTGAATGGACCTGTGGTTTACAGTAAACTGATGCTTTTGTAACAGTGTAAGATGATTCATAAATATTAAAAACCGACATGAGTTCATGTAAATACATGCTAACTGAGATGCAGTTTCTTGAAAATGAACTGAAATTTAAGAAAATATTTACTAGCATAATGTATAAAACATTACTCTCCCTTTAATGTATGTTTCCCCAACTTAATTATTGCAGAAATCAAGACCCAAAGTAGCACAAAGTTTATTTCCAATGCTTTTACTCCCCTTAGTGTGGCTATGAATAATTTTGTATATATTTGTTTTTTTAAAAAAGGAAGAGATGATCCAAACCCTGTAAACTCTTGGGTTCATCCTTTATACTGCTGAACAATTTGGCTCAAAAATAAACCAAAGAAGAAATGGGGAGAAATTGAGCCTGCAACAGACAAAAGAGGATCTTCTTCCTCTGAATCCTGTGAGAAGCTCACTTAAGGAACTACACGCTCCTCCTTCCTGTAAATCCAGAACAAGCACTTTTATCTGGAGGAATAGAAAGAGTTAAAATATAGAATAACCAATCTTTTGTCTCATTCTGAGGATGTATTTTTCTATTTAATTTAGCAAGGAAGTTCTGGTTCTAAGCAAGATGTGAGTTCAAAATATTTTACCTCCTCCTCCATTTCAGCTGCTAGTGAGATAGTGAGTGGTAAGAGAGCACAAAGATAACTAGTGTATCCCTGAGAGCTCCTGTGGGAGTGCTCCAAAGGCACCTGTGAGGCCAGAGCCACACTGAATGGCAAATAAAACTAGGCACTCCACATCCTTTGCCCTACTACACTGATGGCTTGGTAGCTCAATGTTTGGCCACCATGACCTGCTCATCAAGGCTGCCTGCAGACCCCCCATTGGGAGCTGGTTCACAAAACATCCTCTCTGTGGGTACCAAGGACAGGGTTTAGGAGAAACCATTTCATACCCCAGTACCTCCACAACACTCATTCCAGATACCTTTATCCACTGCCAGCGATCCACGGCTGACACTAGTGTGAGTAAGCATCTTTCTCATCACCAGTTTACATCCTGGAATATATACCCTTTTACTATTTACTACATCTATTTACTATATGTACTTACAGAGCAAGTATGTATGCTTACAGAGTTTGCATACTGGAGCGCATCCTTCTACTATTTACTATATATGCTTATCTCAGTGTAACAGTGGTGCTGAAGCACAGCTTGTGTATCAGTTGTGGATCCAACAGCTTGGTCTGCATTTGCTCTCATCATTTATGGGACAATGCCAATTCAAAATTACAAGTCATAAACAGACATATTTACTTGCAGTTGCTAATAGCGGTGTAGGTAGAAGGAAAGTACTTTTTAAAGCTCATTCATTTCTCTGCACTTAAATTCTTCATTTTTTCTTTTTTGTTCTTTTTTACTTCTTTCAGTCTAAACAATGAAAATGCAAAAAGCTGTCCAAAGGTTTTTTTATATATTTATCTGCTTAAAAACGACTTTTACGGGGTTTATTTTTAGTCGCAAAGTACTCCTGAGAGTGTCAAGTCGGGTAGAATGCTTCCTTCGGTAACAAGCAAATGTTTGCTGGATTTTGTCAGATGTTTGAGATAAACGTGACCCGCCGATATTCCTCATCAGCAAAATGATGCGGGCGGCGTCGTCCATTCGGGCCAGGAAGGAACATCATCTGCCGGCGCCGCTCTCCGTGAGCCACGCTCCTGTGCTAAAGGCGCGGCTGAACGCGGTTTTACTACTTTTGATAGGAAAAGTGCAGTTCTCAGCCTCCCGGCTCCTTACCGACGCTTTCCCCACGACACCGAGCGCCGCTGATGTGCCGCTGACAAGGCGCGTTCAGCTGTCAGAACTCGGCTGCCTTTGGCGTGCCCAACTTTGGCTCCCCAGCCCGGGCTCCTGTTCCCGGCCGGAGCCCCGCAGTCACTCCTCAGGGCGGGCCCGGTCCCGCACGGACACCGCGGGCGGACCGCGCTTCCCTCGGCCCCTACGGGCACTTCATTCTCCCCGCTCGGCTCCGCGGCGGCCCCGGCCGGGCTGGGCAGGCACAGGGCCCCGGAGAGCCCCCGCCCCGCCGCCGTCCCGCCCGCCCGGCCCCAGCCCCGGCCCCGGCCCGGCCCGGCCCGGCCCTCAGCGCTGGCGGCGGGGGGCGCCCGCGGGCGGCGGCGGCGGGAGCGCGGGCGCGGGGGTGGCCGAGGAGCGGCGGCGGCGGCGTGAACGCGGCTGCAGAGCCCCAGCCGGGAGCGGGAACGGGAGCGGGAACGGGAGCGCCGCGCCCGCCGCAGCCGCCGCAGCCGGAGCCGGGCGAGGGGCGAGGAGGAGCGCGGCCGGGCGGAGCGCCGGGAGCAGGGTCGGGCCGCGCAGCCCCGCGGGGAGGCAGCCGGGGCCCCTCGCCCACAGCGCCAACACCCCCCGCCCCGCCGCCTCCGCCCGCCCCCAGCCAAGAGAAACAAAACACAACCCCGGCACCGCTACGCTCTCCCTCCTTCTGCTCTCGGCATTTCGTGGTTGTTTTGGGGTTATATTTTTTTAATATTTATTTTTTCTTTTATTTTTTTTTTCTTGGGGATTCTCTTCTCTCCTGCCAGACTGAGTTACACGTTCTTGATAATTTCTCTTCCCCTCATTTTTTTATACTCTTCTCCCTGCTTCCAAACCCTGTGTCTGTGTGTTTCAATACTATCACAACCTCTGCTAAAAATAGATCTTTTTATACCCTTCCTCCTCTCTGACCCCATCCAACACCCCTTGTTAAGGTGAGTTGTGTCTTTTCATCACTTTTTTCCTTGTGTGTTGTTTTTTGGTTTGATTTTTTTTTTTTTTTTTTTTTTTTTTTTTTTTTTTTTTTTTTGGTTTTGTTTTGTTTTGCTTGGGGTTTTTTTGGTATTTTGGTTTCGGTTGTTGATTTTTTTTTTTTTTTCCTCCCCATTTAGGGCAGGTTTTAGGGAGGAGGGGATGTGGAGGAGAGAATTTCATGGGGAGTCAGGCAAAGCCTTATTTTGCCTTCTGCAGCCTCAGCATCACTCCGGACTGCTCCCTTTTATCCCAAGGATGTAGCTGGCTGATGAAAGTGGGGAACTACTCTTCCTTAGCGCTGCATGCTTGGGAGCCACAGCAACAGCAGGAAAAAAAACAAGCTTCTCTTTTTTCCTTCGTCCTACCCCCCCACTCCCTTCCTCATTCCCTCCTCCTTTCTGTGTCTTTTTTTTAAATTATTTTTTAAAATATTTTGGTGGGATGTTTGGTTGAGATTTGGTGGTGGGTGGGTTTTTTTGGTTTGTTGTTTTGGTTTGTGGTTTGTTTGTTTGGGTTTTTTTCTGTGTGTATGCTTGGTTTCTGTTTTTAAGCAATACACAGGGGACTTGGAATGTATTGCATGTAGCGCCAGGGGAGCTGTGTGTGTGGGCACGTGTGTCTTGAGAGTGTGTGTGTGTGTGTGTGCAAAGTGCATTTGTATTTCGTGGTCCTGGGATGATGAGTGTTAAAGCTTCCAAACAGTCCCTGTACATAGAGCAAGGAGCACAGCAGAGGCTGCTGGGGGAGAAACCGGTCAGGGATGCAGGAAAGCTACAGAGCTCTCCACAGAGTTCAGTCCCTTGTGCTCCAGAACATCTTTCCATAGATCATTACTGGCACCTTCAAGGTGATGGCTCCCATTCTTCTCCTGGCTTCTCAGGAGTGCAGAAAAGGAAAACTTTACAGCTAATGTGAAGGGATAGCATTTGTGTTCTTCCAGCAGCCTGAGACAGTGTTATTCCAGGGATGAGTGGGGAAGACAGAGCTGTGATCCAGAGTAAAATGGATCATTTGCTGTTACATATTAGTGTTCAGTAAGAAAAAGAGACATGAAACATTATCAGTTTGGCCAGCCAGCAGAAGCATTGGAGTCTGGCTTTAATTCCCAATTCCAAAGTTGTTTTAGACTGTTTTTCATTCTTCAGAAAACTGTGCCTATTGATGGCAGAAATGTGTTTTTACAGTAAAGCAGTCTATTATAAACCTGCTGGGGAACGATTTATTATTCAGAGGCAATCAAGTAATTTATATGTTTCATAGATTTCCCCCAAGTCTTTTAGTGTGCCTTCCATTATGTATTTTACCTATGTGTGTGAAGTGGGGTAATATAGATTTTTGTTGCATTTTAACAAGGTGTTAAGGCATAACTTGCAGGGTGCCATTTGCAAAGTGTCACTTAATATGAAGCAAAATAACAGCCTCTAGCTCTTTTTCATGGATTTTTCACATCTCCCTTGTTTGTTTCAAAACAAGCGGTGATTTTGCTTAAGAACTTGTAAGGAAAACTGGCTTCACAATGGTACACAGTTTCAGATGTTAGCTCAAAAGTATTACACTTGTCTGTCTGGCTGTGAGACTTGAAATTACTTATAAAATCTAGTTAATATAAAGCACATGAAAGAGCACTTTGTATACATGGTTTTCTAACAGGTTGAATAATTTTTGTATCTAAAACTTTACAAATGAGCTAAAATGGTTGTATTAATCTGTGTTTGGAGACCCTCATGGATGCAGGAACATTAATGTTTCCTGTCTAATTAATGCAATTCCAAAATATCCTGTCTTTCCACATGCTGCATAAATAACACTCAGCAAAAATGAGCAGTCATGGAAGTAGTCTTGTGCTATCAAGGGTCATTTCATCATTTCTTGTTAGCCTAAATTAAAAATATTTCACACAAGTTTGCCTTGGAATTTTTTTTTCTGCTGTGGCTGGCTGATTGTGAAAGTGGGAAGCATGCTTTGAGTGAGATGTGACATTTCTAATGTTTGATAGCTGTGAGGGGAGAGACACCTGATGTGCTGTGTACATCATCCTTGAAGGGATGCAGGGTAAGAAAAAGGGTTGGAAAATGAGCACAGTGCACTGGCAGTTTAGATAAATAAATATGGGTGATGCATGTTAGCTTGTCAGCTGCTGTTCTGCTGAACCCTGACTGCTGGCTAAACATATTTTCTTGATAAGCACAGCGAAGTGATACAATTTTTCTGATTTGATAGAGTTTGCTGTTAAAGTCACATGTAGCACAGAACAGCACTTGTTCTGTAGATAAAAATCGTGCCACCTTATTTTAATCCACAGAAGGCTGAAATATCCACTACTCCTCCTGAAGTCACCAGGAGTTACTTGTGATCAGAACTCTCCACGATTTTTTTATCTCAACATGTCAGGATTTAGGATATTTCCAAAGGATGCTATTGACAGCAGATCTCATTTTGTTTAGATTTTACTTTGGGTACATATTGTATGTTTACAGGTAGATATTGTCTTTTACCACAGCAACACTAAAATGTGTCAGGAAATGGAAAACTCTTAACATTGTTTTTCTCATGAGCTTTTAAAGGAAATTCTCCTGGTGTTCTTTAACTGTTTCTGGAAAAGCTGTGCTCACTTCACAAATCTACACACTAAGAACCTTAAGTTGGTTGCTTAGCTGCTGGTGAAAAAAAAAAAGGATAGAATGTTTGTACACAAAAAGAGCAAGTCATGTGTTTGAGGTTTTTTAATGACAACTGAAAGACAGGAGTGCTTTCAGCTGGATATGGAAGTGTTGAAGTAAGGTTTATGTTGAGTTTGATCTGGGGGTTGTTCCCATTGGCATGAGTGACAGCACACCTACACTTAGCTTATTCTGTAATGTACTAACCTAGATTAAACATCTCTAACTTATATTTTGAGACTTGGATATGACATCAAACCTTGGATTTATTAACTTCTAAAGCCTTTTTTGTTTGTTTTATCTTTGAAACAAGCCTTTTAAAGCTGTGAACTGCTATAAACGAAGTAATGGAGTGTTCAGGATTCACTCCGACTTTGTGGACCTTATTGCTATGAAAGTAAGGCGGGATTTCTCTCTATTGCTGACCAACTGAAATTATTTTCTTGTATTATTGAACCTTCTTATTCTGCAATATTAGTCTAAAATGCTTAGTCAAAGGAGTTTTTATTCTGTGGATGTGGTGGTTCTACAAAAGAAGAACGTGTATTTTGTCTTGTTCTAAATTACAACTACCCATCTGGTTCAGTGACATTTTGTTGCGGGGCAAAGTTGCTGTTTCATTTGGATATACTTGTCAAGGAAACTGTATTGAGGATGGATTTTCTTAGGTTTTTAACAAAGTAAATGAAAACTATCACAGGGCTGCCTGGTAGTTTTGGGGATAGGGGTGCAGTGGTTTTATCCGTATCCATGTAGAATGCAATCACAATATACATTAAAAATCAGTAGCATCTGAAAAAGTTAATCCACTTTTCTCTTTAGATACCTATTTCCTTGCTAGTTTAAAAAGGTACTGTATGTGTATGTGTTTCCATCCGAGTGTATATTTGTCATTTTAAGATGTTTAGAGGAATGATACCTTATGCAAAGATGACTATTTATTTGCATTTTGTCTACTGGAAATACAGTTTTTATAATAAAATAGGTATTTTTCTTCTGCTCTACTTGCTTATGTATAGAAGAAAATTAGTATTTTCTTCTGGGAAATGTGTTAGTCTGAAGAGCCAGATGCTGAACAGATCTACAAGCAGTTCCTTTCGCAGTCTTGGTGCATGTGGATGAGTGTAACAAGAGAAGTAACAAGTGCTCAGGCATGGCAGGGAAAGGAAGAGTGTGGCTCTCTGGAAAGCAGAGCATCTAATGATCTGGTGCAGCACTGGCTGAGTTATTCAGGGCTAAGAGAGCAAAGGGCTCCTTCACCCTTACCAGTATTAAACTCCTCTGTCTTGTGGTTTGCATTCATCAGTCTGCTTGCTTTTCCCTTTATTAGATAGGGAAGACTTAATTACAGTCTGGAAGTGCTAACACAGCTCTCTGATGACAACTGTTTGTAGGAGGCCAAGTGGAAAGTAATTCTGGAGAGGGGTCTCCAGCTACAGTGTTTCTTCTTTGCAGCCTGTTTTTATTTACTCCAATTTTTCCTGGATTTGCATCCAGCTCTTATACCTTACTTGCCAGCACAGGCTGGAGATTGTTTTGTGTGCAGAAAGTGTTTGTAGGAAAGGGAAAAGAATATTATCATTAACTTTGGGCAACACAGTGTAACTGCTCCACCAATTCCAACCAAATGCAAGAAGAGCTGTAGTACTGGAGCTAAAATGTTCAGGATTTGCTTGATATAAGATTTCATGTCTCATGACATTTTTAAACATAATTCAGAGGGAATGCATTTTTTTCAGTATGAGTTTTACTGTGAGTCCCAGTGATCACTCATAGAATCTGCAAGGAGCATCCCAAGTAATTACAGGTTAAATTGGGGTGAGGCAGTTTCTCCTACTCAATCCACTGCGGCAACTCCATGCTGGTAGATGGGTACCTGTTCCAGCACTGCCATTGTATCAGTAACAAAACTTACATTTTGTTTATAGGGCGATATACATAACGTCCTATTGATTTCTGCTAGCAGGCAAGGCTTTTAACAAGGAGTATGAATCAAATAATTTTGATTATGGATCCTGCAGCATCTGACTTTGTCATCTGTGCATTAGATATATTTAGATGCTGTGGACACTTAATCCAAGGAAGCAAAATGCTTTTCTTCTGTAAATGACAGATAAAATACTTAATTTGTTGATTCATTTGGCCTTTCAAGGTATGGATGGCTCAAGACTATACCTTTCTGGATTACAATTTGGCTCTTGGTTTACTTAAAAGTAGTTTCAGAAGGATTTATTATTAATATTTTTGACAGCTCTTCTGTATGCATTTAAAAAAATAGTTTTATAGCAAGGTTTTGGGGCCAACCCCAGAAGTTTGATGAGAACTTAGTCCTCTTAATAACTAGTAGTTAACATAAAATTTCATTAATATAAGTGACATATTGATGTGGTTTAACCCCAGCTGGCCACTAAGCCCCACACAGCCACTTGCTCACTGCCATAACAGGATGGGGCAGAGAATCCAAATCCAAAGAGGAAAAGAAAATCTCATGGGTTGAGACAAAGACAGTTTAACGGGTAAAGCAAAAGTCACTCACACAAGAAAAGCAAAATGAGGAATTCATTCATCACTTCCTGTGGGCAGGCAGGTGTTCAGTCATCCCCAGGAAAACCTGGCTCTGTCTCCTCTAACAGTTATTTGGGAAGACATATACCATCATTGCCTCCATTCCCCGACACCATCCCTCCCCTTCCTTCTTCCTCCAGCTCTGTATGCTGCACATGATGCCACATGCTAAGGAATATCCCTTGGATCAGCTGGGGTCAGCTGTCCCTGCTGTGTCTTCTCCCAGCTTCTTGTGCACCCCCAGCCTCCTTGCTGGAAAAGCAGGAAAGGCCTGGACACTGTGCAAGCACTGATCAGCAGTAATGAAAATATCCCTGTGTTATCAACATTGTTTCCAGGAAAAACCCAAACCTTAGCCCCATACTGGCTCCTGTGAGGAAAATTAATTCTATCCCAGTTAAAACCAGCACATGTATATAGTGGCATGGTCTGTTTCAAACATACTGGCACTTTTCATACAACAGTATCTTTTATAATGAGACATCTGGAGCTCCCATAAAGATTTTTTAATCTTCAATCAAAGTTTGAAAATTTTATGCAAATCAAAGTGGTAGAGTTCTTTGAGCTCTAGTAGAAGAAAGCACCATGACTGTATGCTTCTCTCAGCAGTCATACAATTGCCATTCTTTCACCTGGTGAATTCAGTATAAAACATCTACAAGTCAACCTTAGCAGTTTCAGGCAATATCTTTGGGTCATGATGGCTGCCTCAGTAACCTTGAGTGCACCAGTATTCAAAGACAACATGGTGAAATGTGGGGAACATGAACTGGAAAGGAAATAGGATCCTGATGTGGGCTTAGAAAACCCCTTAGGATAAACAAAAAAGCCTGTCTTTCTGAAGGAGAAGACAAGTACCTGGCCATGTACTTGATGTACTTCCAAGCTTCTTTGGACTTCCTTGCCGGACAAAATTCAAGTGTTTATCAGCAGTGCAGAAACTTAATGAAATTTTGTAAAATCATAGAACCATAGAATAACTTGGGATTGAAAAAGATGTTTAAGATCATCTGATTCCAAACCTTGTGATGGCCACCTTCCAGGGACACCTCAGAATAGATCAGGTTTTAAATTTGTATAACTCAGCTGAGGCTGTAATAGGAACAGAAAGGTAGAACTTAGCAAACGTAAATACTTGTATTTAAATAAGAAGGTGAATAGTTCTTTCTCCTGTTGTGATATCAATGGAGAAGTGTGTTCTGCTTCATATGTGTGCCTTTTGAAAAGGTTTATACTTTTTGCCTCATAGTATTGAATGGGGAATGACTTAGGCTATAAAAGTATGGAAATTCCAAGTTAAGGCTTAGCTTTCACTTAACCATTACAGAGGCAAGGTCCATGTCTCAGGAGTTCTCATTGCAGGTCTTAGAAATGTCTCCTAAAGTGGCACTGAATGTGGTGTTTGTGCAATGCTGTTCCTAACTGTAAAATGGGATAGCAGAGCTATGGCTAAATTCAGCAATTCCTATTCGTGTTAAATAATTTCTTGACTTCAGTAGGATTTCTTGCCTAAGTGAGAGACTCCAAACAGGCTCGTAGAACACTGACAACAGGGAAGGTGTGAAGTATCTATTATTATTACTTCAGAGAATCTTATCTTCTTTGAGATGGCTCGTGTTTCAGGCAGTCTGCATAACTAAACCAAAATTCCTTGGCACTTTTCATTTGATTTCTGCAACACGACACTGCTTGATTCCATCACAGGATGAAATAAATTGAGAGTTCTTTCTAAAATCTGAGATCTAAATAAAGCATATGCTAAGTATAGGAATATTTAAAATATATTAATTCTATATGATACAAAAATGTAGTCTTTTCGCTGTATGTTTCTGGTTGTCCATCTACATGCAAGAAATTATTTTGTCTGTGTTTGGGTTTTCACCTAATATAAAAATATTTTATGGATTCTGTGAGCAGGTGGATACTTAATTGGTTTCTCTTTACATGTCAGAGATGAGACACTGGTGAGGCACTGGAATGGGTCATGCATAGAAGTTGTGGATGCCCCATCCTTGGAAGTGTTTGAAGCCAGGCTGGATGGGGCTTTGAACAACCTGATCTACTACAAGGCATCTTTGCCCATGGCAGGGGGATTAGAACTAGATGATCTTAAAGGTGCCTTCTAACCCAAACCATTCTGTGTTTCTGCGTCACAGACATAAACTAATTAGTCATCTCAGCAACCCCCACTCTTGGGTTTTGTAGTGCACAAACAAAATTTTAAGCACCAGTAATAGTAAAATAAAGACCAGGAATTTATTTTCCTTCTCTTTTTTTTATAGTTAGCTTTTGGTGGTAATGTGGGGTAGAGACTAGAAAAGAATTGTAAATGTGACTGTTCCTAGCCACCAGCTTAGTTTTAAAACTGTGTTTTGAGTGGGGATAGGTGCCTGTGTTAGCATTTGGGATTGGCAGAATTCTCCTCCCTGGCAATACGGAAGAATCTGGGAAGAGGAGGATTTTGATTCTTTCAAATCTGAAGGTGAAATCTGCAGTGCCATATGGATGATACCAGATCCTTCACTCCTGTGAGAACTTTCCAATATGTATTGCAAAGGCAAACTCATGCTTGATCTTCAAGGCTGAAATCTTAAAAGCATCTTCTAAATTTGCACTCTCATGCAGATTTTGCTTGTTTGTGACACCTACAAGTGCAGCCTAGAGGTATAAGCAATGTAAGGCAGAAAGAATCAGGGATAGTAGAATATATGGAATCAGAGAAACAACTAAACAAAAGGGTAACAAGGTCCCTGCATAAGAAAAAAAAAAAAAAAGTCTGAGGAAGTCCTTAAGAGAGGATGGAAGAGGGAAAAGCATTGCTCTGGGATGGGATTAATAAGATTTAACAGAATGTGAGATAAAAGGCACATAGCAAATATCAGAGATTGGAGGCTGGTTTGGAAGAAAGCACAACTAATGTTAAAAGGCAAAATGGCAGGCTGAAAGGGAGCTGTACACTGTCAGTTTCAAGTATAGTTTCAAGGTCAGCTTAAGTTGGTTTAAATTCCAGCTGCTTCTGCAGAAGGAGTCCTGCACAATCTTCCTTCTTTCCTCTGAACAGTGTGCTGCAACTGGTAATACAAAAAAATAAAAGTTTTTCCCAATCAGATCCTTGATCCATCTGACTGACTGCTCATATTATTAACACTACAGCTGCCTCAAGGCAAACTGGAGGGGAGGTGTAGGAAAAGGCAACATAAGATTGACTTAGGCTGACAATAGATCTGTGCTCTTGGTCTGAAAGTCCTGGTGAGATTCTGAGTTATAAATTATTTAGAAGAGAGACTGGCTAGGAAGACATGTAGTGGTAACACAATGGAAGGAAGAATCCACCTGGGACAGTACTTAGAGTGAGCAGTTAAAATGGCTGCATGCAAAGAAGATAAGATGCTAAAAACATCTAAGAGGCAAAATCAAGCATTTAAAAGTCACAAAAAGAGAGTATTTATGTTGTCTTTGCATTTAATTCAGTATCCATGGACACACCTGCTGATGCAGTCTTTAATTACATGATCAAGTTGGGCATTTTTCCTATTCTTCACAAGCGGCAACCCTATCCCGCATGAGCCCCGTTGAGCAGAGCAGTGCCTGTGACCTGGGGCTTATTTCACCTACTTGTATCGTGAATGACAAAGTCCAGTGTCATTCATGGACTGAATGACAGTCCTGCTGGAAGCTTCAGGCTTCCATCTCACATCCTTCATGTGCATCTCTGTCATGGGCCCCCAGCATAGTCCATACTGACTTTTGATGAACCCAGTGTTTATGGCTCCCAAACAAAACATTTT
Source organism: Zosterops lateralis (assembly GCF_965231275.1). Taxonomy (NCBI): domain Eukaryota; kingdom Metazoa; phylum Chordata; class Aves; order Passeriformes; family Zosteropidae; genus Zosterops; species Zosterops lateralis. The sequence goes on from NC_139762.1 coordinate 87,793,183, forward strand.
TCTTCTCCTTTTGTCTCAGAGCTGCACCTGCAGTGTGCCATACATGTGCACTACCATTTTAAATGGTAGTGCATGATTCACATTTCTCTTGGAATAAGAAGAAACTATAAAAAAGGATAAAAGTAAATTCAGAATAAAATGTCTTCAGAGAAAAGGAGGCAAAGATCAGAATATGTTTTATAATGAATGAAATATAAAGCTCCTAGGTCTTATTGGTTATCTTTTTAATGATTTGTTTTAAGATATTAAGTGGCGAAATTAGATTGTGCAGAAATACACAGACACATGCTAAACCACATAATGGATTCCATTCTTTAAAAGAGAGGGTTGAAGAAAAGCAGTTTACTCAGCTCTGTGAGAGATAAGATGCAGGCAGATGATGTCATGCTGTCTAGACTGGAATAAAATATGTATGTAAAAAAAATTCTTAGCTAACTTATTTAAATAAAATATTTTGAAAGTCTAAGAAATCGTAAATGCTAGCTGATGATCTTAGATTTTGCTTTGATCATCTTCTATGGGTTCTGGTGTCTTTTCATAACATTTTTTAAAAACTTTATTTTCTCCTTTTTAACATACCTATAGAGAATTGCTTGCTCATAAGAAGATGTGACTGATTCTTCTGGGTTATCCAGTTCAGTCCCTTGCTTTTGCAGCCAAGATGTCATACAATTCCTTTCATGTACTGATCAAACTCCTTCTTACAACTATTTAGGGGGTTTTTTTACTTCCCATACTCCATTTGGAGGCTGTTCCAGTTTTCTGGTTTCTTTTCCCCTTAAATATATTCATGGCCCGCTTTTATTCCTTTGTTTTTGGACTACTTGAGCTTCAGTGTAAGATGTTTACTGATTCAGTGTGGAGTAGTCCTGCTTACTGCTAGACTTAAAAAGCAAAGTTTTTGCTGGACAGAGGCCAGCTCTAGTGACGACTCCTAAGTTTTTTGGAGGGTAGATGATGGTGTAGAGTTAGGCACAATAAGTTTCTGGTCAGGCCCCACATTTATGGATGGTTAACCTTAAACCAGACTTCACTATTGACCTTCAGAGTGTAAATGATATGTCAAGAGCCTTACCCGCATTTCTCTTTTGGGAGGTTTGATCTTCCAGTGCACAGTGCTCCACAGGGTTTTTGCAGACTCATTTTCATTTGGCTTAGTTCTGCTTTCTCACTATAAATAGTTCAAGTAAGACAGAAAGAATCTTTGTTTATAGTTCGAAAAAAAGTCCTGTTTCCTCTTTGGATTAAATTTCACTAGGTGAGAGTTGAGTTCTTAACATTTGCACAGATGCAATATTCTTAGCATTAGTCTTTCAAATAGGAGGTAGCCATTATGCTCTAAGCTAAGTTACTTCCATGTCAGACTACCTAATACTCTTAATCAAGAATGCATTGGATTTCATGGGGTTTTGGCACTCTGTTACGGATAAGTACTTCGTTTGGGAAGCCAGAAGTTACTAACTTTTGATTCTAAGCACATTTTCTGGTTTTAAAATCACTAGCAAAGGGAACATGTATTTTTTATTTGTGATCCTTGAAGTATAATGTAAATAGAGGACAGGAAATTCAAGTGGCTGTCATTTTTAGGTTTCAAGAATTTATTTCAAATAGCTTTCAAAAATCTGCAGGTACCAATGCTGGCATACCCTCACCCTTAGTACTGTGTGCAGTTCTGGGCCCTGCAATTTAAGAAAAATGTGGAGGTTCTTGAATGTGTCTGGAGGAGGGCAACAAAGCCAGAACATATGTCCTGTGAGGAGCATCTGAGGACTTTGGGCTTGTCTAGTTTGGAGAAGAGGATGTTGAAGGGTGACTTTTCTGCACCTTCTTAAGAAGAGAACATGAGGAGGGAAGTGCTCAGCTGTTCTCCTGAGTACCCAGTGACAGGACACATGGGAATGGTTTAAAACTGGACCAGCCAAGGTTCAGACTAGATATGAAGAAACATTACTGAGAGGATGGTCAAACATTGGAACAGGCTCCTTGTAGAGGTGATTGATGCCCCAAGCCTGGGGCATCATGCTTGAACTTTCAGTCAGCCCTGAACTGGTCAGGCAGCTGGGCTAAATGATCATTTTAGGTTCCATCCAAGTGAAATATACTATCCATTCACAATGTTTTCAGTTTTCTATGTCTGTTCCTTTTTCAAAAACCAAGGAGTAAAGTCATGTTATTGAAGCTTTATATCGTTTGCAACTTTAAAGTCATAGCCCTCTATGTGTGAAATATTTTAAGCAATTTTATACATTACTGTTATACGGGTAGTTAGTATGTACCTAAAGTGGAATTATTGTATTTTTCATTTATAAAAAACTACTTCTTTGCATATTATTAATCATTATTTTTCTGTTGGAAATTTAACATGGGTAGATAAGATACAGTTCTATTTATCAGAAATTTTTAAATACCACAAGAAGTAGTATCTAATGTGACGATGCTGTAATACTGCCACAAGAAGCAGTATCTGAAACAGTAAAATTCCAGAGTGAATGAAGCAGCTGGAACTGTAACTCGTATCAGCTGCCCAAGACCAAGCACTCCTTTCAGCTTTCTCCTGGGGCCATTGACATTTGCCTTGCCTGCAGAATGACTATGCATGTTATCTGCAAGGCATTAATCCATTAGTAATGAGCTGCTTTTAATCCTGGTGTAAATATCCTCTTCCTGGAAAAGGGTGTGTGTCACAGCATCAAGATTTTTTTTTTTTTTCAAATAACTTCTGTATACCTATGTGGGCAAATAACTTCCCTCATTGGATTTGTCCCATTTAACCTAGCGGGACTGCAGTTTCGCATTTGAGTGTTTGTAGGAGTCAGCTCTGAGTCATATTTGTCCTGCAGACCTGGGCATGGAAAGGATTCAAAATCCATGTAGGGGAATAGATTGTCTGTGTGTGTGTGCAAAAAGGTTGGGGCTGGGAAGGAGCCTAGAGTCCTTAGCACTAACTCTGTTCATCAATCCAGAATGTTTACGCTGGATTAAAAGAATGCAGCAATGCACACAGAAGTGTTGTTTATGTTGCTGATATTAAAGAAAAAAACAAAAAAACAAAAAACAAAAACCAAAATCAAAACCAAAAACAAACCAAAACAAACCAAAACAAAACAAAACAAACAAACAAAAAAACCAAACAAACAAACAAAAAAAAAAACAGAAAAAAACTCCACCAGATTTTTTTTAAATTAAAAAATGAATTATAGATCTGGAAAAAATATAATAATTTTATGTCATGGCAGTGTCTGATCTGTTTTCCTGGGATGCTTTGGATGCTTTTTGATTTTGAATTTCTTTTTCCACGTGCTGTTGCTATGGTAAGAATCAGCACATGAGGGAGAGGTATCATAGCAAATAATGTCATAAGCTATAACCTGTACGAGCTTTGTATTTCATGGGGCAGCATAGGGTCCATAGTACTGAAGCCCTGTCGAAAGAGTTTTCAAACTGTGGATGGCATCTCATTATTCAGGGATTTTTTTACACGACCAAAGCAAATCAAGAAAGTCAACCTTTTATCAATAAGATTACATTAACTACAAATTAATTCTTACCTCCTTTAGAAAATATTAGGTCTTCCATAAATCAAGAGGGAAAAATAAAATGAAAAAAAAAAAAAAAAATAAAAAGCCAAAATGTGATAGGGCGATAGAGATGAAGCTAAGAAAAGCAAAATCAGAGATTTTCAGCTTTTGTGGGGAGTATGGGGGGGAAGGAGGAGCAGAGGATGATGTAAACCAAGGTTTTCTTGACCTGACTTTAGTAATCAAGTCATGATAAAATTGGATGAGTACAAGAACTTGGAAATACCAGCTGTGGCCTGTAATGTCATGCCAAGCTCCTATGTAGTAAAGATTGATCAAAGTAGTTGAGTATTGAAAAACAGGTGGCATCTTCAGATGGTTTCAGACCTAATTGCTGCAACTTCGTTACCAAGAGTATTTGTGTATCACAGCCTGCTAAACAGAGAGCCTGTTGAAGAGAGTTTTGAATTTACTGAACAGAGGTTACCTATGTTTCAAAATGTGATTAAATAAGCTTATCATGAGATGAGGCTGTACTTCTAAAATAGCAACTGTTGTTACAGATTAATTATATGCATGAGAAGAGGTGGAGATGGGATTAGAGACTCCAGGTTCTCTGAGTAGCCAGAGACACGGGATGACAGGCAGTGGGTCTACTGGAAGGTCAGGTCAAAGGGAGTCCTTATATTCAGTGTTAGGAGAGAGTGAATTTGCCACACAACATGTCTAACCTCAATTCCTGCAACTGAAGAAAAATCTATGAGAGGGCTTCTGATTCCCTCCAGAGTTACAGCCTTTGGATATAGGACACTCCAACCTAACCTACCCATTTGATAGCCAGAAATAGGGAGACTCACCAAGAGGGTTTAATCCAAATTTAATGTTTGTCACCACAAAACAGGTGTTGTTTTTTTAAATATAAGCGGTTTCATTAATCCAGATGTTGCTCTAAACTACCACCTAAATGCTAGTAGAGTAGCTCAACCATTTAAAGTGGAAAGTATAAAAATATGTTTAGTGAGAGTTTTAGCTAATTCTTCAGACTACAATGACTTCAGTTATTTTTTAAGCAGACACATTTTCTGTTGCAGTCAGTGGCCTCTTGCCAAGCCAAGCATCCATTCGGAATCGTGCAGAGTTTGCACTTCAGTAGTGTTTTAGCAATGTGACAGGCTTGCCTTCAAATATCCGGGCTACAATTTGCTTACAATAACTTCATTCAGACCCACCTGTGTGTTCCAAGGGTTAGCTTTCTGCTGTTTAGCTGATGTTTGGATCCAGCATACCAGATCTCACTTGTGGGATGGTTTACAAACTCGCAGAGTGTCAAAGTCTTGGTGAAGGTGCCTCTTTGGCAACAGAGGAACTGTTTTCTTCCTGAGGAATGCTGCTGCTTGTTTGGTCCTCCTGTGTGTAAGCATAAGTGCTTTCATGTACTGTGACAACAGTAGAGTTCAATGACAACTAGAGTTGAGGAAGCAGGAGGATAAGTTTTCCAAAAACTTACGGATTTTCTTGGAAAATCCCACTCTAGCATCACTCACTAACTTCCATCAATATTAAAGAGGATTTTACACCAAGGACCTCTTTGAAAATCCTGCTAAGCTTCTGTCTTTGTCAGTCTTAAGTGTGAGTATTTCAAATCAGAGAGCAGAATTACTATTATTTTTAGACAGTTTTTCTGAAATGCTGTTGGCAATGTGTTTCTTGCCTTCCTCCTCTCATCTCCTGTAACTCTTGTGTTCATTCGCTGATATCAGCCACATCTGCCAGGAGAATGTGAAGCTCAAAAAACAATCCAGTCTCTAGAAATTCTTTCAGATGTGTGCCTATACAGATGAGGAGAGCTGCAGACTGTGATGGGTTCCAAGTCTTGACAGCTCCAGACACACAGCATACTCTAGCTAGAGGAGTCAGACAATGGCTGGACCTTCTTAGACAGTTAAGAGACCTGCAATCAACAAAAGTTTGTAGACCCTCTCTGTAATGCTTTTGTTCATAACCCTGGCATGGTAACCACCCACATCTTTCATGGCTAACCGTGGCATTCAGGGAGGTTGGCACTGTGCAGACCTTTGTTTTCTGCTGCAACTTTTGTTAGAATTGTGCTAATTTACATTGTTATTACAGCTTCTGGTGAGTTTTGAGTAGTCATATATTTCACTAAATAGTTTCTTTAAAATGAATCTTTGAGAAGAGTATTATTTTGAGGTTTAAAATGTGGACGGTCTGAATAAAAAGGAATGTTCTTCTTTCTAGTCCTGTTTTGAGGATGTCTTCTGATACATGAAACTTTCATTATCCTTTAATTATTGATAGGAAGCATTTTCTTACCAGCATAGCACTCACACACACTTTCCTCCTGAAATCACTTTTCAGGAGGAATTACTGCAAGCAGCTTTTGGATGAGTTTCAGTTTTGCAAATTGCTTAGGTTTTTTCCTTTGTTTTTTCTTAGTATCCCATAAATTAGGGCACAAATTATAAGCAAGATCGTTATGCTGTCATGAATCACTCAAATACTAATGGCCTAATGCACTAAGCCTTAATTAGTAATATTGTATTTTTAAAAAGACAATATTGTGAATGAAACCTGAACATGCACTGTTTTATAACTGGGCCTCCCAGAAGATTTTAAATGGATTCCTCTTCTTAGTATGTTTTTAAATAATTGATACGGCCACTTCAAGCCCTTAGTAGACAAACGAATTATTGGCTGCTGGTGACAAAATTTGGTTTGGGCATAATAACTTCACAGAGACATGGCACTGCATACATCTGCTGCTCTAATTAGAAAGTTTGCCTAGGGTGCTTGTATCAGAAAGAGTGGGAAAAAATAGTGCTCCACAATCTGTTGTAACAGAGTGATTCCTGCAAAATGTGATTTATACAAGATTTCTGCTTAACTCTTTCATTTCTGCTGGAACACACTTGATACCATTTTAACAAATTTTATACAGGCAGGACAGTACTTGCCTGACCAGGATGGGCTGCCTGCTTGGAAATGCCATTTTTGTGTGCCAGATCTAGGGCCTGGAAGTGCATTGTTCCATGGTGCAAAAGACCATTTTGAACAGACCATTGAGACCATTGCTGCTCTGTCCTACAGAAGTCTGCTAAGAGGTCTTGAGTTCCTCCAACCACAGAGAATAGCCACCAACCCTAGTGCTAAGTCCCTTTATTCCAGGCAGGCTCTCAATTTATAAGTTTTTAACACAGATATTAAAAATCAGGACTAACAGCTTAAAATGAGTTTTGGTAGCCCAGTGACAGCAGGGCTAGACAGTCGCAATATACAGACATTATATTTTTTGGGGGAAACTTGTTAAGCTGGGAGTAAAAGCAGATGCTGTGAGACAATGATCAAGTGCATCCTATTTAACTAGGCAACATACAGCACTGGAAACCAAGCCCCTTCTTACTGGAGTGGTTGGAAACCATCCAGCTGAACAGCATTCTCCTCAAAAGAAATAGCTGTTATGGGAAGAATTAATTGGAAGCATATAAGTAAGATTAGCATTTTTTGTTGCTGACTTTAATTTATCTATACACCGAATATTTCCTGGAAAACTATTAGTTTCAACAAATACCATGTGTGTTTCGTGACAACACACAGCAGGAGTTTGGTGTCATGGACTATAATTTATTGCAGGTTTCTGAAGAATGTTAGTAGGCTTGGTGGAGAGTGTAGAGAGGTAGATCTTGTTCTCCTTAGACCTCATTTAAGTTAATAAATAATTCCAGTAAAATGAACTTTAAGGGTGCTGAAAATAAAGTGGAATTTTATTTAAAGAAAGGAAAGAAATAATGCCAAAAATATTTATGCTTCGGAGAAAGTGAAATGCAGTCAGGTACATGAAATTCCCTGTTATCTACCAATCCAAATGTTTCAGAGAATAGATCAATGTCTTAAAGGTAGGTAAAAGTGTTGTGGGAGATGAAACTCTATTTTACATGTCCAATTACCTGTTCATACTATGCTATTGTTGAACAGCAAAGAGGCAGAGCAGGTCTTCAGATGTGCTAATGAAATGTTTATGAAAGCAAAATCCAATATCAGAAATTGGAGAAATGTAGCAAACTGAGATGAAGGTGTACTTTGGAATATCTGTTGTTATTTTGAAGTTTCCTTATGCAAATCTTTACAAAGAAATTATGAAGCAGTATGACGATGACATACATTTATAGACACACAGCCTGACATACAGCTGGATTTGAATTTATCTCTTCTCCAGTTTTATGTGAGAGGACAGATACAGACAGTGCTGAAGGCAATCTTGCCCCCAATTTATTGCAGCTGTGTTAATTACTGCAGGGTGGGAACAACCTTGCCCTCACAGCTATGGGTGTGATAAAGAGTGGGTTAGATGGTAGAGTGGTTAGTTGGAGTCTGATGGCTGTGCTATGAGAAGGAAGGGACAGGAGGTTGTGTAGAGGACAGACAGGGTTATGTGGCTGTGCTAGGGGCAGGCAGGAGGGAGCTGGAACAGCAGAAGGAAGAGAGAAGGACAGAAGGAGGTGGAGCTGCCCACAGGAGGCTACACAGGAAAGGTATGAGAGGCTTTTAGCTAATGAGATGCTGCTGCCTGAGGCTTTCTTTGGTGTCAGTTGTACCTCTTCTGTCACTTTTATGCTCTACCTAATCCAAATATTTGAGTAGGTTGCTAACTCAACAGTTACGGTAACTGCAAAAGTATTTATCTTGTTTTCAAGACCATAAATGATGATGGTAGGATAGTATATCGAATATTTATACATACCCACAAATTTGTGGATAAAGAGCATAAAGTCATTATATTATTTCCAGGAAATAGTAGAAATTTTCTAAATAATGAAAAGGTAGTGATTTTGTTCCAGGATGTAGGGAGGAATTAGGAAGGAAATAAGGAGAGGAAGCTATAAGTTGTTGTCATTTATGTGTTCCCCCAGCATCAAAACACCTAAAAATCAAAGAAATATGATTGGAATGATGAGAGACTTTAGATCGCTTGGAACTGAATTTAAGTTTATTTTCCCTGTCAGGTATGCTTATAGTGTTCTATTTATGGGTATTTGAGGGGTTTTAAAAGTTTAATTTCCACTGAACTGAAATATATGGTTCTAGGGAGGATCTCATAAGGGAGAACTATATCAAATTCCTTTCTTATCCTTCTAGATGATTCTGCCTTTTCAGTGGGTTGCTGGCTTTTATGCAGTGTGCCATGTTCATTGTGGAATAATTTTTGACCTGTGTATTATTCATGTTGGGACTAGGACAAGTTTTATTGATGATTTCAGTGTCCAAAAGAATATTAGGAAGAATGAGGAACGTTTTGAATGTACTGGTACTCTACAGACTTGTTCGTGTTGGGCATACACCAAGACTTTTTACATATCCTTTCTCAACTGCTCTTGATACAGAAGCAGAATTGAATTAAGTACAGAATGGTATTTCAGCAGCAACGATGCATTCCATTCTCATTTGTCCTGCTTGCCTCATCAGCACAAATGACCACATATACAGACAATTTCTTTTCTGTCCTTTTCAAGTCCCCAGGCAGTGGTACAAGGCCAAAAACATAACAGGGGGCAGTTTTTATACTCAAATCACTTCCTTGATTCAGAAATAATCACTCTTCAATTCTAAAAAATAAATAAATAAATAAATCCATAAGCTCATGGTCAAAAAGTGCACGGGAGACCTAAAATGTGACAGCTTAGAGATATTTCCATGGCCAGAAGTTTAGGTGGCTTATCTCCTCCTTCTATGAACTTGACTTCCTAGCCAACTTGGTATAAGGAGAGGCCTTTTTCCTTATCTAGGGAATCTAATGGAAAACAGCATCATTGAAGATCTAGTCAAGCCAGAGAAATGAATGGGAGTAAATACATTTCAGATCTCATATAGGAAAAAACTGTTACTTCCAAGTGTAAGTTTGTGACTTTGACTAACACTCTTCCAGTGTTCTTTTTGGTCTGACTTTTTCATGAGAAGCAAGTTTTTCTGCTAGAACAGGGTGAAAAAAGCAAGTGGAAATGGGCATGGAGTGTTGATACCTGAGGTATTTTTCTGTAGAAATGAGTTTCTGAAACAAAGTATTCGATCTTGTGCCACAGCACCACATGAGCAGGATGTGGCAGAATGTTTTCTTAGCACCGCATGATCAGTATAAGAGGGACGAGCAGCCAAAACCCCAGCTACACATATTTTTGAGCACCTGTTAGTAGACACCAAAAGTGCCTTGGATCTTATCTGTAGCTGTAACAGAGAGCTGAAGGAAATACAAGACTTGAAAACAATAAGGAAAAAGAAAAAGCACTAAATATTTTGAGTATAATAGACCTATATTTCAGCAGGCAGCGGGGACTCACAGAATGAGAGTCTCGTTAAGTTGTTATTTATGTATTCATACAGAGAGATATGTGGAAAAATACAAGAACTTAGATTTTATGTGATGTTATTAGCAGAAAACAGTGCTTGTTAATAAACAAGGTAGTTTTGTTTTTTTTTTAAGTCAGATGACCTAAAGGTTGGATGAAGAAAACTAAAAAGTGCTGTCAAATGACTCTGAAGGGATCCTACAATACTTATCTTTTAGGCACACTGTCTTAACCAGTACCAATTTTGAAGTTACTGATTTTTGATAATCCTTTGAAAGTGCCAAGTGAACAGTCCTCTGTTAAAGCTCTGCCACTTTTTTGCAGGCCACAGAGCTGGACTGTGGGCTAGAATAATCTCTAAGAAAAAGCCTAAGATGTCAGTACAGTAGCTCTCAAACAGAAATAGTAGAAGGAGATGCAGAGAGATCACTCAAAAAACCTAGTTGCCTTATTCTAGTTCATTACTATTGTTATTTACATGTGCTCCTGCAAATTATACCTAGAATGAATCAGTATTATTTGAGACCCTCCCTGGTCTCAACTGTTTGTTGTGTAATAAACATCATTATCTGTAATGTACCTCCTTTTCTTTGGTATAAGAATACAGTTGTGTATGGAAACGTGTAGGAGACACTTTGCTTTATTTTCATTATAATTTCTTTCAAGGAGAGCTACTATCCTGCCTGTGCTCCTACAGAATCCCTCCAGTACCTGAAGCCTATTTTCTGCTGGTTAGAGAGTAGGTTGGATAGTCACATTCACGTGAATTGAGGACTTAATGAATAGGACTGCCTCATACAGATGCTTAAAGAAATTTTTCCTCCTGAGCTTGCTCGTGTGGGATTTATTTTGAGGAAGACTAAAGACTATTCCAGGCCAGTATTTGCTAAGTGCTTAGTTACAACTGAGATTTTTTTCAATCTGCTATCTGCCTAGATATTCACAGTTTTCAGAAAACTCAACCTCGAGAAATGCATGTATGTGCGTAGTTACTGTGTGCTTTATTTCTCTGCAATGATATTGCATGGAATGCAGTTGTGTATTCTGTGTAGAGAATCAGGTTTGAATATCCTTATTCAAGGCCCAATGTAGTTAGCCTTCTGTGGTTTTGATTTTCACTGTAGGATTTCTCAGAGACAGCTTTACTGGTGTTTTATTATGAGTCATGGTGGTCTGCTAGTCTCATCTGTTTCTGCCTAATCTCATCTGAAAATTTTAAAGTAATATTGAGTTTCCTTTTTACTGAAAGTTTAACCTGCAGGATAAAATAGAAAACATTACTAAGATATTGCCATTCAACGTGATTCAGTCTAGCAATTATATTTTCTTCGAAATCCACCCCAGTAGCTAGCATTCAGAAGCACTGAGGTTTCTGACACTGTGGGTAAGCTCAGTGTTGAAATCCCTCTTATTTATTTCACCATTTTGAACACTTTAACATATTCCACCACAAGGTCTCTCTCTGCACAGAAATATTTTAAATAGCTCTGTTAGAGTGAGTTCAAAGGATGATCTCTCTGACGTGCATTCTTCAAAGCAAGACTACATTTCTCCGCAACAAAAAAAATCTTACCTCTCCCCCTTCCTACTGTGAGTTGTGCCAGAGCTGTCACTTTTTCAGTAGGGATTGTTTATAAAAAGGACCTATATTCTGCTGTTCAGCACAGTAGAAACCCTTGAGTTTTCAGTTTCAGTGTATAAATATTGATTTTTGTACCTCACCGGTTTTGTTAGTTAACTCAGAGGTTATAGCATTTTTTGTTGAATGAATGCTTTTAAGGAAAAAAAAATATGGTGGCACCTTCCTGAAGTCTAAGTGCTTGTTTCAGAAAGTGACCATTTAATTCCAGCAGCGAGCTATGGTCTGTTTGGGGTATTCTGTCTTGGATCTGATGGATTTTGTTGCTTAAGAAAGCCCTTGTCAAAAATGACCACAGATGGCTGTTAATGTGCAGGCTATGCAAAATTTACATATAGATTCAAGTTAAAGTCATCAAAGATCTTGGTTTTTGTTGGATATGTATAGCTATTCTTGATGCATTTCCTATAGCAGATTGCTTAATTCTTTCAACATATCTTTAGATTAAACATAAGTATTATTTCTCATTAGAAAGCACTTGATTTTGCAGGACCCTCTTGATTTCACATTTCTGTTTTCAGTACTTCAAGAAATTTAGAACAGAGGATAAGTTAGAAGTGGGAATGGTCCCAGACTTTGATCCAGTGAAAGTGCTCTTCATAAAAAGCCTTTATAGCTAGTTATCCATGGAAAAAACTGCACTTTGAACCTCAGGCTCCTGCTGTGGGATTTGATTCCTAGAAGTCATATTTGCGGCTCAGTGACCAGCCTTTGCTCCCCTTCCTGTGAACCTGACTTCAGAACTCCAGCCAGTTGGAAAGCACTTCTGTAACCAGAATGAGAACAGCCTCAGGCTTGCAAAGATTACAGATAGAGGATACTTGGCAATGTGAAAAATCATCCTCACTGGTATATATTTCAACACTTTTCTGAAAGCTCAGTTTTGCAGGTTGTTGTGCATTGCTAAGCCACCATCAATTCCTTCTGAAACCAGTGGACCAAACCTTCAGCTTCATAAATCAGGGAAACTACTGCTTTCCCAAAGAGATGCTTGATTATGGCACAAAAAAAGTCGCATCAAGCCTGAAGATGGTCTGAATTTTCAGGTCTGTATATTTTAAGTCTTCAGTTTTACCCAATGCTTTTTGATACTAGGAAAACTTTCTGATCAAATAGATTTGTGAGGGGGTTTTGATGCATAAATTAGGAAGTTCCTTTATTTTTTTCTTTTCAGAGAGCATTTTTTTTTTTATTTTTCCCCATAAGGATTGTATGTCTCATTCCTCCTCCATTGATTAGTAAGATGTGAAAAGCCACCTCTGACTAACCAGCATTTCTTCTTTCAAGTTCTTTCTGATGACATTTGATGAGAAGCACCAGTTGTACTGTATAAACAGATGGCAACATTTCAGTTACCCTTTGCAGGTAGTCTCTGCCTCAGACTTGATGAATTGGAGACTTGGTAGTTCCCTAACAAATATGAGGAACAGATCTTCATTGCATTGAGGAGAGGGTGGAAAAAAATGAGGGAGAGTCAACACAGCAGTTGACATAACTTGGTAACACCTGCTTTTGTCAAAGATTCCTCAAGTTTGGCAAACACAAACAAGAGCAAGTAGGGAATGGGACACAAAAGTGTGTTTGCCCTTGTCCTTATCCTACAGTCTTCCAGAGAGCCTCACAAAGTGCTCCACACCAAGCAAGGTTTTTCACCCTCTGAGCCCTGGTAACTCACCATTAGGGTTTTCCAGTAATGCCCACAGTCTTGCCTACATGAAGAATCACAGCTCAAGGCTTTTTGTTCTGTAGTGAATCAGAATTTCAGTCTTGCAAGAAGGCATTCCCTGCTCATAATCACTACTTTCTAAATATTTTTCCTTTCATATTTAATTTTGAAGCTATTCAGCAGGGCAGCCACTCCTGTCTGTCTCCTTCCTCTGCCAGGCTTTCATTCCTTCCTGTTTCATCATCACCATGAAGGAGGTATTTCATACTTACCTGCAATGCCTGTATGGCACAACTGCAGGTTTGGTTTGGGGCAGCCATCTGACTCTACCTGTGCAAGCCTGTCTTCGCAGGTGCAGTGGTGGCTATTTTATCTGTCTCTTAGTGCATAGGTAGGAGCAAATGTTCTTGCTATGCTGTTTTAGTTAGAATTGAGTATTACATCTTTCCCTTTGAATTGTACCTGAACATAAAGAAGGCTCAACTTTTCACAGCTCTTTTACAGTTCAATGTACTGCAGTTTCTTTGGTCACTGAAAGTCTCAACTTTACTATAAGGAAAAAAAAAAGCTTGCAAGCTATCTCAATGAAGATATTGCCTCTCCATAACTGTCTTCCTAATCCTTTAAGCCTTTCCCAGCCCAAATTCCTGTCAAATTCATAGGAATGCAAGAAAACTAGGACAACAACTTAAAACAATTACCAAGATCAGTCTCTGTTTGAATAATGCAATAGTTGTATAAATATTGAAGTTAGGACTCTACATTTCTGTTTGCATTATTTCTGGCAACTAATCCTTCAAGAAGCCAGGGGGTTCATAAGTGAGAACTGCTGATAGCTTGCATAACCTTGTTTTGATGCTTGTTTTCATTGTGAATCCTTGCCTAGATGTCGACAGAAAAAAAATTGTAGCTAAAATTCCATTTGCTACATATTAATTTTTAAAAATTTTAATTGTCTTTTATGGGTGGCACAGTAGCTAGCAAAGAAGACTGTATATATTATTTGAGAACCTTCTATTTTTAAGGTAAGGACCGCAAAAAAATTCTTTGCATAATGACTGTTGGGGTGTAGCAGTACTACATAAATCTCGTCAATAGAACTGTCAATAGAACTAGGAGAAAGAAAAACAATTGAGAGAGCACATTAGCACTCCCAAGTATATACTGTTAGTTCCACAAGAAAATACTTACTGAGCTGACAAACACTGGGAAAGGTTTTCCTTGCTGCAGATGGAGTGCAGCTGCTCATTCCTATTTTAAAACAATATTTGCAATTAAATGTCTAATCAATAAGTATATATACATAAAGCAGATTTACTGATAACTATTTGCTTAAGCATGAGTGCACCCCAGTCTGCTTCTTTCCAGAGTCTTTGCTTCATACTGCTCAGCATCCATTTCCTGCTATGTATTGGTGCTCAGTGTCTCAGGGAATTAGAGAGGGGAAGATGTTGAGAAAGACAGCACTTTTCTCCTTCTTTAAAAAAAAAAGAAGCAAATGCTAAAAAATTCAACCCAAACTTAAGGCTTAAAAATTAGTTTGGGACATGGGGCACTGACAAATGCTATAGCCTTCCATACACTTGCTCTTGCCCTGTGCTCCTCCCAGGTAAAGGCAGTGTTCCTAGCAGCATTTTTCAAAGGATGTGCCTTGGGCAGTCAAGCTGCCATTCTGAAACTGGTGTCCGAGCAGCAATATTCCTGGCTAGTTTTGAATTTTCTCATACAAAGTACATTGCTTGCTTTGATTAACCTAATGTCTACAGAAATCTGTGTTGAACATAACCCATGTGAGAAATTCTTATATTTGCCCCTTAGAGTGACCTAAAAATGATGCACAGGACCCAGTCTCTCATCAAATTTCCACAATCTGTGGAAATTTTTTTGTTTTCTGTGAATCTTCACATGAGTACTTTTGAGGATCTCAGTCTTGCCCTTTTGATAACCCAGCCTGAACTGATGTACCCTAAGTCTTGAAGCAATTACTCTGATGAAATATTATTTTGCGAATCAACATCTATCATAATAAGGCTTCCTTTAGTCTCATTCAGATATGCATTTTGGGATGAGATGCCTTTTCAGAGAACCGTTGACTATAAATACCGTGCATTTCCCTTGTAGCTCTTGAGCAGCTCCCTTAAGTACAAGTGTTAGTCAATGTAGAGGGCTGGGAATTTCCAGAGGGCCATTCAGTTACTAGACGATCAAGGTACCCTCAGTTTTAAGAGGACAATAGCCCCCTGGTAAATGAGCTGTTTTAATTTGTCCTGAAAAGACTCAAGAAATATTTCTGTAGGAGCATAAATAATAATTGTTGCAAGGATTGTAGTGGTTTTCAGCTATGATCTTACAGACCCCCAGGCATCACTCCTTAGGGATCAATGAAAGATAATTAACAATAACAACTCACTGTTAAAATTTTTAATTTTCCTATCTAGGCATTTATGCATTCATCATAAAATTATTGGGGAATATAAACAGAAAAAAACCTGAACAACACAGACATGCTTCGTCACAGCCAAATGATTTTAGCATGCCAGATTATGATACAATCAAAGATACTCCTTAAATATCCAAAAATCACAAGGATTTTTGTTGTTACATCTAGAGACAATAGTTATCTTACACCACTTCGTCCTGGGAGCTTCATTTTCCATGTTACTATGTTTTCACAGCGTTCACTGAAGCTTCATTTCTCCTAAAACTAATCATCCTGAAACAGATCTGTGTTTGAGTCAGTTCTTCCAGTCTTATATTTATCAGTGAGAAAGGGGAGGTTTGAAGTGCGGTGCTGCAGTTGTCTGTGTGCCTGTATGTA
Organism: Zosterops lateralis; assembly: GCF_965231275.1. Classification (NCBI taxonomy): domain Eukaryota; kingdom Metazoa; phylum Chordata; class Aves; order Passeriformes; family Zosteropidae; genus Zosterops; species Zosterops lateralis. The sequence goes on from NC_139762.1 coordinate 87,809,183, forward strand.
ATGTCTGCCTGCCCACTAGGTAAAGAGTGAAACCTTGCAAGAGTCCAATTCCTTGAGCTCTTTCTAGTCACACTGATGGCAAAGAACAGAAATAGAAAGCCTTGTAAAAAGACAGAGGCAGTTCACCTCTGAAGACCACAGCCAGTGAAAGCAACAGGGACATTGCAGAAATGTTGGGGGAGGCTTTGTGTTGAGGTCACACTGGCAGAGAAGGGATCACTGATTCATCTTTATTTACTGCCCAGCAGCATTTGGAGAGTATTCCCCTTTCTCCTACTTGTGCTCATTCAGATCTATGCAAATTACCCTGCCTGAGGCTCTCATGACTAACCAAGAGGGACAATTTACATTAGCAACTTTATAGAGAACTGTGTTGGTAAGAGTGATGCAGGCAGTTGAATAAGAAGAGATCGCACAAAAAGGGTTTTGTTCAGAAAATGAAAATCTACAAAGGAAAATAAATCACCACCTCAATAGGTAGTATAACCTGAAGTGAAAGTTGTGATTGTGCAACACTGGGTATTTAAACATTTCATTAGAAACACAGCTAGATTTACTCAGAAGTAAACATTCTAATGCTCAATTTATGACTGCCTACTTTTTTGTTTTCAAGTACAGCTCAAAAAACCCCAAGCCTTTTTACTGAATTTATTCATTTGTGGTGAATTTTGCCAGGGCTGACCCACAGGCTTTTTTCAGTGCTCTGCTGGGTGGCATTCCCAGACTTAATATCTGCAGTGTTTGAGTATGGCAAGTGCTAATTTTGAAAAGGTTTGATTTTTCTTTTCCTTTTTTTTTTTTTTTGTTCAGGAACATGAAAACATTTCTGATCTGATTGTCATTGTCTTAAGAGGTCACATGCCTAGAAACTGGAAAATAGGAAATGTTTGATATGGTAGTTTGAATCAGGCTATGTGAATGGCTGTTTAGTTGTACAGAAATAGAGACTTCACATTAGTATCTTGTCTCATTAGCACATGAAAATTCCATTTGAATTATGCAAAAGGACCATAAGATGCTTTTAGGGCATGGTAATCTGATAATAACCAAACACCATGGAGTAGTCTTGTTATTTTTTTATAAAATCTTAATATTTATGTGAGTAAAAGTATTGTGGAAAAAAATGAAAGGTGAGATTGCTCATTTGGAACAGCTTCTCTTCAGGTTATTAATCTCTTTCCTTAAATGTTGATCAGCTCTTCTTGAGTTCCTCTGGGAAATCACTTCTGGGAGTAAACCTGCATTATATGTGAGCAGTATGACTTGATGGAGGTAAGGGGAATGATGCAAATCTTCAAATTTTCTTAAAGTAGAAAGTGACAGAGAGATTTGTCATTTTTGTGGTGACTTTTTCACCTTTCCTTTTGCCATGCAATTTTTGCCATCAGGTAGACTTGAATTATGAGCAGATTGTTAATCAGTTGAGGGGTGTGTGTGTGTGTGTGTGTGTGTGTGTCAGAGATTTTAGGTGCATGTGGTCATTTTTTTCAAAGGAGCTTAAGACCTAAAACCCCTCCATGTGTCACAGACTTAAGATCAGGGCTCACTCTAGCGAGTTTTTATAAAAAGCTGAACATAAAAGTAAGGAGTTAAACTCAGGTCTTTCATGGTATGAAATCATGTTCCATAGATTGATTCTGCAGAACCAGACCCAGGAAAGCCTTCAGGAGGCAGATATTTTCCTCCAGGGTAGCCCTTTAACAACTCATTAGATTTTCATGAAAGTGATTTCTGTTAGCTATTAAATCAGTGAACTCTTCTTGGCCAATATCCTTTCTCAGTTCTCAGAAGCCTTTCTGGAGCATCAATATATAATGCTAGAATAAAAAGGAACAGTGAAGTCAGAGTTCATGTGGCTCACTTCTTCTCTATGCCTATGTTTACAGATTATAAAATGGGATGTCTTTAACGTCTTTTATTTCCCCTGAAATTTTTTGAAATCTCCATATTTGTGAGATGATTCTCTAGGTCTCTATCCTACAAAAACGTTTGGATGACTGTGCTGCTACACTGAAGTGTTGACAGGTAAAAAAATATAGTGATCTCTGCCACATATTGATCCTTACATAGGAAGGAGTTCCACATTCAGGTTTAAGACTGAAACTGGGCTCTGGTCTTCTGCATTTATGTTATGGCAACAGTTGCAAGCTTTTGGGTGACATCAGCAGTATGCTAACATTTTGAATAGTGAACCCACCTGTTCATCCATCATTCAAAACTCCCTGATCTTGAGCAAATCCTACTCTAGTTTGGGATCTAGAGTCTCCTCTGATCCTATGTGTGTTTTGTATGTAAGTGTGAACAAAGTCAATGAGCATCTTAAGGGATAAGATTTTTCTTTCCTTTTTGGGATTGGTTTCACCCAAAGGGAAGGCTCACTATAGACCAAACAATTAATACAAGTATTTCAATGAAAGTGAGGCACTTCAGTCAGCAGTTCCAAGACTGACTGAGTTAAGGTCATTGACAATGCTCATTAACATTAGGGCATTAAATCTTTCCACCTGTAGAGAAGTTCTTAATGAATTATGTTTCAACATTAGAAATCTTTGGAAGTGAATTATGATAGTGGCAATGCTTCTACTGCTTTAGTGGAGGGAATGTGTATCAGGGATATGTTATAAATAACCAGAGATGGTTTCGTGGTTCTGACCCTGAAATTTGGCAGCTGTGATTACTGGTCTGAGCTCTAACCTTGTCACAGGTTGCTTTTTGTATGAGAACCATATCTTAGTTTTCTAGCAATAAAACATTAATTGGCATTTTCTTGACTGATTTTGTTATCAAGTACTTGGGAACAGGCTGCCCAAGGAAATTCGTGAGTCACCATCCCAGGAGGTATTTAAAAGTCATGTTAATGTGACCCTGAGAGACACTGTTTAGGGATGGACTTGACAGTATTAGGTTAATGGCTGGATTCTATCATCTTAAGGGACTTTTCCAACCTAAATATTTCTATGATATATTTTTAGGGGGAGTGGCTTAAATTATGTAATCCAAAGTAGTTATCAAAATCTGTGTAAGTATTTATAGTAAGTTTAAGAAACTGGTTGGGGAATTAATGAAGAAAGGCAGTATTTCAGTCCTTAGTCCTACATTAACACTATATAGTTTATCTTCCAACAGATTCAGCACAAACTTCTAAACTAGTAAGCTGTATTCAGAAAATTATTACTCAATCATTATTATTCAGCATTATTCAAATAAATTCCTGTTGGTTCTCATTTGGTGCTTTCCCGCTTTATTTTCATTTTGGGTCATAAGAAACCATTCATAAGAATTAATTTATTTTACCTGGTAAAACAAACATGTAAAAAAAATACACCCACATCACATACTTATCATTACCTCTAAAGGCTTCTTTCATAGTATTTTATAAAAAGACTTATTGTAAATTCAAGTCTGGTGAATACTTTCGAGATAGTGTACATACATAAAGCTAGATGTTTTGAAACTTTTTTCAAGAGGAGAGTTAAAGCTTTTGTCTTGAAATCTTTGAAGGGTACTATGGATCGTAAAGGAGAACACAGCTAAGCAGACATCTGGTTAAATATGTTTTGAAGTGACCTGTAGAAGATATACATTTTGATGCCTTTTTTTGTTTGGGTAGGGGTTTTTTTGGTTTTGGTTTTGGTTTGTTTTTTTTTTTTTTTTTTTTTTGGGGGGGGGGGGGCGTGTTGTGTTTTTTGGGTTTTTTTGCTTTACATCAGAACATTAAACTTTCACTTGTTCAATCCTGTATACTTGAGATAGCTCAGGTGTGTGTAGTGTCAAAGCTGCATGTCCAGTCTTGAACTGTCAGTCAAGTTGATAAGTATGTCCTGTTGACTGCTTCTGTCAAAAGAAAAGTGGTGATGGAAATCATGAATTTTTTTCACTAAGTAACATCAAAAATATTTCATTGGCTTGAAGAACATTTTTCCTGCTCATAAACTTCTGATTTTTAATATCCAAAAAGAGTCTGATTTGACTGGATATAAATGTAAGTTGGATTTTCTCTTCCCGAACTAATCCTTCTGTAATTCTGTGTCAAGGGCTTTCTCTTCCATCTCTATACCACAATTTCTTAAAAATACTGTCTTTCTCCTTGTAGTCCAGCTAGGTAGTATTCTGTCCTGAACTTATGTCCCTTCTCTGTTCAAAGGAGAATTAGCTGTTCTTCATAACTATGTTTCCAAAATCTTTAGTTACAGAGTATATTGGGACACACTTTGACCATGAATAATTCATACCAGCATGCTTTCTTTTGTTTTACTTTCAACTCAGTAGAAAATTCAGTAATAGGGATGCTAAGACTAGATTTTACTGATAGTTCAAGAAAAGCTATTGGATATGGATTTTAGAGTATTTAAGAATATTCAGGTTTTTTTAACTTCTGGTCAGGTACCACATCTGCATCTGGTCAGGTTTCACAACCTGTCTCCTTACTGCATTGGTCTTGTGTTACCAAATACCATTCCAGTGACTCCAAAGATGTTTTGCACTGTACAGCAGGTTAATATAACAGAACATCATGTCCAACTAAGCATGATATTTGAGATGAAGTGTAGAGACCTAGAGTGTCTTCAACCTAAAAGATTTTTTATTAGTTATTTTTATGTGTAATGATGTTTTTATTGTTTTATTGGGTATAGTGGCAGTATCAGTTACCTAAGGTGGGTTTGTGGATTAAGAGCTTTTGCTAATTATGATCCAGTATGAAGCAATACTTCAGGTTGAATGATTCATCCTGGAAACAGTATTTTAGATGAACCAGAGGGTGGGACAGAGTGATGATAAATGAGCTGATGCACTAAACTTTTTCATGTGGCTAGCTAATGATACCTGTGTTGGTGTGCATTGGCTCTCCTAACAAATGCAGCCAGATAGGGTTACTGTTTTCCTGTGGCTTTGCTTTGATTTTCTTCTTTTTTTCACCTTCTTGTGAAAAATACTGAAAATTTTATACTGGAGCTAAGACTTGTAAGAGGAAGTTGGTATCCTGCTCATTAGTGGCACTTTCAAAACTCAGGAGTGTCACAGTGCAGTGTAGTTAATAACACCTTTCCATCTCATGGATTTAGTACTTTTACTGTAACCACTAGCAACTTAGTTTGCTAGGTGTACAGCATAAGACAAACTCTAGCTCTCTTTTGGTTTGTCCAGAAATTAACATTTTCAGCTGGATTGATTAGGGGCATGCAGCAATCCTTGATGTCACACATGAGAGAGTGTCTTTGGAGATCTGAAGAGTGCCTTGGGAGAGAGAGGAGAACAACACTGAAATCTCTGTTGTTTTGGGATTTTTTTTCCTCTCTGACTCTAATTATTCAGTGTATTTGAGTAAAGTATGTTTCAATTTTTAATGTATTTCCTATTGTAGAACATGGGATTATAGGTTGGGTACAATATATGCCATGGCTGGAACATTGTGGGAGAGATGTTTTCTTTGGCTGGTTGGACTAAGTCTGGCCCATCAATCAGTGCATTTGGGTAATGAGGGCAAGAAGTGAGTTATTTTGCAGCACTCACCATTTCCCAAGGAGCAAAGAGAAAGTTCCTCCTCTGTAGCACAGTCATCCTCGCCATGGTGAAGGCAGCGCATCCCAGCACATTTCACCAATAGCTCCTCTTGTCCCTGGTTTTCCCTAGAGTTGAAGCCTTGCCCGTGGCTCCTCTTGTTTTGATGTGCTTTCTCTCCTGCCACTCTTGCTGCCTGCCTGTGGCCACAGCAGGGCACTAACTCCATACTAGCTTCTAAGATGATAAGCCATGCAGCTTATCATCAGTTCTGTTCTGTTCCATGTGCCACTTGCTGGAAACCCAGCTGCCCAGGGGTGTGTCTGAAGCATGGATTTTTCACAGGTGTCACACAGAGCAAGATGATCTTTTCCATTTCCCTAGTGTCTTTTTGCTTTTCTTTTTGAAAACAGTTCTGCTGATATTTTTTGTGAAAAAATTCTGAGTGAACACTTTTCCTCAATCAATGTTCTTTTGTTTTCCACCTGGTTTTCTTATATGTAAAATACATACAAGTATATACTTATAAAATATATGTAAGTATGTATTCTTCTCCCTTCTCCCACAGCACATCCCAGATCCAAAAGTCAGGCAAATATTTTCAGTTTACTTTTTGTCACCATCATTTTTCTGGTTATGTATAAAAGATGTTTATGCTGTGGAATGTGGAGACTTGACATTGGCTAACTAATTTGGAACAGGAGAATGTTCTGTGGGACAACCGTTGTAAAAGTTGGCATGTGCAGTGGCTGATGTTAAAATACTTTGGAATTCAGTAGTAGTAGTAATGGAACAGGAAAGGGGTAAATGTTTTCAATTTATAGCCCGTGATGTTTGAATTCAACTTCATTGTGACTAGCAGAAAATGGATCATATTCACAGCATTGCTAGGAAAATTTCCCTTCTCACTGTGACGAAGACAAAATGAGAAAATGTAGGGAGGTAAGATAAACAGGAAATTTCACTGCAGCATTAGGCACCAAGAACAGTGAAGGTACTATTTTGAAGAAAAACATTGCAAATGCTGTGGCAACTGACATTATCTTTGAATCAGTATTCATGAAGTTTATAATTAATTAGAATGTGTTGTTACTCTTGGAGCTGAATTTTAACTCTACAGCATTTTAGCATGCTCTTTTTTCTTTGACCTAAATCCGTCTAATTTTTTGTCTCTGTTAAAAGTACAGAACAAAACCACTATTGTGTCTTGTGCTGTGCTCAAGCAGATGAAGTTTGCATTGCTAGGCAAAGCAATATACATTTTAGTCATCCCAGAAATGTGTGACCCCAACACAATTAAATGAGATGAGTGTCCACGTGATGGAAATGTTAACTGATTTTGCTTAAACCTGTTTGTAAAACTGACAGTCCAGTGGCGGAACAAAGGAGAGGGACAAATCTGAAGATGTAATCAGGCATAATAACACTTAAGTTTAAAGAGGAGAAAAGCATTTCATTTGTAGATGTAAATGAAATATCATTACGATTCAGTGTCTTTAAGAGTTCTTCATTTACATTGGTTATTGTTAGCATCTCTTAAGGGTGATTTAATATATATATTCAAAAGCTTTTTTTTTTTTTTTTTTTCCACTGGTAGATGATTCAGAAGAGCATGGCTGCATTCTTGCAGATGTAATACAATCCACACTTCCCAGTCGTGTGATTTAGATTTCTATTCTAACCAGAAGAAAATGGAATACATTTAAAAATGCTGTGAAAAATAACGAAACACCCTATGTGCTAACACATTCAAGACAATTGCTCACTATATTATTAGATTCTGTTTCGCTATTTGAAAGTTAGTTCTATTTACTCTCTTAAAGAGACTTGATTTTTTTAAAAAAAACATGCTGGATTTGTTGGGGATTTTTTGCCATGAAAGCAATGATCTTTGATCTATCAGTAAGGTAGGATTGCCAGCTGCCTTACCAGCTTTCATGCAGTCATGTCTTGCTGGGGCCTCATGGCCCCAAGTGAAAGAAATTGTCCTTGCAGCCCCGTGGGCATGTGTCACCATGTGCCCCCAGGGCTAATCCTCTAAATAAGCCTGAAATCCAGCGCCAAACCAGGACAAGACACTGCTGCCTGCTAAGAAATGGGGTGGCCACCAATTCTTTCTAATATGGCTGAAGAGCTGGGATTCTAGGACAAAGGCTGACGTAAATGTTTGAGTATTTCTCATAAGAAGCGTGAACCAAACAGGAGGAACAAAACCAAATAAAAGGAATTTTGAAGGGTTTGGAACAGAGCAGACGCTGCTAACTAGAGTGCCTATTGCAATGTTTATTGAAGAACCTTCAGTCTACAGCTTAGAACTCTAGTTCACATCTTTTGCAAAATGCAATATTTAGATCTGTGTCTAAATAAAAAAAAAGTATGTTTTGATTTTTTTAATAAGATTTTTTTTTTCTATCTTCAAAACTTCTAAACATACCTGCAGTTTTTCAAGAAAGATTTTGCTACACTGGATCTAAAATTGGCTGTCAGATGTGCATACAACAATTTCCTATAGACATTTTCTAAGAGTAGCCACTGGACAGCTACATTTTCAGTTTTGTTCACTTACTGCTCTCCTACAGATAAACCTGTGGACAAATAAAACATCCCTGAAATGCAGTGGGCATCAGAAAGTAAAATTGTGCATAAGAACAATTGCATATTCAGGATCTCGCAGCAAAGAGAAGACACATGACAAGCTATAAATCCTGCTCTTGGTGTCTTTCCTTCTGCCATCTGGATCACTTTCTGTGGATTGAGATACAGAGGTAGAGAGTTCCATTTATTTCCAGGAGAAGGATTTTCCAGGCAGATTTAAGGAAGATGTAACTAACTCCACACTGAACTTTTTGGCTGTATGCACAAAGCATTGGTGTAGCTATACTTCCATGAGGTGGATTATTTCTGAAGGTAGGTGAAGAGAAAGGAAGGTGTGCTCACCCTATTTCAGGATTGTTTTATCACATCTTTATTCTGCAGTGAGGAATGCATTTATGCTCATATGGCTTTAAACTGTGACCCAGATAAAAAGAGGTATGTGTCATCTTACCATACCTAAGCCACCCAGTTTCCTTCTCATAGCTTTGTGATTTTCTTGGACGCATTCTGCCTTCCTCCTCCATGACATTTCCTGAGTTTAGAAATATTAGAACCATGCTGTTTTTTGAGCAGCTAGGTTTCAGGTGTGCTGATGATCAAGTAGCCTAATTTTCAATGTTGGCAGTGCTATTTCAAATGCAATTGTATATTTCTCATGAATGTATGTTATTATGCTCTATATTTTGTTCTATTTTAGACTTTGATTGTCTGATGTTTTTTTCATCTGGAAATTCCTTTTTTTTTTTAAATTTGTTTTCAGCCAGTCTCTGGAATTTTTCTAGAGTTAGCCAAGCACAGTCACATTTGACATTATCTTTTGTTAGTGATAGTTGGGGGTTTAACTAGATGACCTCCAGGGTTTTTTCCAACCATTATTTCTATGATTCATCGTGTGTTAGGCATTCTTTTTACTGTATATCACAGGTGTCCTTAACTTTGTATGCTTCCTGTGACTTCTTAACGAGTTTGAGATGGAGCGGGAAGTCATTTCCTGCAGTTCCACAGCAGATTGAGATCTCAAGAGAGACACAAAGTCCTGTGAGTGGCAGGCAATGCCACATTCACATGGCATGTACTGTTAGTTCTTCTGTAGCTGGTGCTCTGGTCTTTCCCTCGTGGAAGAATCATTGCACATTTGCAATGATGGAAAAACCTCAGCAACCGAGTGTTCACATTTATTTCAGTGGCTGTCTGAAAAGTTTCACATTTTGTACCCAGATCTCTGAGGGCGGAGTTTGATCAGATAGATAAATAGCAGAGAAGAGGTAAAGAAATTACTCAGCTGGAGAGCAGGATGTAGCAGTAGACAGTACACATGGAGCTTAATTCACTGGGGTTTCTCCTGTACTATGCCAGCTGCAATGTTGACGAAGTAATGTAGTTATTTGACCTAGACCCTTGATATTTGCTTGAAAAGACATGTGCAGCACTGTAAATGTGCTACATGTATTGCTGTATTTGTTGGGCCCAGGTGTGGTATCTCACTGAAAACTCCAGCTGACCCTGTACCCATGCAATTTCACACAGCAAGAAATAAATAGATTGATGGTGAGGAATGGAAAAGTAAGAATCAGTTGAGGAATGACAGAGGTTGTATAATGAGCTGAAGATAAAAAATGAATAAAATTTAAATGCATATCTTGGCTAAGTGAGAGACAGATGGAGGAAATCTACAAATTTTAGGGGTGTGAAAGCTCTCCTGGAAAATGTAGCTCTGTTGAAATCAAAATACTTTACAAAGCAGGTCAACTGCAGTAGACTTTCACTTCAAAAAATAGAATGTGTTTTGTGTCAGACAGAACACATTTTAATATTTTGGAATACATCTTTTTGAATTCTTAGTTTTGAAGTGATCCTTTGGATTCATTTTTTTATCTATTTTGATTTATAGAGAAATAAGTGTGAACAATAAACAAATAATCAAAGGAGACATGGAATTTTCCTTCCAAGATGATTTGAAGTGTTTCAGTTTTGATGTAATTTGGAGCAAAGCCAGAGTATAAAATCCTTGGAAATTGCTGTCATCCATTCAGTTCCCAGGGGCTCTGAGAAGGACTCTGTTCTGTATTGCACTTCAGCTGGTATCTCTTGAGATGCAGAAGCGCCAGTAATTGCCAGTAGCTGTACTACAGCTCGTTTGCTTTGCACTCTGCATTGCAAGGGCTTGAATGTGCAAATGGTTTCAACACCCTGGTATGCCTGATGTCCAGCTGTAGTGGTACCTCTTCTCCTGTCACATGGCTCTGAAAAGTAGAAGCCTTGCTTTTTGCCCCACATGCTACACCGAATCTCTTTCAGGATCAAAACAATTTTATAACAGAGGATTTTCCTATTAACACTTTCTGGGGACTATATAAGAGATTTAATAGAGCTTTTCTTTCTCTGCCTTCCTTTTTCCATAGAATCTAGTATGAGATGACTGAGATAAGTGCTGACTGGTATGTCTTGCAAGAAACACCTCAGTTCTTCTCTTGGCTATTAACTAATTTTTGTGTGCCATTGAGAGATTCTTCCTGAGTTTGTACATGGAAAGTTCTGTGATACAATCTGGTTTTTGAGTGCTTAAGGTATTGTTTAGTGCCAAAGAAGTTATTGTTCTTGTGGGAATTCACAGAAAGAGTGTCTTGGAAAAGTGTTTGCTATCATTGCCTACTTAAGAGTCTATTATAAATCTATTGCATTACAGTAAGTTGGTTTGGTTTTGGGGTTTTGTTTTGGTTTTTTTGAGAGACAAATTTCTTTGTCTTTCGTTATGTCTTGTAGGTAGGATTTTTAAAGAAACATATAGATAGGACCTCATTTAGAAGTCAAACAATTGAATGAGGTTCTCAATTGAGTATGAAAACTGGGGAAAAAAAAAAAAAAAAAAAAAAAAAGACCTGCAGTTTTCATTCTGTTTCTGGTCCTGCAAAGCAACCTTTGGATTCATCTGGTGTGAGAAATTTACCACAATCCATTCAGCACTTTTCTGCCCACTTTGATGCAGTGCTGTCATTACTGTGAAATCCATGTTCAGGGGCTTTTTTCCTTTCAGGCATACACATTGCTCCCACTGTGGATAATTGGTTATGTACGGGTAGCATGGGAAGAAGACTTTTCTAAAGTGCTTGCAAAGATGCTGCTCTGCAGAGCTGCAGTAAATTGCTCTTTAGCAGTGGTTTTAAAAACTAATTTATTAGTTTGTCCTTTTTAGACATGCTAATCTTTATACTAGCAAATACAAATTGCTTTATGCTTTAAAGACATCATCTGGCATTTTCAAGTGCTACTCAAGAGCTCTCTGTGTGTTCAAGATCAGTGGCCAATTTGCTTTGGGGAATGAAGGAGCTAGGTGTTTCACCCAGCTATCTTTTCAGGTTCGTCACTAGAAAGGAAGGTAAATTTGTCTCTCTTAAAAAATGTTGGTTCTTGTGTTTCTTTCTCTGTGGAACCAGCTTTGCTCTGCACAATAGGTAATGCCACTCCCGTCTACATCACAGATAGGGGAGGACAGTCAGAAAGTCTTTGGATTCCAAGTGTGAAATGGAGACTTGAATTTTTCAACAGAAATGCCTTTTTGTTATAGGAAAAACTTCTGTGTTTGTGCTTTGTACACTTTAACTGGTATTTACTGTGTTTCGAGTAAAAGGTTTTTGTCATAAACCCTAAAGAAAATATTCTATGGTATTAGTGGGGTTAAATATTTTGCAATTATAAAGTACTTTTAAAATTTGAATAAATTACTTTAGGGTGGAAAGAAAAAGAAAGATTTAGCATTTCTATATCTATTCAGGGAAGGTACTTAAGGGCTATTGTCTTTAACAGATAATTAGCATAAATAACATGGAAATCTGTGAAAGTTACAGGCTGCATTGCAGTGTCACAATTAGAGCTACCCCTGTAAATAGCGCAAAAACTGGAGCTTCTTCAAAAATAACACATTAAGAAATTCAGATTTTGGGGTTCGTTCTGTTTGGTTTGGTGTTTGGTTTGTAAATGGAAAGGACCAAGCTGGATATGAAATAAAAAGCATTATGCATTAAAAAAAAATCTAATAGCTTTACATAATATATCTTGACTTAAAGGCTTAGGTGTATTTTGGTGTCAAACTCCATCTCTTTGTGCATGACAAAGAGATTCTCTAAGAGCAGATACAAATGAGTAGCCAAGAAACTATATCAATCTAATAACAAAGCAGGTTATGAACTTGCTTCATTTAGGACTGATCAGTGTAATACCAAGTGGAGGGCCATCAAGGTTTATTAAATTTATCTAATGTTATCAGCCATACTTACTTTAAAAAGTACATGTGTTATTTATGAAAGATGTAAAATCTGGAGCTAGTTTGCTTTCAAATCACTCCTGTGAAAATTAGTCCTTTATGATGATTTCATAAAGCCATTAAATGGCAGGACCAAATGTATTATTAAAACGCTTAAGGATATATTTCATACAGCAGCAGGAAGCAATTTGTGTTCCTGTTGAGACGCTTTTCCATTCATGAGAGAAAATGTTCTTTTTTAGTATGTAAATACTGAATTTGTAAAATATATGTGGAAAAGCTTTAAGATCCTAGGAGCTCCAGTTCATGCTTAGCTTGTAGAAATATCTGAAGGACATGCAGATGAGCCCTTTGGAAAGAGATAAGCAGAACAATTGTGGTTCATCAAACACAGTCATAGAGGAGGCTCTTCAAAGTGGCGGAGACACATGGCTCAGCTTCCTTCTGGCCAGTAGAGTGTTTTTCTATTGCAGTCTGGCTCGCTGCAACCTGGAGTCGGGCCCGGCAAGTGTGGCAGAAAGAGGGGTGGGAACAATGGACTTCCTTGAAAAATAAAGAACTTTAATAGTGAAAATAACAAACACTGAAACAGCACGATCTGAGGAGCAACATCCAAAGACCGAGAGGCATGGTGAACTTAATAATATATGGGGGTATCTGAGGGCAGGGGTCCAATCCCATATGTGGAACAGGAACATGACTTATATTTGACAGGTCCTAAACCAACTGAGAACCAGAAACATGGGCTATTATGGAATGATTGTGTTAGCATACTAACTTCCATCCTTTCGGTATCCTGCCTCCCATGGTCTCAGGTTGAAGCCTACTGCATAAACCACCGAGGCTAAGCCATCACTCATCCCAGCCATCTGGGTTGCTACATTTATCAGAATTTAGCTGTCCTGAGGTGGTCATCTGGGGTGGGAAGGACTGTTTCTTGTCAATGCTAAGTAGGCCCACTGCTGTCTGACTGCAGACCTAGGAGCTGGCTGTGCTGATCTGGCAGGATGGCACGGCTCAGAGCTGCAGGGATACACACAAAAGTCCTAGCCTTTGGTCTTCTAGTACTATTCAGTTCACATCTAAAATCCCTTCATAGAACAGACCGTGGTGACTCAGATTAGCATAGTGCTTGAATGATCCTAGCCTTTTCTCAAGATATATTTTGGTAAGTCCATCCAACCTGAGCCTCAGGTAGGCGGAGGTCATGTTTTTTTGTCAATGTTCTGCAGATGTGTCACTCCTGACTGCTCATGATGGCTGTTTTTCAGTGCTGTGCTTGTCCGGGTGTAGTCTTGTAGACAACCATTGCCACAAATACACCTACATTTCAAGGTACAATATGACAATAAAGATAATTACTTCATTTATGTCATCTCAAAATTTTTAAAAAGCAATCAGTCAATGGAATTTTGGCCTTCTAGGTGACATAAAAAACCTGTGTTCTGTGATTGAAGATTCTCCTTTTAAAACCTGCATCTTCTGTATCTTGTGCTGATCTTTTCCATGAGTCACTTAATTCCTGCCTCACAGGAACCTTTGTGGAGTAAGGCAAAGGAACCTTTGTGGAGTAAGGCAAAGCTGTGTAGCAGTCCTGAAGTCCATGGATAAACAGAGAGAACATGTTGAGAGATTATAATAATAGAGATACCAACTGCCTTGTTAAAAACCTTGGCTTGCCCCTGAGTCAAAGATTTCTGCAGTATCTTGCCTCTTTTCTTACCCTTAGACAAGCCAGAGCCATTGCACTGAGTAAGCAAAATTCCTTTTCAAAGCCTTGCTAGATTTTCACTGCTATTTTTGTACTAGAGAAGTCCAAAAGGAGTGCTCAGAATTCATTGATTCTATTTTTTCCTGCAAAACATGTGGAGAAATTTTACTACATTTCAATATGTTTATTTAGTTAATAATACAGATAGAAATACATATTTCTGTCAGGGACACTTCCAGCTCAGTGGTCCATCTTGGAGAGTAGAAAAGTATAAATATAGATTTATTGGAATCTATGTGAGTGACACAAGTCTCTACTCCCAGGGAATATATCTCATAATGTCATCTTTATTGCAGTTTGTGAGGATCATACATACTTCAGGCCTTGTACATTGTGAAGATAGAGCCATGGTGGGGGGATGGGAGAGGGACTAAATAGCTTCTGCTACATTTAAAAATTTGAACGTCACAATAATAGTAATACAGCTTGCTGAGTTTTTAATATGTTCAAAATACAGTAATTTTTGCTTATGTTCAGCAGTGTCCTTGAATCAATGCTAATTTGTTAATGGGTTGAAAGGGCTAGAATTTTCAGAAATATAAAAAATTAGATTTTTAGTAGGCTGAAGAATCAGCATTCTTCATGGAAACATTAACCAAGGTTTTTGCAAATTCAGTTAATAATGACAACACTAATTTAATTGCAGGAGAAACTTACCATCCCTTGAAAATGATGGAATCCAATTTTTATTTCACTTGCTTCTTGGTGATTATGCAGCAAAGAAAAATCTAGACATGTTGAATTCTAGGTTTTCCAGAAGTGCTTAGAGCAGTAGTGGGTCAAATCAAGTTTGTTGATAAGACCCATGTGTGTTGTAATTTACAGACCCTCTAGCTATTAAAGTACTAGTTTAGAACAATTTTATTCTTACAGGATTAATTCTTTTGTAAGTGAGTGCATTATTAATGTAAATTATTAATACTAAAATAAGTTGACACATGAAATAGATAAGGAGTTAAAACAACTAGCAATTAAATCTTTCAAAAAAACATAAACAAGTTAAAATTGTATTAACAAAGTCATAAAATTAAAATGAAAATAATTCATTCATTTTGTGATGAAAAACACTCCCTGATTTAACAAAATCACTTGCAAAAATTAACAAAAAATATGTGAGAGCCATAATTTTGCTGTAGTTTTATGAAGAGGCAGTTCTTCATAGGATGAGAATTCTTGTCTTTTTACATATAGAAGTGTCAGTTTTAGAAGCCATACAAAAGAAAAATAAGTGGATGAGTGGGCCACCAAATACATAACATATTGCATTGCACACAGATTCTGTTAAAATACAGTGGTTTCCACTTGACCACAGCTATCCCTCATTTTATTATTATGTTTACTTATTTCAGCTTGCATCAATCACAGAATCTACAAAACAGCTGTCTGAAAGGAGATTTTTTGCATAGGCATGATGAAGAGAAATACTGAATGACAAGATAATATGAGAACATGATAATCCTGTTATGCCCTTTTCTGTGGTTGTGGCCAAGTGGTGTTATTTTTAGTTAGGGTCAGCACAGGTTTTTGTCCTAAACACTTCTGATACAGATCATGTAGAATTTGGGGGGGGGGTGGCAGTGACAAGGACTGTTCAGTTTTCTGTATTAATGTAGATCATCCCTTCTATATTTGCAGAACTGTTTTAAGCTTTGAAATCCCCTAGTCAGTAGTGCTGTGGGAGCCATGACGTGATTTTTTTTTTTTTTAATGTAACTTTACTTTTTCATACCTTGCTGTCTTAAAAACAGCAGGAGGAAAAAAAAATCACTCTCAAGCAAAACAAATTGTCATGCAGCAAGATATATCCTAACCTATCACTTTAAAAAATGAAGCATATGACTTTTCTTACAAACCAAGGGGGCAGCATCACTCCTTCATTAATTTTATCACTCTTTCTGCACGTTTCTATTGTTGTGGCAGTAAATTTTTATCCATGTGATCTGTCATGCTGTGGGTTATCTTCTCTGGCTTCTGGACTTCTGAAATTTACTATTGTCTTCAGCTATGGCTCAGAGGGCAGTGGGGCCTGTGCAGTGAACAGAGTTTTTTCACAACCATCACCAGCTGTGGTGAGTCGCTGAGGAGGGCAGCACACACAATCTGCTGTTGTCATGGGCAGGTGAATAGCAGTAATGGTGAATAGGTATTAAACAATCGAGTGTTTTTTCCAGTCCTGTATGGATGATTTTTTTTGTTACTGAGGAAACCTCAGAGAAAGGCATTTCTCTGGCTGACATAGCCTGTCCTTCATTTCCAGGCAGCTTCACAGCCATTTCCAAGCTAGAGAGCTCCCATAGAGTGCAGTCCCTTTTCTTGAAAAGTTTCTTTTGAAAGCGGTGACCCTAGATATGCAGTGCCTAAACATACATGTTCTTGATTACAATAAACATTTCTAAGTGAGATAGTTCCCCCACTGGCTGGCTATTACAGCAATAGGATTCATGCTTTTCATTTCCTGACTCCAACACCTCGGTAACATAAATAGCATTTGCCTTTTTTTTTTTTACTTTAGGAACTTTTTGGAAATCTGAAATTTTGTTCTTCCTTTTTAGACTGATTCTAGACTCTTACCCTTTTTAAAAACAGGTGTAAATCTTGTGGAATTTTTTGAGGGACAGAATCTCTCAGTATGTTGTCCTGTCAACGACCTTCTTTTGTTCCAGATTGTCTGGTCTTTAGGTTCCTATGGATCAGTTGCACATTTTTAAAATAAATTCTAATGGAAAAAGCCCCAACAAAATTATGTAGTATTTTAAGTTTTTCTTTCCTTTCAGCTGTCTATGTGGATGTCATTGGTCAACATTTTCTAATCAATGATTAGTGTATACCAGTTACAGAGCTGGAGTGGCTAGACCCATGCCAGATCTGTGCAAAGCCACCCAGGATGATGCTCATTTGAGAGAGGCATCCTGTGATTGTTCTGATGTTGTAAGAACCACTTATTCAAAGCACAGTCATGGCGTGGTGCTCATTTTCCTGAATGAGATGTTTTGATGACTCTCGTTCTAGTCAGAAGCAGAGTACATGGTAAATATACTTCCAGAGGCAGGTCTGGGGTTTCCTGAGGGATTTCATCTTCAGGCTGGATCATTATGGCAGTTCAATCCCTACAGTGAAAATCTTGATCTTGTCTAAAAGTTTTGGAACTGCTAATCAGACTGGGATGAGGCAGTAAGAGCTGCTCTTGGTTAAACACTACTGTCCTGCCACTGAAGCTGACAATACACGTTTTTCTCCCCAGGAGTATAATTGGATTGTAGGCCTTTGTAGCAAACTACAAAGTGGTCCAAATTTCCTCTCAATGAGTTTCTACTATGATTTTCATTTCAAACAACAGAAAGTGTATAGAATATCAACTAATAAGGCTACATGGTATGAGCTTGCCCATGGAGAGCAGCTGACTGCTGCTGTCCAGGAGGTTTTACTTTAACAGCAAGCCTTTGAACGTCAGGGATGCCGAGCTGTAGCATAACAGTCTCTCAAAATCTGTGAGATCTTTTGTGTACTGAATACTGAAGTAGACTGCAGCAGTAGTAGTGTTGTTTTATATAAATGTTAAAGCTACATATGTTCCTAAATTAAAACTACTCATAGGTTTATAAATGTGACTCTGTAGGAATGTGACAATACTTCTCCGAACACAGCATTTTTTATTTGATGCTTCTTTTCTGTTGACAGATATATCAGAAGTAGCCATACGGTTCCCAGTTGATTATGAATTTGAGAGGGCTGATGCACATTGCTTAGTCTAAAAGTCTAAAATAAGTTACTCTAAAGCTATTTGCTCAGAAGTTGCCAGACTTTACAGGATATCCATAAATAACTTTATGCAAAACTTGAATCCACTGTCAAAGTTAAGCCATATGCCAATTTCAAGATCTCCAGCACAGGAGCATCAGACATATGCACCACTCCCTAATATTTTGGTGTAGCACATGGTTGATAGGAGACTGCAGCTCATGCCTCCTGGGGGATTGAGTTAATGGAGTGATTCTGTTCACCACCATAGACTTTTGCTCAGGCACCATCTGTTGGATTTTTCCCCATGTTAGTAGTAGATATCTGATTATTTGAAAATAGGATCATGTCTTACATATTATTCCTGTATATTTAAGGAGACATTGAAATGGGCAGAGTAGAAGTGATTGTTTGGAAAACAGTCTGAATAAAACAAAGAATGCAACATGTTGCATTAATAATGCAACATTAATAATTAATCTCATGAAGGAGAAACTGATTTCTCAGAGAAAAGAATTTCCTAAACAGACAAATCCTTCAGAAGAATGTAGGCCTTACAAGAAAAAAGTGTTGGAAAGCTCAGGGAATCTAAGAAAGGGAGATGAAAGGACAGAAAGCCCTCTTTCCTTCTTTCCCCCATTTATTTTGTTCGGAGGGCCACAATGAATCATACGTCTCTTGTGACTTGCAGGAATGATCTTACTGTCCGAATGGCTTAAAGAGAGCTTCACTAGGAAAAAAAATAATCAATAGAATGAGATATTAAAAGGGAATTTTTCCCCTTCTTACTACAGGCACCACTGTCAACTCTCTATTGAATTTATGATCTACAGGAAATTAAACATTGACAGCATCACCCACAAAGATAAGCATGTATTGCTTAGGGTTAATGACTTGCTGAATTTTCTAAATCAAGCTATGTATACATTAGTACCTCAGATTTTTATCAAGTGACTGTTGGCAAGTAACCATGGATAATGATAGCAAACGAAAATTCCTTTTATAAATGACAGAGTCGTGCTGTTGCATTTGAAGCTCTGGCTTTCCAAATATCTGCCTACTGTCTTGGCAAAACTCATTTGCATGTGTGCAGTATTTTGTTTGAATAACATAATTGTTGTGTCATCCACTTTTGCACACACTTATGGAGCCCTAAAAAAGGAATTAGAGATGCTGAAGCAGTTTGCAGTCCAGCAGCTTTGGAAACATGTGCCCATGCTGGACTCCAAATTCATAATTAAGCATCTGAATTAATGGCTCTATTAAAAAAAAAAAAATGCTGGGCTCTCTAGGGTCCCTTTATTTGCTTGAGATACACTGATCTTAAAATTAGACCCAGCTCATGATATCAGCAGCTGTAATCAGACTTTCATAACTTTCCAGCTTCCCCGGAGCTGCAAGCTCCTTGTAGCTAGAGGAATAAACAGATTGATTGAGCCCAGGACTTTTTAGTTTGCTTGTGTTTTAAATCACATAGTAGGGGCAGGCGAGTGGCATGTCTGTATCCTTTTCCTTTCATTATATCAAAGACCAGTCGCTTTCCCACACTTGCCTCATTGACCTACTGGAAGAAGGCTCCCTGATCGCCAGGGCACGATGTTCTGTATGAAAGGAACCATGAGACTGGTGATTATCAGTGGGAACTAGTTGATAGAGAGAGGGCTGTGTGATACATACACAGAGAGCATTGCTACTCTTGACATTTAGGTTATCTCTTTGAGGAAAAAAAAAAAAAAAAGGAAGAGAAGCTCTGCACAAAATGTTTGGGATCATTTGGAGGAGCCTGTGTATTTCCACTGGCCTAGGGGAGAACCTCATTTGTCAATCTAAACTAAATATCTGAAATTCAGGCAGCAGTTCTCTAGTGCATCAGAGTTACTGTAGATACTGTTTTCTGTACACCACCTATGCGATCCATTCATTTTGCACCAAAATTGAAGGAGGCAGTTACAAACCAAGTTTTTGTTGTTGTTTTTGTTTTTTTTTTTTTTTTTTTTTTTTTTTTTTTTTTTTAATGAGGAAATTGGGAGGTAGAGAAAAAGCACGTTTTGCCAAAACTGCAGGAAGAATCTTCAGATTCAGAGCAAAGAATGTTTCCTTTGGGATGCATAATGATGGTACATGCATTTCCTTTAATTTTCTTCCATTGAAGGCCTCTCTTTAGGCACTGGTCAGACAGAACTGTCCCTTGCTTTGTGGGATTAAAATATTAAAGCCTAGGTTGGTTTGGTGTGCTTGGTTGGTGCTGGGTTTTTTCTGGTTTATTTTTTTAAAACTCTGTTACTTGAAGCCCCAGGGGTTGACACAATGCTAAGAGAAATAAAATCCAGGTCAAGTATATAGCACTTCTTATAATCTAGAGCACTGACACTGGATTGCCAGAAAAAAAAAAAAAAAAAAAAAAAAAAAAAAAAAAAGGGGGGGGGGGGGCGTTTGAGTAAAAATTCCATGGAAATTGCACAAAAAAGAGTATTTTTGCAATAAACCTATCCCCCTCTTACTGCTTTTTATCCAAGGCATTTTGTGGCTTTATCTGTCTTTTACAAAAAAAATTACAAATGTGGAATGAGATGGCAGACCAAATGTAGTTAATACAGACCAAAAATAGACCTTCTGCTTTTGTGCTTCTCTCTCTCTACCACTCTCATCCTCTCAAAGTCCTATCAGTCAAAACCACAGCCAACAAAATAACTCAGATATAGGATTAAATAGAAAAAACATTGTTCATTCCCACTTTGAAGAGTGCTGAAGGCTTGTTATGAAAGGCAAATGCCATGACTCTGACACAAGCAGAAGGTAGTAGCATGGTAGTAACACCTCTTCATGGCCAAGAGTTAACCACGCTGAAACCATTTTGGTTTATCAGCCAGATGAAAAACCAAAGAAATTCACTTTTCCAAAAGGAAGAGTATCAGTCTGACCTCCTCATGTGTACCTTCCTGTTAGTGAGCCTTTAAAGAAATCTCTCTGCTAAACTAAAATTTGGCATAATTTCAAGACTGCAATTTGTCAGCATCACTGATAGGGCACTTTGGCTTTAAGTGAAGAACAGATGATGAAAAAAATATATTAATCATTTGTCACATGGCAGATTCAAAGTAGGTGAAAAGCCAATATTTTATCACAGTTGCATTTTTGGTGGAAGTTTAGACTTTACCAATCTTCAAGAAGAATTCAGCATTTATGGAAACATGATCATGAGAGTAGCAATAGTGCTACAAGAAATATTGTGATACTAATGCAAGTTTTATTACAGTCTTTGACTGTTTTCTGTTTGGGTTTTGAACAGGCTAAGTAAATATATTTCTATTTAGAGGCCATTAAGGCATCTTCTTTATTTAAGAAAACAGAAGTATGTGTTTGCTGGATAAAAAGATATTAGTCATATTTTATAATCTAGAATTTAGCAAGACTGAGATTGATGTGTCACTCTGATGCCTAAAAGCAAGGGGACTCAATTTCTAGTTTCACAGAAAAATCCTGAGCCTATAGAGGGGAGAAGAGGGACTTCCATTGAGTAGTGGAAAAGTTGCTGTTTTTACTGTTCTGTGGTATCAGGGCTCCTCTTGCTTCTGGGCAGTGTCTGTGATAGGCCTCCCTTTTGCTTGCTGCAGTCTTGAGGGAAAGGCTTTCCTTCAGAACACATACCTTGTTGGAGAGAGAAGTAATTTCTGTATTTTTGGTAGCTGCATGCGACAGCCTAATCACTTGGAAACAGTACATGTTGAATCTTGGATAACCAAGTTATGAAACACACTAGTTTCATAACTAGTGTGTTTCATAACTTGGTCACAGTAGACAGGGAAAATTGCTATATTGTTCTTAAATATATAATTTAAAAAAAAAAAAAAAAAAAAAAGAAAAAAGAAAAGGTGTTTCAGAAGATATTCAAAGACAATTTTCCAGATGTTCAGGATCTGATATTTTTCAGATAGGTGGAATTTATATAGGTCTGTGAAAGTTCAACATCTAAAAATTTGTAAAGAAATTTCAAGTTGCAACCAGTCAGACTGTAAGGATGTGTTAAGTACCTAGAGAAGCTGGAATGCCCATAATGAGCATCCAAAAGTACAACAGTCACAAAATTCAGTCCAAGTTAGATATCTAAGTACTGCTAAAAATTCTTGCAAGTACCTATGTGCTCCTTTTGGCAGGAATAAATACCTGTTAAAATCATTCCAGAAACTACAAAGGAATGTCCTAAACATCTCTGAGAGAAAGAGAAAATGGCTTGATACTCTAAATTTGCAGAGATTAAGAACAAAGGGAAAGATCACAATACAGGAGGAAAATGGGATCACCTTAAGGGGTGAAGTAATATCAGTAGAATGGAATTTTACAGTGAGAATTGGAAGGTTATGCATTTAGGGCCTCATAAAAGGCTCTGATTTTTTCCTGAGGAGATATTAGGCTAAGTGGCAGGAAAGAGCTATTTTCTGTGGAACAACTTAAAGATCATGGCTTCTTGTTCTAGCAAAACAAACACTAAGAGCATTTTTATTTCAACAGATTATTATTCTCTGTTGTAACACTAAGTAGGTAAACATTTGAGATTAATGAACTAAGGGACTGCATTAGCACGAAGAATAAGTGGACACAAACATAAAACAAATGAAAAGGGTTTTAGCTATTAGAGGGTGGATTTCTGCAAAAGCTTTTCAATCTGAGCAGAAAAAAACCCCAGCAAGTTCTAACATGAAGATTATGGCATTTGTAAAAGGCTTGATCTGGTGTTACTGGGCAGAACTGATGTGCTAGTAGGGGAGAAGTAAAAAGTCTTTAGAGTCTGTAATTCTTGAGGACTTTTTCAGACTTTATATGCTATACTATAGGCTTTAAAGTGCCTATAATATAGCATGTATTTAATAATGCCAGTTCTTAGCAAAATTCTCCTTAGACACTACCCATCTTAATCTTTTCAAAAATTTTGATAGATTTTTCCTGTTCCTGGTGGGGTTTGTTGTTGTTATTATTATTGCCATAATAAGCATTTGGAAGTCAACATGGATAATCAAAATGTGTGTAAATTTCAGCCAGGATATTTTTTAAGGAAAATTCCAAGGGGCTAAAACGAATTTTTCCTGTGTTAGTTTTATCACATTTGCAGTTATTAAAGAGGAGTGAGTACTTCTGAATTTGCTGAATGTCTGCATATGTACTCATCACTAGAATCTCTATAGCTTGGTAGAACTGAACTAAGACTACTGACCTCAAGGTTTATCCTTGCCTGTTGTATGATGATTATCTATCATGTTGCCAGGAAAATTATGAACATAATTCAGGCCTCCATAGTGTGTTCTTCTGGCATGTCCCATCTGTGGCCTGTAAGTATTTTAGTCACTGCTCTATCCAGTCGTTTCTTGGTTGCCTCTACTGAATAAGCAATGTTATGTTGGGCATGCTCAATATACCAGTGTTAGGAGCTCACTGGTTGTGTTAGGTGCATCACAACAATGTTGGTCTGTTCATCAGCGAAAAGATCCTATGAGATCCAGCAGATAATTTTATCTGGTTATTGCTGTATTATGGCCTGGATGTGCCTTGATTCTTTGCCTTGTATTTGTTTGTTGATTACAGTTCTTAAACGATTCCTTCCCTCAATAAAATTTTGTGGAGGTTTCTGGGTTTTCACCCATGTTTTTTCTTCTTTCCTCTATCTTCCTGGATGCACTGCTATTTATTCCCTTTCATTCATATATTGGAACTAAATAAACATTTGCTCAGGAACTACCTTAACACAATGGCATTCCATGTTGTATACTCAGTTTCTGACTACTTTCTCAGAGATAAAAAGAATTTGTTGATATAAGCCAACTTTCAAGTATTGTTGGTAGATAAAAAATGCTTTCTATAGTCCAAGAAGATTATTGCAATTTCACTTAAACCTATAACTCAGAAGGGGAATGAAATATCTTTTAGTTGTGTTACTGGTAAGACATTGTGGTCTTCAGTCAAGCAAGGATTTCAGAAAGGGGACTGAAATTCTGAAGTGGTTTATATTAAAAACCTACTTCTTTTGATAGTTCTGACCCCTGCAGGTGTGAACAAATTGTGACAGAAGATAATTATTTTATTACAAATTAAGAGAAAATGTTAATACAAAATGGAATTCACATATTGGATACCTAGTGAAAAATGTTGTCACAATGGTAGAGTCACAATCCAAAATCATATACATGACTAACAAGGAAAATATGAAGAAATAATAATATTTTGCAGTACTAAAAATCACAATATTGCTAGTTAGTAAAGAGATGCATGCAAAGAAAATACAATTCAGTGCTCTACTTGTGTGTATGAGTACTTGCCACTGTTCTTTTTCTTCATTTCTCATTGTACAAGTCCTGAATGAAAAAAAGGAGTGGGGTTACTTTGCATTGGAATTGGTATCTATGAAGAGAATTTAGGATATTCAGAGTTCAAGCAATGGTTCCAAAATTTCTGAAAATTTGGGAAGTCATCACTACAATAACCTCAAGAAATATGATTAGAATTTTCATTAATATTATGGGTGGAGGAGGGTTCTTTGGGGGATTTTGGTTTGGTTTTTTTCCAAAACCATAGAGTAAAGAGATCTACCTATCTACACTGACACTTTTCCTCCATCATGTGCCTCCATAATAGTCTGGACTATATTTGCTTTCTGGAATAATCTTTAAAAACCCTTGATTGATGCAGATTTAGGAAACGTGCTTACTTGCTTTGTTACGTTTAGAAGAGACCTGCAGAACTCCTGAGGGGCAGCAGCCTGTCGTTGAGTTAGGTACAGTCAGCAAGATGATGTCCTAGGGTATCACAAACAATAATAGTTAGTATTACTCTTTGTGGCATATAGTGGGACAGATTCTTTCACTTGCTGAATCATTAGATTATCTTGTAAAAAAACCCACTGAGAAAAATGATGTAAATTAAATTCTGTGTTCTGAAGTAAAAAAGCACCTTTTATAACAGAGTGAGGGCTGAATAGTAAACACTCTGTTGTGTGCAATGAAGACTGTAGGATAGGAAGAAGTGAGGAAATACAGCAGGGTCAAGAGAGGCTGCTTTTGGAGCTGTCATTCATAGCCATCAGCTAGAAAGCCATGGTAAGAAAGGTTTTCTTTTGAGTTCTGTTTCCAATGGAAAATTTCAAAGGCGAAACATCACCTCAGCCCAGCCAGAGATTGCTTTGTTTCTCACTGTTTTTTCAACCCACCATTCACATAAAGTGAAGAAAAAAATAATTTGAGTTTAATTTTTAAAATATTTGTTTAATTAAAATAGATCTAACTATATTTTTAAATACTTTTGGTCTATGCCAAACAGCTTATTTTTCCTGTTATATGCTGATTTTTTTTTTCTTCTTCATTCTCACTGCATTACAATTTTCCTGTCTGCAGCTGGTGTAAAGGTAGTGCATTCTGTTTGTTCTCCCACATTCCTGCTGACAACACTGGTGTTAAAGTACTCTAAACTGACATAGTATTGCCATGTTTCACGATTTTTCTTTTGACACCCATTTTAACTTCAGGTTTCTTTACAAAAAGAACCACATATCTGTCCATCTCTGTTACAGAAAAAAGTTTTGCCAAACTGATTATATATATATATATATTTTTAATTACCACAAAGTATCTATATACCTATGATATTATATTAGATACCTTTTAGATCTTTTTGATGTTTTTAGCAAGTAAAAAATGTCTTTACAGCTCAAAATGTTATATTCTTTTCTTTGGCTTTTTGCTTCTTTGGAAGTATTATGTGGTGTCAAGGTGAATAATGTGTGAATCATAGTAATAACATCTCTGTTTCTAGAGAGACAAAGGTCCAGAGCATTCCTGTCTTATTTCTTGGTTTACTTGTGCTATATAGTTATAGCAGTAGTTTGGAGTGACATATAGTCCAGGAAAATAACCAGAGGTCTTATCAGAAGTAGAGGATTCATAGTAGTAAATTGCCTTTTTTTGGTTAATGTTTTCCATAGCAACCCTATTGAAATAGAACAGGGCTTCTGAGGAAAATGTGGAAGGCTGTGTCTCATTCCCTTCCCCTCTCCAGCAGCAAGAGAAAATTAGGAGAGGGTATTTTACATTGCTTATATTGCACAGCTCTGTGCTTCTGAATTATCATGTAGAGCAGAAATCTAACCAGCTGGCCAGCACAATCCTTCAAAGAAGAGTGTCTGTCTCCATTTACTGTGGATGACTGTGAACAGCTGAGAGAGAACAGCCACCTTAAGCTTGGGTGTATTGTATATCATGATCTTCCTTCCTCTGCTTCCTCTCCTTCCCTTATTCCTAGCTACTTGCCTTGGAAGTTCATGCTGATCTAGGTGATAAAGACCTATGTAAGTGATTCTATTTTTCTACCAAATGGCCTTATGTCTTCATATATTACCAGTTTATCTTCCCCAGCACTAATTTGAGTGTTCAGGACTTTGGAATCGCTTCAGATCACTGATTGTGTTTTCTAAATAGCAAGCAGTCCAGCATAGTGTTGTTTCTTTCCATTTAGCCCACTGCTGCTGTGTCTATATTCAACAACTACCAGAAATCGCCACTTGCAAGTGATTTTCTGTCTGGAAGTGAGGCAGGTTGGGCTAGCAGCACACCCTGCACAGCTGGAAGGCCAGAGCACAGTTGCTCACAAAAACAGCTCACTCCCTGAGCCAGTCAGCATCTTCCCATTCTCCTCTGGCACTCCATCTCATTGATTTCAAACTGTCGGTGTCTTTCCAGACACACCTCACTAGGGGATTTCCTACACTCCGATGGGAAACTCATTGTAATAAATATCTTTGCCATGCCGTACCCACTGGTTTTTAAGCAGCCTTCTCCATTGATTTCACTGCAGTCTCCTGTAAACCAAGGGCCTGTCTGGCCCTTTAGCAATAAGGCTTGTTCAAGTAAGAGACACCTCTGTTGCAGTCACAGGAATGCTTCCATGCTGAAGGAATAAACATGCCTTCTATTTTGAGCCTGATTTTGAATTGCCATCTTACCCATCTTGAAATAAAAGTTTCAATAACTCCATATTTCTTATTGCCTAACACATTCAAGTGTAACTGGGACAAGATAGCCTTAAAATGCAAAAGCTTGGGAAAAGGAGATGGTATTTTCTTCCTCAGAACAAAGTGTTTGTGCTGAGAAATAGCTCTGTGCCCCACCCTTCATCTCAGGAGATAATACTGCGGCTCTGTGTCATGAAGTCCTGCATGCATCAGATAATTTGTGACTTAGCTGAGTCTCTACAGACCACTATAAATACACATGTGAACAAAATAGCGTGTTCAGGAGATGGTATTCATTGTTCTCTTTCACCACCCTGGCCCTCTACACATACACCGGGTACCCTGGAGGTACAGAAAACAAAAATTTGCTATGGATGTTTGTTCCCCGGACAAGCGAGGAATTAAGTGCTTTACTAGCGATCCATGCTTTCAAAAGCAATAATCATAAAGGGATCACATAGTTTGATATAGATGATGGCATGAAATACTTCCAGCAGGATGTGTAAGATCCAGTGCCATTCCTGAGAGAAAGGTACAACATACAGCAGCATATTGATGGAGAGGAAAGCAATCTGTTTGCAGCCTTATCTCAGCCTCAGCTCCTTATCAGGCAACCTTTTATAGACATGCCGATCCTGCAGAGAAAGGCATCATTAGTAGCTGTAATTGCTTCCTGTGGTGAAGTGGACCATTTAAAGAAATGCTGTATAGCACATGTGAGTATCAGAGCTGCATCTGAAGAAGAATGGCAACGACCAGAGGCATCCTTTTCCATGAACAGACTGTGATTTTATGTTTAGATAGTGGAAAAATCAGTTCTGAAATATATAATTGCATGTATAGAGTGGTACGCACTAAGGTAACTCTTAGACAAGACAGAAAGGGTCAGAATGACTCTTCATGGCTTGGATTTTTAATTTTACTGGGAAGTCCTGCTCCACCTGTCTTCAACTCTGGGGTTTTTACTTTTTTATTTTATTGTTGTTGTTTGTCTTCCCTTTGCAGTGGCTTTGACTGGGTTAGCAAAAACTTTAAACCAAATTTGCTTAGTTGAGATGTGGTTTAAAAATAAACAGTATCTAAATTTTCTGTTGGATAAACTCTGTCATTCTGTTTTACACCAGTTTTTCAGATTGTAATATATCCTCATAGGTATAATTTTAGATAACCATCCAAACATGGTGATAATTATAATATGCAAGTATTTCCTAAGGAGCTTCAGAGATAATTTGTCTTGTTTGTGTCAGTTAGAAAAATTCTATATGTATTACCTAATGAGCTATATAGTTTAATAGGCCTTTAATGAAGATCTTCAAAAAGCATTTAAATTATTGCTGGTCAGCCTGCTCTAGATGGCCGTGCCTGAGCAGGGAGTTAGACGAGATGATCTCTAGGGGTCCCTTTCCACCTCAACCATTCTGTGGGTCTGTGATTCTGCAGTGCTGTAATAGAATTCCCTTTATTAATTGTTGAGCATGTTACCACTTTACATCTAAAATGCTCTGACCTGCCAAAGTATTTATTGCATGCTGTTGAAATATAAGGATGGTTTGATTGGAGTTTCTTAAATATTAAAGCTACTGTGTTGTCTTATTTTAAATAGAGAATGTAGATGGCTTCACTTCCTAAGCATCTGATGCTGATCTCAATCACACCAGCATAGCTCAGGAGTAACAGACTAATTTCTAGGATTGCAGTAGCCTGTAAGCTGAAGGGTGATATAATACCTTGCCTGCTGTGTTTTTTCCTGTGTCATAATAAAACAAACAAACAAAAAAACCCCAACTGTTTATTTTTCAGTAAATCATCCAAGTCCCTGCCATGTTTTGGTGTGTGGTTTTTGTTTTTTTTTTTCAGATTTTCTGGGCTGTCTTCAAAGTGAGGAAGACTGGCGTCCTTTTTTTACCTCATTTGGGAGTATCTTCTGTATAAAACAACCAGATTATGCCTATAATTTTGGGTGGTTTTTTGGAGTTTTTAACTAATTACAGGTGGAAAAAGTTAGTTTATGTTGAGCAGCTTTGCCTGTAAGGGAGATCTTGATTGGTATGAAGACCTGAGTATACCTGTACTTTAGATTTTAGTGATAAGCAGAGATACTCAAGTGAAATATTTAAATATCTAGCTTGATTAATCAATGTAGTCTTGTCACAAATCCACAGAGCTCAGGGTCATAACTCCATTTTCAGAATATATGGAGTTTCTTCTGCTTAGTACAAATTCTTCTGATGCCCAGAAAGCCCATATAAAGCAAAAGTGTACCTGCACCAGATCTTGTTGTAGAAGTAAGTGTCACAACTGCTGACACCATTCCTCAAAGGGGGAGCAGCTGACAGCCATTCAAAAAAATCTCTTCAAATAGATTGATTTGAGATGAGAGAGTCCTTTCCTGCAGCTCTCTGTCTATAGAATGGGGGAGTGGTCTACTCATAAATCTAGTTCTAGTGGTGATGGTTTTAGTGTTATAAATAAAACTTTTGCTTCTTGATATTTTTAGTGTTATAAATCAAACTTTTGCTTCTTTAACAGCCCATGGAACTGTATCTAGGGGAAAAAATGCCTTTTAGTGTGTGTTATGAAAATCAAGGAACAGAAATATTTATGTTCTGGTCTTGTGAGACAGAGTTGGATTTTGGCAGGAGGTCTCAGGATATGGTGGGTACGATGGCTGTATAGTAAGTGTGACTTTCAACTGAGGAAAATTTAACACTGGGTTGGTAGCTGAGAATCAGATGGAAGTGTTGGTTTTCACTTACCTTTTTATTCCAAAAGCAATGCAAGGACACATTTCCCAGAGTGTGCCAAACTGGGCCCTCATTAGAGGACAAAAAGAGAAAGATTCAGCAGTAAAATATACTGGTCAGGACAAAAGTACAGAGAGGTGAGAGTATTTATAGGAGCCATAGATTATCATCCCTGGTTCATCTCAGAGTCTAGCTGTGCCAGTGGAGGCAGCCATGCATTTCTGAACCCAGGCTGACAGTACAGCTTCAAGTCAGAAAGACAACACACTGTGCTTAACCTGCTGCTCTTTCTGCACAAACCTTCCTAAAATAAGAGCTTCCCCAAATTGACGAGGGTTTGGAGATAGTAGCTTTGTATCTGTGAGCCATCAATCAATAGCAGTATTCAATGGGGTGACAAGTCTCTGATATTTCTGACATTTAGGTGTCTTATCACACTTATTCTGTGATCTTCTCCAGTCTTTGCTTCAAGTTTACAATTCTTTATGCTGATTTTATAACTAATGTTTGCATTTTACTATGTCAGTCATAGCAAACTTCTAAGCTGAAGGCAAATTTCAGTCCAGCCAACTTGACAACCCTGGATACAAAAGTTTCACATTTCTTCTTCAGTATGAGCAGATGTGACTCAAAGTCCCAGCTTCAAACTTATAAGTTCCAAAATATCTGATATCAAGAAATTTCATCTGGGGCTTGTTTTTCCACTTTCACTTTGTGGTTCTTTACATGAGCAGTGAGGGATTTTTCAGGCATCTGTGAGGCTTAGTGGTACAAGCTGGATCCTAGTCCTAGGGGAACAGAAGAACCACGAGGCTGTGTGCCAGTATTTTTGTTTCCTAAGCTGCTCCCTTGACCAGGGCTAAGACTCCTCTTTGTACATTCCCATCTGAAGCCTTTAAGGGAAATGAACTATCGTATCTTTGGCAGCTGCATTAAAAGAAGGCCTTACTGTCTATCTGTTAGGTGAAGGGATTAGTTAAATGGGAGCAATAGAGAGCTCAGCCAACTCCTTGGATAAAAAGAGAGAGTTCTTCATAGCTTGAGTCAGCAGTGTTCCTCTTCACCCCAGCATCTCCTGTTTCTATCCCCTCTGTTTCAGTATAACATTTAATGCAGTGCTACAGGGAAAGGCATGCCCTCGTTCCTTTTATTAGGTCAAGGCCTTTAGAAATAGTACTAGATTATCTGTGAGACTTCAGGGTGACGTGAAACTGTAGTCATAAATGCTGTACCTCAGGATTTCCTGTGGTAAAATGGCAGGATCTCAGTTGATTCGGGGTCCTAGTTGTTTGTGGGTGACACTCAAATATTTTACTGGGATGTGGAAGCGAAATATCAGGCACTTCTAGTCTTGAGTGCTGTTGCAAACAGTGGCTCTTGTGCTCACTGGCAATACTCTGCAAGTGCACTTCTCCTTCCTTACATTTTGAAATCACTTTAAAAATTTATCCTGCAAATTCTATGCGCTGCAACTCCATTCTGGCAGGTCAGAATTTGTGAGGACATGGGAAAAGTAATTTCCTGACCAAGGAGGAAAAGAGGAGGAGCCCAATCTATCTCAGTCCTACCAATAATTCGATATTTACTAAAATTGTAAGCTTAGGAATAGATGGATTTAAATATATTAGGATATTAGGACTTAGATATATTGGCAAGTATTGGAACATCAAGCCTGATAAGCACTTAAGAGACCATGGAATTGCCAGGAGGAGGTTCTGTCAATTCTTCTTTTCACTTGGCAGCAACCCCTCTAGATGTGAGGCTATCCCAAGCATTTACTGTTGAGAGGAGGAATGGAAAGGAGAGATCAGCTGTCAGACCAGGGCCCCTCACCATTGCCATTAGAACTGAGCTGGATTTAGTATGTATGCTAAGCACTAATAGAAGCCATTCCCTTAGTGGCTGATTTTAGGAGTTTTTGGGGGTATTCCCTTTTTCTGAGAGGGCATTATTCACAGTTGTGAACATATTCTAAATATGCATGATGGCAAATTGGACTACCTCTGCAGAAGATGGATTGAGACATAAAGATGATTGTACCTTTTATTTTTCTTTTCTTATTACTCTTTTTTTTTTCTTTTTTTTTTTTTTTTTTTTTTACCTTTTCACTGCTGTTTCCATATGGATTTAATCCTGTTCCATGTTTATTAGCCACTAGTGCTGCATTAATGTGGATAGACCACATAAGATCCTCCCTGGAGTGTGGTCCTAGCTCCCATAGCATATATAACTAAAGCAACCTGATTTCTCATGGATTCTCTCCTTCACTCCTAATGTATTTACCCACCCTGCCTACTTTTCTGAATGAGTTTTATCACTCACTTTGAATGGTTGAATTAATACCATCCCTGAATAGTGACTGGATTTGGAGATATGAAGTATTGAAAACTGAACCTTAAAAGATCAGAAGCTGGAAACCAATGGAAAAACCTTGCTGAGAGTGGTGTGTTCTTCTTAAGAACTGTAATGCAGCACTTTTTGATATCAAATAGCAAAATCAAAAAGGAAAATAGTGCTAATAACTATGTGTTTACATGATCTTCAGAATCTTTTTTTCCCTCTCTCAAGTAATTCATTCCTACTGCTAAATTGTTTTGGTTACTTTGCAACCCACACTTTATTTGGCAGTCTTACTTTTGTGAATATAACAGTAATACTTCAGCTTGAGTACATTTTTTAATTTTATAAAAACAAAGCATTTGTTTTTACTTTTATACAGGTCTACAGAATGCAATATTACATTTCCTCAATATTCATATTGAAATTGTCAGATGTGCATGTGCACTGTCAAAATCACTGTAGAATGTTAAAGAAATTGTGACATCTGTGAGCAGCATAGAATGACAAAAAGGATGACTCTGTGAAGAATAAACATAATGGCACGATGGATAGCCAAGGAAATATGTGAAATAACTTTCAAACATACCTTTTCCCTTCTGTTCCACACTAAACACTCTTAGTTATCAAAATGAGCTTGTGTATTTTAGGTATTGCATATTCATGAATGTGTAAAATACTGAGAAAATAGGTTCCACTCAAGAAGGAGTTACTCTTTTCAAAATGTTTATACTTTTAGGGAAGGAAAAAATATTTAAGAAGGCATTTTTTATGTAATGTGCACATCTGTCTCAGGATCACCATAGCCTGGGGTGCTGTGTGTAGCCAGTTTGCATGTTCTCCTTAGAGGAGATTTCAGCTCCCTGTGCCAAAGACAACAAGGTCAGGGAGTGACAATGGGGGACAGGGACTGAATGTGACCTGTGTCTGCCTGGTCCTTCACAGGGTCTCAGCCTTGCAGCTGCCAGGTGGATGTGCATTGCTGCCTAGGGCTGACTACTACAACAGGATCCTGCTGGAGAGCACTGCAGAGCTCTCAGCAAAAGGTCCCCTGGAGGCCCTGAGACAAAAAAGCAGCTGGTCCCATCCTCCAGCAGTTCTCTGACTGGAGTTAACTGTAACCCTTTAACCCTGGAGTTAATTCAGATGGATGAGTCTCACATGCATGCATAGGGTAATGTCCATCAAGAAGATAAACAGGGAATTCTGCAAGTTGCATTCAACAGGAGGCTTTAATTCAGGACATGTTGTGGTCCAAATCCAATGAGAAAACTGTTTTGTATAGTTTGCGCTTTTAGTAGTGTTTTCATTGTAGGGGAAAGCTAAAATGAAAGCGAATCTAGTAGATGTTTTTTGTAAGGGTATTTACTACTAAACTAAACAAATCTAAAGTGTATTTTAGACTTCAACTTGCCTAATCTATGAACTGCATTCTGGTTTATGTTATTACTGGACAGGATTCTTCTGTTACTAAAATATTTAGTGGAATTGGTAACCTATTACATTTCCATATTGTAAAATTTATCACATACCTACTGTAGGGTACAGTACTGGTTATTCATATTTATATTTGTTTAACCTTCTATAAGTTGTATGTAGTGCATCTGTTACTACATCAGGGACATGGCTCTCTGTTGTTCATTGTCCTAAAATAAATGTTGAAATATTGTCACAAGAAATGAGATGGGTAAATTCCATTTAAATTCATGCAGGAGAAATGATCATTTAATCTTGTAAAACCTCCAACTCATATTCTTCCATGGAAACAAAATGATAGCAAGGGCCAGAGGGTTCTGCTAGGAATTTTAATACCAAAGAAAGTTAATTTCTAACTTTTTTTTTTTTTTTTTTTTTTTTTTTTTTTTTTTTTTGGGGGGGGTGGGGGGGTGAGGGGCGTGGAGTAGAGGAGTGGGAGAGGAGGAGAAGGAGGGGAGGCTTAGTTACATTTAACTGTAGTATGTTTTCAGTGCAAACAAAGGACAGGCAAAAGACTGTGACGTTGAAGAGATAAAAGTAAAATAAATTACTTTTAGTCTGAAGCCATGATCTCATAATGCAGAGGTAGGAACATTTTCTCTTTTTTAAATATGCAGAGTGAATAACCAGAGGCTAATAGTAATAATTATTAAAATAAAATTCCATTGTGTTCTAACCACTGCAATCATTACAGTCTTACAGATGAAATCCCAGACACTGAAGTCAATCACTAAATGCTTTGAATAGGGCAAAATTATTCCCAGGGAGTAGTTTGATCTCTAGCACCACTTTCTTCTCTGATACGGTATCTGGATCAAATTATTACTTATAATGTCTAGATAATGCTTTGAAAAGCTATGCTAATGCGATGAAAGGTTTCAAACAGCACTATGTGTGCTTAGGAACCAAGAATGTGGCCTTGAGCATTTCTGCGTGAATGGTAGAAGGCTGATATTTTCAGACAGGTATTGATCAGATAGAATATGGGTCATACTTGTGGGAGGCTGTGGAAGAATTGTCTACACCAGTCAAAGCCTCGTGCAGCAGACTGTTTGTTAAGGTAACACTAAGCTGATTTTTTTATTTTCTTTTATGAAAAATGACTCTTGCTGTCACAAGGTCAGGTCCTTTGCAGTGTCATCTGCAATATATTTAGCGTTCCTTGTAGTCACAGAAAGGTCTCTCTCTGCCCATTGCACCTAAGGAAAAAGAAAAGCCTTTTGAGTTGAAGTTTAAGCATGGCTTGGGAATCTCTGTTTGAAATATTTACATGGGATTCACTCAGCTCATGAATTACAGTTCTTGTTTTATCTTTTGCCTATAAGACTTTGCAGATGCGTAACAGAGCTCCAACACTGTGGAACTGAAGATAGATGACATATAGGAAAAAAGAATTATACTTTTATATATACTGGAAGGCAAAAGAAGATTTGACTTGGAGATGTTCTCAATCAGATCTGAAGAGCAAAGTAAATGCAGAGGATCAGAAGCATAAAGAAGTAATGAATAGCAAATTAAACATAGCTGTCATAAAGCAATGTTTAAGCTCTTCTTCTGGCTGAAATAAGATCGTGTGGCTTAGTAAATGAAAATGCAGAATAATATCATTAATTTATATGCCATTTTTCAAATTTCTATCTCACTCATTGCTTTGCATTGCTCAGTCTGTGCTTACAAGTTTGCTCAAATTCAGCCACCTTGCAGACAGGCAGTAGGCAACAGTTTCATAGCATACTGCAAAACAGTGGGAAGGAGGAGGAATTTTGCCAAAGATATTGACATAAACCTCTCAAGAAAAATGATGCAGAGCAGGGAAGGGATGCAGTTTTTAATACATATGGATGCATTCACACATGGGCAGGCTCTGTGTAATCTATTTCATCTGTAGTAAGCTGGTAGGATGAAAAGCTATGATTTTACTGATTCTAGGCATTTCAGTCCTGACACATACAACCCTTACATCTCCCTTCTGGTGAAGCAGAGGCTTTAGAGAAAACTGCTTTTAGGGCAAAGAGATTTTTAAAGGTTGGGAATATGTAACCTGGAAGGCTTAAATTTATAGATGAAACTGTTATAGCTGGATATGGAAGAATAACCTGCAGACAAAAACAGTGTTCTCAGCCTGGCATTTCAAATGTACCACAGTGCTTGTCATTTTTTTAAAAATGTGGGGCTTTAGCCAAGTGTCAAGTTTAACTGCAGTCACAATATATTATCAGTATGGAAGTAGATGATGAAGTTTTCACTCAAGGTCTTGAGCAGTTAATAAATTGGTAAGTTGGATTTGCAATGCATTCCTGCGTATTTGTTTTAAACTTGCAGATCCCTAAATTTCTTTGCTTTTTCAATTGAAAATGATGATGACTTTTGTTCACTTCTTTTTTGCTTTTACTGTGTCTCTTATCAGAAAACATCAAGATAATAAAAGAAAGCATAAATGAAGAAGCATCCGCTTATATTTCATGTTTTCAGTAATTCAACTGAAATCTAATCATCTTAAGAACATTGTCTAGGCCCTTCAAAACAAGTTACTTTCATTGAATAAGGAGTTTAAATTTATTTTTTCCCAAATCCTGTCCACTGTTCTTTCATGGCTCACCGTGAGGCTGGCCTTAGTGCCACAAAATCTCCGGAAATGCCTTCATTCTTTTCCTATAGTAGATCATTAAAGACAGAAACACTGAGATGAGAATTGCTAACTGTGTTTTTCCTCCACCTGAATTGGGTGTGATGATAGTACATGCATAATGGAAATAACAGGCTGCCTTAATACGTAAATTGTTATTTTGCCGTGGAAATGGCCATAAACCAAATGTGCTGAATATTTGTGTTAGCTTGTGGTGGTGGCGGCAGTGGGTGTTAGTATCATTTTGAGCAAGCAAAGGTGGAATATCTAATTCATTTTGTCTGGTTTACTTTAACCTCTGTTGAATCAACAATGACTCAGTAGGTGCAGCATAACAATGATTGTTGAAAGTTACTTCAGTGTGCACTTTGGCATATGAATCTGCTTTTGGAGTTGAATAATCACATTTCATATGGATACTCCACAAAACTAGGATTGTGTATAGTCCTGACCTTCAGGTCTATGCAAAAGCCTTCACCAACTTCCTGGGGATAGAGAACTGTCATTGTGTTGTAAATTACGGTGGTGTTAAGGAATTGCCACTAAATAGGAGAATATAATGTGTGTAAAAATGGCAATTTTCCTACATTATCAGAACAAATAAAACCATAGGCACTTGTTTTCCTTGGCCTGACTAAAAGCATCATAAGGGAAGTATTGGATTCATATTTGAGAGTGGTAGGTGCAAGATCTTAATTGGGTCACCATTCTTTGGTCACCATTCTTCTTTGGTAAGAACATCTGTACTTTTTGGGCATGTCAAAGAAATACTTCTTATTGTTTTATTGAAGCTTAATCACTTCATATTTTTCCTTGTTTTCAAGTTTTCGTTCATGTAGAGATGAGTTATGAACAGGATAAAATTGGATCATTTAGTTCTATTTCCACTTTATATCTTCCCTGTTTTAAAAGAGCCTATTATAATAATTATATTTCACAGAATATTCAGATATTGACAATGACAATTTAAAGTCTAATTCTGCTATAGCTATGTTACTCTAAGGATGAGAAGTCAGATGAAATTCAAGGTATTCTATGCATTTTGCTGGAAATCCATTTAGAGGTTAACATAGAAAATGCATTTTCTTTCTCTGTAAATGCTCACGCAATACAAGGTGACCATCAGGTGATTTTTAACCATTTGAACTTTTCCCTGTCTTTGTTGTCTTGCAGTGAATAAGACAGATTGGAAAAGTTCTTAGAAATGTTGAATTTTTCCCCACTATTTAAAAATAAGAAATGTTGGGAACACCTGTTCTGATTCTTATTTTTAGAATACTCCCTGGAAATCTTAAAAAGATGTATATCGCGAGTTCTCACACTTAAGCTGAGACAAAAGTGTTACCAAAAAATCTCTTGTCCAAACTGTCAGTCACTGTAGTTGCAGAAGTTTTTAAAGAAATGAAGATTTTTTTTATGTCTAACAGGAACAACAAGTTCTTTCATTTACTCAGCTTTTCTTTCCTGTTTTCTATGCTGTCCTTTTTTGATGGGTTACCTTGTCATTGTAGTCTACTGAGGTAAACAGTCTTGGAATTTTAAGTGTAGAAAAGTAGGAAAGTAAAGCTCATTCTTCCTCAAAAAAGAGAAAAAAAATATTTTCACCTCCTTTATTTATTGTACAAGGCAAAGAAATGGGAAAAAATGCCATTCTGGTGCCATGTTCTTTGCTCACTCTCTTTACAAGTAGGTATCCAGAATGACTTTGAATCCTATTTAAAAGGTTTTGCAGAAAGCTTCCCTGCCCTCCTTGCACATCCGCCTTGTCATAGTTTAGCATCTGGAAATGTGATGGATTTGGATTTATCATTTGCTTTTTGCCTCCCAGGTAGTAGACACTGTGTATTGGTTATGAACTGTACTTTACTGCACTGATATCAAATAGAACAAAAGAAAATGTCATGATTTGTTCAAAATTGTTTACCACTGTTAATAATTCATATGGGAGGAAATTTATAATGCATAAATAAGTAGATGTTAATGCTGTAGATATTAACAAAGACTACTATTACCCTATCTATTTTAAGTCTTTAAAGTTGATAAGACAACAGCTAGCAAACAATTTTGTGTTAAAAGCAAGACAGAGCATTTCTAATAAATGATAATTTGGGTTTTTACTTACAGATACAAGGCAGGTAGTACATAATCTATTTGACCCATTTTTGCTAAAATGAGAAAAAGGTAACGCTGAAGAGAATACTGTCATAGTGTTCATTATCTGAGGATTGATTTAGATTTATGCAACATGGCATGTATTTAATAAGATAACTTATTTTTCTTAGTATCAGAATTACCTTTTTACCTAGCTATAGTTATAGTTTCATCTCTGTAAATAAACCCAGCTCTATATTTTTTCCCTACCTTTTCTCTTATTATCCTGCAGCTTCAGTTGAATACCAACCAGTTTTTCTCATGTACTTTGATCTTGCAGCAGTTAATTCAGATTTTGTGTCCTTTGCTCATGGTTTTCCTATGTTGTTCATCTTTAAATGGCTCCTTCTTTATGTTTTGCTTTTTAAATAGCATGATTCATCTGTACTTGTCACACCAGTTTACTGAGAATGACATTTTATCTTTAGAGAAAATAAGGCTTAGAGAAGTTGTGTGATGCAGAGGTCAAAGGGAGCAAGAGATTCCAGGTCTTAATTTGCACACACTGCCTGCCCACTCATTCTACTTAGATACTATTTGGTGACCTTAAAATAACAGTGAAAATCTTGGGGTGAGAGGAAGATTCAGGAAGTAAAATCCAGAACTGCATACTTCTGTGTGTAATAAAATGGTATGCTATGGAGTGGAGTAATTAGGAAGAAGTGTACTCTCCCTTAACCTTTAAAAGTTTGCAAAAGATTCAGTGGAGACACAGAATCAGGGTGCAAGGATGGGGTCAGATTAATTTAGGATGGACGTAGTGTCAGCATGTATAGAATTTTTTATTTAAAATTATGGACTGATGACGTTAGTTGTGGCTAGTCATAACCAGTGTGTAGTGGTTTTTTTTCTCACAACTGAGTGGTAATGCACCTCAGGTAGAAGTGACCACAATCTCTGTGGTATCATACTGTGTGGTGATTTAAGATACAAGCAAGAGTCCTGCAGGAAATGCCATCACATCACCAGTCACAATCTTCACTTGGCTGATACTGGAACCAGAGGCATTTTTCCACCCCCTAAAAAGCAACCAATGCTGTCTGAGTCCTAATAGTCTTAATTATTTAGGTTTGTGTCATAGCAGAAAAAGAGACTATTTGTGTCAGAATATGCTTATGGATGCTCTCTGTGTCTTTCAAGGAAATTTGTTCTTCGTTAAATTAGCTGTGTCTTGTCACTATACTTTAGTTCAGCATCTACCAGCAACTCCAAAATAAGTCCTTGTAAAAAAATAAGTGATCTATAGCTGGACTGTGTAGAAGAACTTTGGGACTACATTGGATTTTATGTTTTCATCCTTGTAATACTGGAATGATTCCTTTTGTGTGCTAAATTTATTTACAAATTGGATCTAAAGCATGGTATTGCCCATATAGGTATTTTGAGACAACCACTCACTAAAAGTTATGAGGTAGCTAGAGATGGGATTTATGGTCCCCACTCAATCTGTTGGCCAATACATTTTTTCAAAGCTGTTCAAGTTATGCAGGCTCCATGTAATGTACCATTTTATTCCATGGCAGACAGACAAAGAGAAATACTATAATTTTAAGAGACTGTTTGAGGCATCCTACATATTTATGAAAATATTTTTTTATATATTACATGTATTTTATGTCCCATGTTGGACCTTTTAGACTCATCAAGGGTTGCAAGTGTGAGTCCCATGGATCTTAACAAATAATATACTGCAACCAGAACTTCACTAAATTATTATTCAACACTTTGTAGAATGCAGAAAAATGTCCCTGATTCACTCAGAGTCTAATTATTGTATTGCATAATTTTGAGACACTAATAAGGATGTATTGAGCTTTTGCAAACCTATTGCCACTAGGCAATTTATTACTCAATAAATCCCCCACTGATGATCAGATAGCTAATGGAAAGTGCTCCAGACTTGAAGTAATAACATGTGCTTTCACTATTAGCCCAGTGTTTGCATTTAAAAGATCAATCAAAGTATCTATTAGCACAATATCTACAAAAGAATATTCAGATTGATCCTGGATAATTGAAAAGAATGTATTTCACATCAGGCTTCAAGGCAGTCCCTGGGACTTTTGGTTGTGGGCTAGTTTTCCCCCTAGCTTTATTTTCAGGCCAACAATCTCCTTGTTTGGGTTTTTTTCTATATCTAGGGTTTTTTCTACATCTGTTGCTAATGAATATTGAACTTCTTTCTCAGAAATAAAAATCTGAAATTTATCCTTTATGTATTTCTTCTAGACATACACCGCTTTGCGCAGTAGCTATCTGCAGGTTATCTTCTGTGCCAGCTGCCCTAGCTCTGTGGTCAGCTCTTGCATGGTGTTTCAGCAACTGTACTGTCAAGACAGAGCTGGAGCCTGGGACTGCTCTATAAAGATATGTATGACTCCTCTGTGGAGACAAATGCACAAGGGTGTCATGATATTGAAATCATTACATTTATCAGATTCTATATATTGATAAGAAGATAGGTTGCTTTGATTTTTTTTTTTTTCCCCTACTAACCTTCAGCTTACCATTTCATTAAGAGAAATACCACATGGCTACAATAAATTAAATGTTAAATCTTGAATTTCATTAGCCTTTGTTTGCATTGGCAACCTTAACCCACATAAAATGGAGAGCACAAATGAAAAGATCTGTTTGTTGTCCTGTTCTTTCATTAGGACATGGTTACATTTGGCATTAATCTGTTTTCTGCATTGTGTCACATCTTGCAGCAGGTAGCCCAGGAACAGAAAAGCTGGAGTCTAAAATTGTATTCAGCTGTTAATAGGTACTTTGTATCTTAGCCTACAGCTACGATTGCTTCTTTATGAGAAGTGTTGGAACTGCACTTGCCACTAAATTACTATGGATGTTTCTTATGCATTGTAAAGAAGAATGTGTAAGTCTGTGCTATCTTTTGAAAGCTTTTCCTGAGTCAGCATATACAGTATTGCCAAATTATTTGTTGCTCCAGACAAGGTCCTAGATAGTTCCTGAGGAATACTTCCCTCCAGAGAGGGCAGGATCCAGAATATGCACGTACTTGAAGAGTACAACATCTAAATAATCTTTCACTATGCTGCAGTCCACCATGGGTGGATTGTGGACAATTACTGACCTCCTTGCTACTTGAGACATAAAGTCGGACCATAACTGAAGCATGGTGATTTCTTCCCAATAACTTCCCAATGGTTGGGAATGGAGGCCAACACAGAGGTCCTCTCAGACCAGTATGTGAAAGTTTTGCAGACACGAGAGAGTTGTTGCCAGATTGTCAAACACAAAGAACAATGCATGCTATTTACTTGCACACTACTGATAATTTTAGATGCTTAATATAACAGATTTCTAACATTTTGAGCTCTCCTCTATATGTAAATATTAATTCCTTAGACAACTGAGAGGGGACCTTGTCAACACATATAAATATCTGAAGGGTGAATGTCAAGAAGATGGATCCAGGCTCTTGGTGGTGCTGAGCAGGAGGACAAGAGGCAATGGGCAGAAACTGATGCACAGGAAATTCCACCAGAACATGAGGAAGAACTTCTTTACTGTGCAGGTGACTGAGCACTGGAACAGGTTGCTTAGCAAGGTGTGGGGTCTCCCTCACTGGAGACATATACTCAAGGAGTGTCTGGACACAATCCTGTGCCATGTGCTCTAGTATTACTCCGCTTGAGCAAAGAGGTTGATGACCCACTGTGGACCCTTCCCAGCTTACCCGTTCTGTGATTCCATGTTTTTTAAGACACCTCTTCATTCTAAATGAATTCTCAGGAATAAGAGCTTAGAAAAGAAATGAAATATGAATAATTTAGACTATGGCTTCATCATGAACAACCAAAAAAGACCTAAATATTTGGGACATGCTGTATTACCAGACCTATAAGAAGGATGGGATTGGGTTTTACAAGACTTCCCAAGATACTTGAGGACACAATATCTTGAAAGTTTAGAGATAATAGACCTTGTATAGAATAGACCTCATATCATTTGGATATCATTTCGTTTCCTCAGATCCTACAGGCAGTTGCTTTTAGGATGCCATTTATTTGCTAGGCAGTACTGAGGGACATAAGGGTTCAAAATTATTTCCTTGGAAAGAAGAGCTGCTCATGTCTGGATTAATAAAAGTCTTTTATTTCATTAGGGCGCACCAAATATCCTGCTATCATTTCATTTGCTGGAGTTTTTAACATG
This sequence comes from Zosterops lateralis, assembly GCF_965231275.1. NCBI lineage: Eukaryota > Metazoa > Chordata > Aves > Passeriformes > Zosteropidae > Zosterops > Zosterops lateralis. The sequence goes on from NC_139762.1 coordinate 87,851,555, forward strand.
CTATTAAAGGTAGTGCCAGTAGCAATGGGAACAAAAAGAAAAACAAGGATGAGAACAAAAGAACCCCGTTGATAAAAAAAGCAAAAAGAACTAAATCTTGTTCTCATTGTATTACAGCTCACTGAGTCACTAGGCTTGAAATGAGATCCCTGGATTTGCACTTCACTCTTGTGTCTTGTTCAGTTGAGATGTAAAAGCTTCCCCATCCTGAGTTAATTAAAGAACTACCATTAATGCAAATTTGTTTGAAATTAGCTTTCATGCTGCATGCACAGGGAAGAAAAAGTTGGCAGATCTGAGTGGCAGAAATCTGTGCATGCATCTGTGTGCCTCTTCAGGGTCCTAAGTCACCTTTGAAATCCATCTCTTTTGTATATGTGGAACTCAACGTTGTTGCTGAGATATGGGTCTCCCATGGAGAACTCATCTCAGCGAGGTCCTGGACTGCAAATCCATAAAAGCGGTTTCTTTTCAGACAGGACATCTAATATCAACTGCAGAAGATGTAACAATTTGCATTGGTTTGCTACTAGTTTCATCTGTCCCCTGAGCAAGGACTTCCAAAACTACCATGGTACTTTCCTAGACTGTATGGGTAATTTTCCTGCCAGCCATTTCTCACTCCTAATTTAATTCTTCATGTTCTGTATAAGACCACCAATACAGGATTTTACTGCTGCCCCACAATGTGTATTCCTAGGTGGGTTTTTATTGACTCCAGCTCCCCAGGAAAGTGTGATGACCTTACCAGCTCTGGAGTCTTCAGTCAGGGTTTCATTTTGCTAGATATGTCCAGCCATTTACCAAGATGAGTTCACCTTACGTTATCAGAAAATAATATGGGATTCAAATTATGGGCAAAAAAGGCTCTCTGACCTCTGTTTGAAAATCAGACCCTTTTTCATTCTCAGGCTTAAATGGAGGGAAAAAGATGAAGCATTGTCACCCAGATGAGGATACAACTGATACATATCTTTAGCAACCAGGCTGCTTTTTCTTCCATTCTCCATTGTGTTGCTTTCTAAATGTCCTCTCCTGGATATATTGTGGGCATTGTTTATGTTCACTGTGGGATATAAATTGTACAGCAAACAGTGATGACCCAAATTGTTTCTCTGTGCAAGTAAGCTTCCCATTCAGGATTATCTGAATGTAAATACGATGCATCAACTGATCAGAATAATGAAGACTTTGAAAATTCACTTATCTATCAAGTGTTGATAGAAGGCCTACACCAGATAGTTTTTTTTGTCATTTACATTTTAAAGTACTCCCTCTCAGAAAGATTATATTGCATCAAAAGATTTGTACTTAAGACATCATTTGAGTAACGTAATGCTGCACAAAATCTTTGGTTTAAAATCATATTAGAAAAAGAAGTAATATTTTTTTCTCTAAATAAAAGTGAAAGGTAACAATTTGTCGATAGTCTCCAAGATATAAAACTTCTGGTCATGTTGGCAAAATGCTGGGATGAGCATGCTTTTCTTATTGAACCTAGATTACAGGCTTGTAAAAATGTTGTAGTGAAGGTTAATGGTTTGATAACTGAAAGTGTTAACCTTTGCACTGCTGTTTCTGGGCTGGATGTGCACCATCCGTGCTTCCTGTTTGGACTGACAGCTCTGGTACACACCTCCTCATCACTAGAAGAGCATTATATTTTCATTTCTTCAGTACAGCCTCTGATTAATGTCATAGCTGCCCTCAGCCCTTGAAAACGCATTCTGTAACTATGAAAAATAATAATTCTGAGATGAAATATGAACAAGCAAGCACTTTTCTCCTCTCTGAATAGGGAAGCAGGTTTCAGTGGGTGTACAGTGGCTGTAATGAAAACAGTGTGAAGCCCTTTGTTTGACAACTTGAATGAAAGTGTCCTTCACACAGTCACACTCTCAGAAACATGAACTTGCTTTGGACTCCAGGAGCATGAAATGCAAGGAGCTGAATGATCTCTTCTGTAAAGTGGACCTGTGAGATCTGACACAGTTCTTTCTGTCTCTAGCATAGAGATACCCAGACCATGGGAAGGGGATTATGACTAACTCCAAGTAGTTTCCTTACTAACCTTCTTGCTGGGACCTGTGAGCATCAATGCTCTTCAGGGTCTGAATTCTCCATTGTGCTCACAGATGGGAGCTGGATTCCTCTTGGTGTGGTGTTATCAGGTTCTCTGGTATCTGGCCCAAATGTGTGCTAGCAAAAGGTGTAATTAGAAAGAATTTACTATTATTATGGTAAATGTACCATAAATAGGACATTGCTTACTAACTGATAGCAAAAGACTTGAATGAAATAAATCCAGTTCTTTCTGGATTTGGACTGGTCATAGAAATGGAGCAATATGTTGCTGTCATTACTCTTGATGTGTCCAGTATGGGTAAAAAGGGGATGTTGCACCAAACACTGATACAAAGTGAAAGCCAAGTTTTCTTCACTGTGACTTTCATACTTGCCTAGTTCTTGATCATAACATTCATAAGCAATAAAAATAAGGAAAATAAATTAACAGATTAGAGCAAGTGGAATTTAATGCTTTACATATTGAATTATTTTTTTTAAAAAAAGAAAAAGTAGAAGATGAACTATGAGGCTTTTATTTTCCTTTTTGAATCAAAAATTAAAATATTCTCTGACCCACTAAATTAGACAAGCAGTTTATGTTTTGTTTGTTGAGGTTTTATGAATGGCATTAACTACATGAGCATTGAACCACTTTGGAAATTGACAGAAAAAAAATACTGAATGACAAATGCCTTTTTTTCCTGCTGAAATGAGCCGAAAAAAAAGTAGTTCTTAGTTTCTAATGTAGAAATCTTGCCATGCTATCTAACCGATAGAATATAGTATTCCAAAGAGGGTAAATATTTTAACAAAACAGAAGAGGTTTTTGTTATTATCCTTTGACTAATTTTTTTCTTTTCAATAATCTTAGTTGTTCCAGTAATTCTCAGTAGTGCAATATCCAACAGTACCTTTCTGTTAAAACAGATGGCTATATTACTGTAGGCTTCTCTGCAAGGTAGCCTAAAGATGCTGACTAATTTTGCAATACAGTATTTGTTTCGTATTGCAAGAAAAAAAGGCAAATATCTTTCTAATGTGGTCCCCTCATGTGGGCCATTGAGACTAATCAAATCATATTATAAAAACACATTTTTTCCTCTTTTGCCTTTCTCTGTACAGCAGTTGGCTATCTATGATGCTCATGCATTGCATTGAAAATTTTATCTTGGAAAAATCACTGTGTCATTTCATAGGAGTATCTTTATTTTCCTCAGGAGGCTGGTTTTTCATTCTATCTAACAAAAAATAGCACATGTATATGCACGCAGTCTGGCTTGTGTTTATAGTTATATATGTTTCTATTGAGTTCTTTCTTCACTGGATGTGAGTAAATAGTATTCAGTATCAAGCAGACATGAAAAAGAAAAGGTCCACATACCCTGTTAGAAATTAAGGAAAAAGTTGGATGATTGAAGAAAAGAAGATGATAAGAGCTCAAGAGTAATTGATGTTGTCAGTGGCTGAGTGTGTTTGGCAGAGTTTGGGAGAAATTTCAGTCCATGTGAATTTGATATGTCCTGTCAGCTGGTTAGCTCATCTTGTAATTCTTTTTTTGCTTTCTGAGGAGTCGTAATTCCATGGTGATCTGTGCCAGCAGCAAACTAGACTATGTTCAAGCAAATATATTTCCTCAAAAAGTTAGTAGAAAACAAATTGCAACCAATTTGTCAACACTTACTCAAGTTCTTGCTGGCAGGTCATGTCATCCTCAAGCCAGGGGGCTTTTCCTCTTTTTGGAGGGTACCATCACACGCTGTTAGATACAATTGGTCAGGCTGTAGGTTTTAGTGCTTAAAATTACAAATCAAGTAAGGTCACAAGTGGATCAAGCTCTTCTGGATCTCATTCCATCAGTGTGAAAGGTTATAGCATCCTGTGGGTTGTGCCATCCATCCTCCAGCAGACAAGGGCCCTGGAGCAGAAATAACAGAAGAGAGTATGTATCAGCTTCTTGACCACAAATCACAGCCCAGCACGTCTACTTCAGCTGCCTCTGCATTCATATTCCAGCCTGTCAGCTGGAGTCTCTAAGGAACAGCCAACTTGCTACAGGAAGATTAACGTCCAAGGAAGGTGGAAAAAGAGAGGGTTCAACCAGTTGACGGTTGCATCTTAAATCTCTGTTGTTCATCTCTTCTTGAGACTTTGGTAAAAGACCAAAGACTAAAATAAGTATGGTGCTGAAATTCAGTGTTCTGGTGTTTTTTTGTTTTTTTTTTTTGGTTGGGTTTTTTTTTTGTTTTTTTTTTTTTTTTTTGTTTGTTTGTTTGGTTTTTTTTTGTTTTGTTTTTTGTTGTTGTTGTTGTTGTTGTTGTTTTGTTGTTTTGTTGGGTTTTTGTTTGGTTGTTTGTTTGTTTGTTTGGGGTTTTTTTTGTTTGTTTGTGTTTTTTGATTTTTTGTTTGGTTTGGTTTGGGGTTTTTTGTTTTTTTTGGGTTTTTTTTGGGTTTTTTTTGGGTGTGTTTTTTTTTTTGTTTTTTTTTTTTTTTTTGTTTGGTTTTTTTGTGTGTGTGGGGGGGGTTTTTTTTGTGTGTGTTTTTTTTGGTGGTTTTTTTCGTTTTTTTTCCTTCCCTCTGTGTAGCTTTTTTTGCTTTTGCACAGGAAAGGCTGACTAACAGTTTTTGGATTATCATGGCTTCCGCTTGTTTGGAAAGAAAATTCAATGCCACAAGAATTTTTTGTGTTTTCTTCATAAATAGCTAGAGGAGTACCGTCTTCTTTAATCCTGCAAAATACACACATCAGGGATAACTAAGTTGTAAAATCTATCCAGAATAATAATTCCCACAAGCTTGAAAAGTGCATAATGAAGCAACTTCAACAGATTTTTTTTACGATAGAAAATTTATTTGTCCATCATGCTTTAAGAGAGAAGAATTTATGTAATAATGCTGAATACAGTGACAATGAACATTTATTTTCTCCATCTATCTGCCAGTCCAAGCATTGTATCCATTACATACATAGTACTGAGCTGCAGGTTTTTTAAAAAACATCAGATGTTAATGATACAATATAGCTTTTCATAAATATTTCCTTAAATCTTTATCTTACCTGCATGGTATTACTCAATAAATGCATGAGGATTTGAAGATTCATTCTGGAAGTTTTATGTTAGCCTTCAGATTCACTGAATTAGTCTGCTTGAGTAAAATGATAATGCCATGATGTTTTCACCCCAAATTTACCAAAGATGGGATTTTTTATTTTTTTTTACATTTTGCGAGTACTAGTATGCTGATCTTTGTTCATGGATATTGACATCATGACAAGAAAATGCTTTGTGACTGAAAAGCTTATGAGGCATATATTGTGCCTTGAGTGAACTCTGAATCTTCAGTGGAAAAATAAATAGATCCCTCACATATAATTATGGAAAGGTTCAATAAAAAAATATGTTCAGGTGGGATTTTTCATGGAGTCTAAAGGAGTGAAGCGTCTTGTTCATTTATCTATATGAAATTATATTTTCAATCAGTATTTTCATCCCCATAGCTGTAAGAGAAGAGAGCAAAACTCCCTTTTGATGCATACATGCCCTGTAACTTAAATCCCAGTTTGTTGGAACACGTGTCAGGCAGGCATTGCTGATCAAATTACTAAGAACATTGGCTCTGCATTTTACCTTTTAATACTTGCTATTAAACAAACAAAAACTATGATCTTTCCTTTTTTATTGCATTTGTAGGGTGAAAGTGAAAGGTGAAGGCTGTAAGAGAAAACTTAACTAGGAGTTCAGCAGCACTTGGATTTGGCATGGGCTGCTTTTCACTCTGCTAATATTTTTTTTTAATAGAATACAAAACAAGAATACTTTGTGTGTGCTGGATTAGTAAGATAGCCCTGTCAAAACAATCTCTTCTATGTGATTCTCTTGTTTCAGTTCCCTCTCTTGTTTGCTCTGATGTTGCCAAGACAGAAATGATGACAATTATGGGGGAGTAGGAAAGGGTAGGTGGAAAAGTAGATAGAAGATTGCAAAAAACCCTCGACAAACAGTGATCCTGAGATGTTTATGTAGTAGAAAAATATATTTAGTCCTGAAATTATTTAAGCCACCTTGTAAAGCTCAATTTAAAATGTCCTGTTCCCATTTAAGTTAATGGGGAATGGTGTTTGGCTGGTGTTCCATCTCTTAGCTGTCCTCTTCCTCTCTTCTTCTTCCCCTCCTACTCATTTCATTACTGACTGATTTTCTGAAGGTCTTGCAAATTAGTAGGTGTGGGTGAGAGTAGCACTGACAAGTGCATGTAACTGGCCTTTTCATTTTTGCTTCTGAGTGCATGTGGATTAGCTGTCACTCTTTCTGGTATTTATACCCCTGGCACTGGTGAAGATACTGGGCTTACTACTTGAAAGCTTTTCCATTTAGGGAAGACTTTTTAAAAAATGCTGTAATGACAATGCTGTTTTCTGCTAATAAAATAACTAAACATGACCCTTAGTTATTACAGTAACAACAATGAATCCAAGTACAAACAGTAATCCAAAGATAATTTATATACTGTGTTCCTCCCTTCTGTGCTTCTAGATGGGCAAATTATTTGATTCCTGTGTTAATCCACATGAGCCAGAAGGCATTTTCCATTGAGCTTTACAGTGCACGTTTTTTCACCTGTAGACACCTCTGTGAAGAAGGCAAGGTGCTGGGTACAAACAAGGCAGCCCAATTTATACAGGCAGCTTCTTGAGTGTAGCTGGTCTTGTTGCACAACTACAGCTCAGTTATGTGAGGTACAGAACACAGCCTGTTCTGTAAATATTTAGAAGGACTACTTGACTGCAGTATGTTAATTTTGTTTTATTTCACAGTGTTCAGTCAAAACTGCTTAAGTTCTCTCCAAATGAATATTTTTTGCTTTCTACTGGTTGCAGCCACACTTTGCATTATGACTATATATATGCTTACAAGTAGGTATTTATCCAAGCCTGTATCTATGTGTAGTCATTCAGAGACTATTAGTAAATTTAAGAATAATTTTTTTGTATTTAATTATTGGCCATGTTTAATGGCAGCTAATGAGGTTGTTTTTGAGGGGGATATTATAGCTTGGGATTTTTTCACGCGTCAGCAAAGTGAAGGAGATTACGTCACCCCACTGAAATAAGTGGATATATCAAATTATTAATTCTCTTGTCTAAAGGGCAAAAGGCAATCTTGTGTTTTGCTTATATCATTAAAAAAATTAAGAAAAAGAATACTGAAGTACTTACCTGGCTTATGGCAGTACATATACACATTTTTATTTCACAGAATCACAACATCATTGGATTGAGGTAGGAGAGAGTGTCTTGGGATCATAGTGTGCACCCCTCCTGCTCAAGCAGGCTCAACCAGAGCAAGCTGACAAGGACCCTGTGTAGTTGCATTTTGAATATCTCCCTAGAATGAGACCCTGAAACCTCTAGGCAACCAATTCCAGTGTTTTTAGCAATTCCCATTGCTAGCAATTGTTCAATAATGTAGTACAACATATGGCAAGAGTGAAGATAAGTTTTAAGGGCTTTTTTTCAAACTTTAGAAATAATGTCTTCAAATGCATACAAAATCACTTGATGGAAATGAGACATAAAAACCTGCAGATCTGAACATTACCTTGATCTCAAAAAACATATTATAAAGTCTAATAGAAGTACTGATCATTGTTTTATTTCACATTTTCTACATTTCCTGTGGTTTTGAAGCTGGGGTTTTGCTCCTGGCTGGTACACATAATAGCTCTAAATATTTATTTGAAAATAAAATGGATTTAGAATAAGAGAGTGTTTTTTATCTATGTGAAGGTTTGGGTTTTTCCCCCTAGTATTTACCTTGGGTTTTCACATATCATATTTCTTTCACTATGTGAATAAAATATTCACATGATAGGTGCATTATAAGGAGTTCTTTGATGTCAAGCAGTTTTCTATATCCTACAATTCCTGTAGACATTTGGATGTTTGGGAATTTTACATGGGTTTGTAACATTTTCTACAGTTTGTAAGTTCATTAACAGTATCCACAAATATTTTTCTATGATAGATATACAGGCTACATTATTCTTGCAGCAAATAAGAAAATGTAGTTTAGTTTAAAATAGTTTTCAATTTTATGTTATTCTTTATGTCCATATATGAACATGTCAAAGTGGAAATTGGTAACAAAAATATAAATGGAATTGTGCAGGGTAACAGGTGTCTGGTGTGTGACATGAAAATTCCATCTTTTTGATGATCCAAGATGTAGAGTAAGATGTAGATAGATATTAAACTCAGAGGGCATTCATTGCCAGCTATTGGGTAGGCATTCTGAGATTCCAGTGCAATAGTGCACCTATGTGGGTGTACAAAGCAGTATTTCTCAGTGGAAGCAAGAATAAACAGACCCTGCATGCAGCTAAACAATGCCAATGAAAGGCTTGATCTGACACTTCGGCAGAATGAATATTAGAAACTACCCGTAATGTGGCCCATGCTTGGTAGCAGAAATGCCAGTTGCAGCTTATGGAAAAAAAAATGGTCTGGGAATCTGTGACTGACTCTCAGAAACAGGAAGAGGGGAGACTTCTTAGACAGACGGGCTTGTTCTAACAGAAAACCTGATCAAACCAAACACAACTATTTGTTTTTCTTCTTTTCTTTCTGCTGCATTCAGAGAAACAGGACTTATTGACTTAATTTTTTCCCCTTTCTGTGTATGTAAGCAGCATTACACTCACACCAAAATGCTTACTTTAGGAGATAAAGCATTATAAAGGCTTCAGTTTTGGGTAATATACTAATTTTTTGTGTCTGCTGCACATCTGTGAACATCTCTTTTATGGTCAGATCTGAATAGCCTGTATTGAATGACATTAGAGTTTTACTGAAGAAAATGAAACCAGTTCTTTCTTCTAGGAGTAAGCCTCTGAGGTGGGGAATGTCTATAGAATAGCTAAAATCCAAGGGCTGCATTTGAAAAGCTTTGGCATTACCTTTTAAATAATGTCTGTATTAAATTAGTAATTATAAATAATGACTTTAGATACTACTTAGTGATTTTAAATCAGCTTTTAGGCCAAGATGGAAACTGTGAAGACCCAATATTTATTTGTTTATAACTGCAAGTACCTTAAATATATTCTGTAATCTTTCTGAATAATTAGAGTATAGATCTGTGCTAAGCATTGTGCTCCACTTTGAAAGGAATACTCAGATATTAACAGAACACATCTCAAAAAATTAGAGCTCTGTGGTTGTTCGCTAGCAGCTCGTAGCCCTCCAGATTTATCAGGAAGGCTTTTTACATCCTTTGGACCTTATTGTGAAATGGTATGATAAGGTAAGATGACAAAAGACCTCTCTCAAATCCTGCCAGAGTAACCATTGATAACTGTTCTATTTGGGCATTTGCTCTACATGGGAAAACACAAGCAGATTAGTTTTTTGTTCAGAAACAGGAGCCAAAACAGAGAAGTATTCATCCACAGATGCAGTGAGCCAGTGGGGCTGGGCTGAGGACAATTTGAAAAGACAGTGTGCATTTCTATTGAATAGAACTGGATGCTTGGAAAGGCAAATACAGAAAATTAATAATTCAAGGGCAGTGCTTATGAGCCAGGATGACTTTTGTTGTGCTCCTCTGGGGTAGCTGACAACTCAAATTCAGTAGTTTCTTTCCTGTCAGACCATTGTAACAGGGAGCCAAATAAATTCTGCTTTGTTTAAGAACAGTTCTAGGAATGTTTGATCAATATTCACTTCCTCCTTTTGCCTCTTTGTATGGCTAAGTGATTTGTATCTTTGTTCTGTTACATAGCATCTGTTACAGACTTCATTGTGCCATCTTTATCACCTGAGAAGTTCATTATTTAGAAGAACACTTTATTTGATCCACATGGGACTGTCAACAAAAGTATTTTTCTTCAGAGTGGAATCTAAAGTTTCATTTTATAAAATAACCATGTCAGATTGCACAGAGGAGATAGGGCAAATTTACCATTAACAAGTTAATTGCAATTGAATTTTTTTGCCCTGGAATGCAAATAGAAGAGAAAGGACCATCCCTTCTCTTATAGTACAGTACACCAAATCTGTCACCTGTATTCTTATCCATCCTCGGACAGTCTTTAGCCCTCAACAATGGTGTGCCACTATCTGTAGTCACTTTGGGTAGAAAGCAAGAACACCTAAATATTTGTTTAAAGCCTCAGAGAGTTGTGAAAGCTTATCTCTAGCTACCCAAGTCTTAAGTGGCACAAAGTGGATTCACTTGTTCCATTCAAAAGTATGGAGCAATTTAAGCTTTACAAAGTGAGAAAAAGCTCTTGTGACTCAAGTGTGTGTCAGCTCAACATATTCCTGCACTATTTACACAGAGATAGGAACTTCTCTTATTGTCTTATCTTTGAAGCATTGCGCACAGTGAAAACACCTCTCCCCCTTTCTCCCAGAATTATGTGATGTGTTAATGAGACTTTTTGCATTTGGCCTCTTTGAACTTCATGAGGCTTGCAAGACATCACCTCTCAAGCCTGTCAAGGCCCCTCTAGATGCCACCCCTTCCCATCAGTGTTTTCAGCTGCTTGGTTACACTGGCAGACTTGCTGAGGATGCTCTCAATACCACTGTCCTTGTTGTCAACAAAGATGTGGAACAGTGATGGTTCCAGTGCCTGTCCTTGAGGACACCACTCATCACTGTATTACACTGGACATCGAGACATTAACAGCAAGTCTTTGAGTGTGACCATACAGCCAATTCCTTATCCACTGAGTGGCATGTCTACCAAATCCCTGTCTTTCCAGTTTAGAAACAGGATGTCATGTGGAACAGTGATATGCTTTGCACAAGTCCAGGTAGATGATGTCAGTTGATCTTCCTTCATCCCCCAATACTTTATTCCCACCACAGTCACCAGCTTTCTTAGTCTTGACTTGCCCTTAGAGAAGCCACGCAGGCTGTCACAAATAGCCATATTTTCCTTGTGCCTTAGCATAGTTTTCAGGAGGTATCACATTCTGGAGTATCAACATTTTCAGTTCCCTTTAGTGAGGGAATTTTTATTTATTATTTTTTATTTTTTTTTTTATTATTATTTTTTTTCTGTCTCATGTCAAAGAAAAGATAACATTGAGTTCCTGCACCTTGTTGAATCTCCCTGAAAAAAAAAAAAAAATTCTTAAAGGGCTTCTCTATGTATTTCCATCTGTAACATATGTTTGTATTAGTATTTACTTGACTGAAAGGACACTGTGGATAAGTATATCTGCAGAATATCTTCCACTTACTATGCTTTCTTCCAGTATCTAATGCACTATCTATATTTTAAGATTAACTCCAGGGAGCAGAGGAGTACCTCATGGCATAATTTTCCCATCTTCTTTTTTTTTTTTTTTTTTTTTTTTTTTTTTTTTCTCCTTTCTTTCTTTGACTTCTGTATAATTCATTAATGAACTTTGGGGTTGATCTCCTGCTAGCAATTCCAAACACATAAAGCCTAAGCAAAAGTCTTGATCGTGTTAATCTTCTTTCAAAGTCAACTTTTCTGAAATAGCATGCTTTTGTTCAGAGAATCTTACTTGTATACTACTGTGTTTCTCAAATAAATGACTCTTGAGATGGAAAGGGAAGATAATGTAATGAAAACTGCCTTTGAAATTTCACAATTCCCAGGATTTTGAGGGGTAGAGTTACTCATGCAGAACATTCATTTTATCATTGCTCTTCACAGTGTCTTTCAAAGCAAAGTCTTTGCTGGTTTAGCTACTACATCAGACTAAAAATTTATGTGGCAGTAGCAATTCTATGTTGAAATCCTTTACAGCAGACTTCTTTACCCATGTGACTGTGACTCGGCTATTGATGCTGTCAATATGGTAGCTTGATACATGGCATTTCTTATAAATCATTATTTTCTAATTCTATTTCTGTCTAAAGTTAGTATATCACTTCTTGAAGGGAGCAGTTTAGTTATGCACCAGAAGAGAAACACTAAAAATCTTTGAAAGGCAGGTTCTTTGCTAACCAGAATAATGCAGTGTTTTCCTATAAATTTTTAGATTCCACTTAAAGTCTGCCTTTTGAAGTAGCCCAGCTGCAGTCTGTTCTCTAGTTAGTGTGACTACAGGCATTTACCCTCACAGTTTTCAGGTCTTGGTCATAGGTAACTTTTTTTCCCACAAGATCAGAAGGCTCAACATTGTTCTCATTGTTGTGAATCCAAGATATTTTCCATTGAAAATTATGTACTGACAAAGTCTGGAGAATTTTCTTTTCTTTCTCCCAAGGAGAGTTTTTTCATTCAAGTAGTATGTCTTATGGAGTTTCAGGTTGGTTTTGGTTTTTTTGCCTTACCGTGGAAGGTTTTCAAAGATAGAAGGATGAATTAGACCTCTCTGATTTTCAGTGAGCTCATGTATCCAGTGAATAGGCTCCTGAGTTTCCTGTAGGTCTTTGAAAACTTTTCACGTGATTCTTTTCAATTTTTGTGCGTCCATTTCCCTGTCTCTGCTGCTTTTCAAGCCTCTTTAGAAATGCTCATGGAAACCTGAGGAGGTATGTGCTCTACAGTCAACTCCTAATTGCCCTACTGGGTCCATCTCATTAAGTGTTATGTCTGATTATCCATCTGTATCTTGGCCTTCAAACATAAAACGTGACCTTGGACTGTGATCCATCTACTAACTAGACAAGATCAGATTTCACTACAGCTTACACAAGAGATCTTCAAGGGGAAACTAAGGTATCTAAAAAAGATTTTTAATGATTGGATAGGTGACCTCAGTGAGCCACCGGATCAAAGAACCTGATATATGCTATCTCACTGTTTTGTGAAAGAAATAGCTACATTTTACACCAGTTCTGACCATTAAATGCTTGATGGCATTTTTTCCAAGAATTGGTTATCAAAGAACATAAGCTTTACTTCTGCATATCAAAGCACTCAAACCCATGTGCAATGAACTAAATTGTCATTCTGTGCCTTCAGGAGAAGTAAAGCCAGTGACTAGGTCCCATAATTGCTATGGTTTTGGTAATAATAAATTAGGAAAAATCATCTAGAGGTTTCTGGTGAAAGAAAGTTCCTCCACAGGATAAACAGTAGCCCCAAAAATCTTTGTTGATAGCAGCATAAAGCATTTCTCCTTGGATTTGGCCATATGAAATGCTCACTACATGCAATTGTTCACATAGAATACTCATGGTGTTCTAATGAGTATCTATTTGGCTTCAGGAGACTTAAAATATGTAAAATTATGATTTAAGAAAAATTCTGACTGTTTTTATCAAATACCTACAAATGAACAGTAACTCCTCCAAGTGACATACTAAACATGATGTTGCCCCTGTACACAATTGACAAGACTGATAGAGCTAGAAAAATGCCTCCATTGTGACTTCTGTTTTAATAATTTTTGTTATTTTAAACTTATGAAGTATTGCCTTATAAAAAAAGAAAATTTAGACTAACAACGTAAGTGTTAAGAACAGTATTTATTGCTATATATAAATGCATATACATATGCACACACACACAGACAAACACATACTTGTATAAACACAATAGCTATCCAAATGAAAACAAAATTGAGCAAATGTAATCCACATGGATGACATGGTAAAACTATTTTTTTGTTGTTGTTGTTCTGTGCCTCTTAGTCCTTTCTTCACTTAGTTACCTTTAAAGGTAAGAACTGATTCTGTCAGAAATCATGTGTCGTAGGGAACTGCAAAATGCATTAGTTGAGATGTGGTGGGAAAAGTCTGTTTGAAAGGTGAATGAAGCGTTCTCTACAGTGGATACTTCACAGTTGGCTTCTTGAACTCGGCAAAGTAGGGAATGTTCCCAAAATAGCATTTAGAGCTTAACAGATACAACTGGTCCAATTCAGATGTGACATAAATAGGAGCAGACAGAGGGAGTAAGCAACACTCCTGGTGTTCGTGCTAGAGTTTACAGTGGCATCACTTGAGTAGCAAAGCAATTGGAGAACAGAGCTGAAAAAGACAGGCTGACTTGTGAGAAGAGAAATACAGAGTGCAGGACTGTTTCTGGAGGACAGGCAGATGGGAAAGAATATATGCTCTATGTAGGCCAGAGACTGATCCTTGAGATGTTTGTGTGTTCAAAGCCAGGTCAGATGGGACTTTGAGTAACCCACTTCTAGTGGAAAGTGTCCCTTCCCATGGCAGTGGGGTTGGAACAAGATCATCTTTAAGGTTCCTTCCAACCCAAACTATTCTATGATTCTGTGATGAGTATCTCCATAGGTTCTTCCAAGTTCATCTTTGTATAAGCAGTGGTCCTAATCAGTGGCATTTTCCCATAGATCAAATTTGGCCCATGGGCCAAAGCAGCAGCCTGGCACAAGGATATGAAAATCTGTCTGTGTGTTACCTAGATGGAGGGACATATGGTGTCAGTCACTGCTCCTTACTGGAAATACTAAAACAGTCTTCCTCTTTTATTGAGAAAGAAGGCCAGATTTTTTTTCCTACTGTTTTCTGGAGCTGAGATCTACAACTGTTTCCAAGTAATGTATGCACATCCTCAGTCACAATCTGCACCCCTGCTAAGTTTGGAACTTAGAAATTATCTACATGCAAAAAGAAAAACACCAGTGCATAGCATTTATTATCATGCTAAAATTTGCATTGAGAGTGCTTTCATTTGGTGTAGTATTGCTTCTGACAGCCCAAATGAAATCTGCCTGTAGTGGATGTTGCCTGTTTCTGGATAGAAACATTAATTAGGTCTAGTATGTGCTGCTTCAACAGACAATGAAAAAGATAAACAATTGATTGCAATCAGAAGCCAAAACAAAAACATTGCAATAATGTTGCATATTTGCATAGTTATCACAAATCTGTGGACAATATGAAAAGTCACATTTAATGCATGTACAGATGAGTATGAATTTAAGAAAAGGGCCTGGGTAGACAGATATCAAGCACTATCAGGTTGTGCAGTGACTTTTGACTGCTTTTATGCTGAATATAAAAGTCATCTAAAGCCTGGAAAAGCCAAAAGAGGAATCTCGATTTTAAGCTTGATATTGAGTGGGCAACTACTTTTGGGTGAAAATGTCACTTTGTTCTCAGATGAAGGTTTTGGTGGAGTGTCTGTATGAAAGTCTGTCTCTCTAAGGAAGATTAGAGTTTCTTTCTCCAACATAACTGACTGGTAGTGACAGTCCTAGGCAAAGTCTTTATGGCACTTACTCCTCTCCAGAACTCTGGAAATCGTAATTTCTATTTCACCAGCCATTCCAATATATTCCAGTATATTAATTTCCAAAATACAACAGATTAATTTCCAGAATACCAAGCAACACTTTTTCATTCTGTCTCTGAAAAAAAGCTGGTGGAAGAAAGAGTGCATGGAAATAATTATATAAATAAATATTTAATAATTTTCTGTTCATTACCATCTCTGGCTTTAGTATATACATATAATTGTATGTACATAGAATTGTATGTTGCTATGCAATGGAAGTGCTCTGACGAGCTGACCACTTTCTGCCTGTATTCATCAGGAGTAAAGGATATAATTCTGGAAATCTAAACCTGTCCCATCAGAATCCTACATAGGTTTTTTTTGTCCCTCTAGTATCTGTATAGGAACTCCCAATGACTTCAGTGGAAGCAGCACTGAGACCTAAATTCCCTAAAATGTTAAATTTAAATGAAACTACAAAAACAATACTTCACCTCCTCCTCTTCCAAAATGGACTAATACATTGATTTTGAAGCCATAGTTTGGAGAATAAATCACAGATTAAGTGTGAGGGGTTTTGGAGACAGGAATTAGAAGTATATCAGTGGGAAAACAGTTTAGACAAATTGTTTATATTTTCTGCCAACGACTTCTTGGTTTTTGTAATTCAGCTTTACTGATGTTGCTAGCTTAGAATTAGATATTGTAAAATGGCATGGCGTCTGTTCTGTGGGGGGAGAGGAATGCTCATGTGAGAGCACCACTTAATGAGGAGAAGTTGATGTATTTGTGGGCAGTTTTATAGTTTTGTCAAACAACGTAAAAGTGTTATTCTGGATTTATTAGCAGGAAATAAAATCCCAATTGAAATTAGATTTTTAAATGGCACGAAATTCCAAGTCTTTTTATGTCACCATTAAAAAACTCACACATCCTGTTAAATATGAACCTTTAAAGCTGCAGTAGTATCTTGAAGGAAAATCAGGGATATTATTGACTCAAGCAAAACTTCTTTCTGTGTTACTGCTGTTTGAAAATGCCTAAGTATTATTCTCTATATTGTTTTTGTTATAAGTTGGTTGCAGTTATTGATAAAAACACTGACTTCACCATATCCTATTAAATGTCTGTAAGGGGTTCAATTCTGGCACCTTTTTTTGCCATACTTCCATCTTGAAATCTCAGTGAGCTTTTATCTCTGTAACAATTTACTTGCAATTTGAGGAAATTTCAGGACATTTATATCAAATCTTAGAAGCATTATCCTGAACATTCTTGTAGGTCAAATTATGGTTATTGACTTGTGAAATAGAAGTAATAAATGTTGTTGCTTTTTTCTGTTTTGGAATGGAATATTTATGACCTAACTCAACTTTTCCCTCTTATTTGATCCATATCATCAACTTTAATGGGAAGCCACAGACAGGGTTTGACCATGGGCACATAGTGTTGAAAAGTGGACAATTCCACCTTTATCATATCTGACACTTTTGCTTCCATTTCTGCCGGGCAGTCAGTTGTTTGCACTCAACTTCCATGGTTCACCATTGCTTGTAGCTTCATATGGTGCTGGCTTTTAATTTTTTGTTTGTTTGGTTGGTTGTATTTTTTGTTTTGTTTTGTTTTTTGGGGTTTTTGGGGGGGGGTTGGGGTTTTTTTGGTTTTGTTTTTGGTTTTTTGTGGTTTTTGGGGTTTTTTTTTGTTGTTTCTTTTAAAGACAAATTTATCTCTCAAGGCTCACACTTGCTCTGGCTTTAAATAATTTTATGACAAAGGAGGGTGATGCAGGCAGTAACCTTTTTAGAAGCAGGTCTCCTTGTTTGGTGGGTTGCTTGTTTCTCTGTGGAAAAGTAAACCTACTTACATGTGCCTTCATAGGAAGAAAAAACTCTTTTCTTCTTCCTCATTAATATAGAAAAGAACTTCTTAGTAGAGTGTGAGGTGCTTGGAACAAGATAAATTATGTTTTTATTAAAATTAACCAAGCAAACCATTTTCTCTAGGTTGGGTTGCATTAAAATATATTTTTCTTCCTAAATGCAAGTGCAGTGACTCCCTAATCTAGAATTAAAATAATTTTAGGTATTCCTGGCATATTATCAATAGACATAGAAGAGAGCTTGTTTGCCAGCTTGTGAAAAGAATCTGAGGGTGAAAAAGTGGGACCTGGTGGTCTCTTTTCTGACAAGCGGGAGTTCACTTACTTTAGCAGGTAAATCACAAACACTGCTGAGGATCACCTCTTGTCTGGGAAGAAGCACTCAGAATGACTACAAAATTGGGTTACAGTGCAGTATTTAGAATAATCTATCTAAATCACATTATAGATATTCTTCCAAAATATGTTTAGAGAGAATGAAAGAGAAGCTGTATTTAACCTAACATTGCCCTGCTGTGATATCCCACATCCTGAGATCAAACTCTGGCCTGTATCCCACTCTCCTTTCTGTTCCTTAATGCAAAAAGAAAGGTAAGGAACAATTCCCTGGTGTTTCCCGCTGTCATAGAGGGAGGAAATAAGCTCAGCCCATGGAAGAAGGGTAGAACTGAATTTGAAGCAAAATTATTGGCTGAGAGCATGGCATGATGTGATTTGAGGTGAGAAAAAGCCACAGTTTACAGTCCAGAGCACTGAGTTATCTGCTGTAAGTATTGGTAACCAAAAAGGTATTTGTAACTGGAACATAGCAAAACTCTGTGGTCTGAAAACAAAGTAAGGTCAGGCAGGCAGGAAGATCTGACCAGAACAATTTACTTATATCTCAGATAGTGGTCTGAGTGCAGTCATAATTTTGGATAGCCATGGCTGGGGTAGCCTGTTGTCTTGCTCCAGCATCAGGTTCCCAGAGAAGGGAAGTGCTGAAGAAAAAGCACAGCCAAACTACAAATAGCTGGGAGATCTGGGGAACTGCACTATTTTCTCTCCTAAGTTTGGACAAATGTTGCACTCCTGGCCAGCATGCCACTACATTATTTCATACAGTCATTTCTTGTTGTGCAGCAAGAATGGATTAAATTGTCCTAAGAACTGCAAAGAACCAGCTCAGGAGTCAGGGAAGTGAGAATGCTCTCACTCAGACTCTTTACTTCATACGTTCCTCTGATTTATGGATGTAGTGGGGGATTGACCTTATCATGTTTGAAAACACAAAACCCCATAAGAGATGTCAGGATACTCAGTTGCAGACAGGCCTGGATGAAGTAGAATTTTAGATGCTGTACATTTCCATATACATGCAGGTAGGATCTGTCCTGAAAAGAGATCAGCTCCTGCAGTTATACTAGATAAAGGAACCAACCTAATGTATGTATTAAGGCATTTAACTTACACTGATCAGAATTTTATTGCAATTTCGAATATAGAAATCTTTCAGTATTCAAAATATACTGTCTAGGTGAAATATGAAAGTAAAATAGCTAGAAATATTGCACATTAACCATGCATACATTTACATATGCTTGCATTTCAGGTCCGATAAACTAATTGTGTATGATCTGAATGCACCCGTTGTTATAGAGTAATCAAGCCTGATTCTAATTTTCCCTTTTTAGTCTCCTTAAAAACAACCCTAAACCCAAACAAAAATAACAATTTTCTCTTCTTCAGGGGTAACAAGCAAATGAACTGCTGACTCATAAGTCCTTGTGTTAGGCACAGATTGCCAGCTTGAGAGAAAATGATGAGAGAATGTAACATTTTGTAGTTTTTGAATACTGTGGATGCCAGTTGCTAATATGTACACGGGGTTGATGTTAGTGAAAAAGCTGGTGTTTTATCCTCAAGGCCTTCCATTAAAAAAATTAGCTTGTGATTAATTGCTGCATGCTTCCATTACTGCAACGTAGATGGATTTTAAAAGCCATTTGATAAAAAAAAAATGTACCTTGGAGTATTTTAAATGCAGAAGCTGTAGAGCACTCAGTAATTTTATTTTGTGGTTTTTTTATATTCATAATGACTAAAAAGGCAGCTTGAGTTAGGATCGCAGGATTATAACATGAGTTCTGTTCTTCTCCAAAATTTGATTTTCTGTTTGTGCTTACAAAACTGACAATCATATTTGAAACTCATTGGTTATCTGCTTGTAATTGCTCATCATCTCAACGGAACAGATCAACAAACTTTTTCCACTTTGTCAAATGTATTCCAAATAACAACGAAATGGGGCCAGAGATATTTGAAACTGAACTAGAATAAGGCTGATCTGGTTTATTTATTCTGAAAAAAAGCAGTATTAAAGAATAATTCATGATCAATTTAAATGGATCCTATTTTCAGATTACATGAATTGTTCTCTTCATTTTTTGAAAGAGTATATTTATCTATTCTATATTTATGTAGGATGTAGGATATAGTATATTTATTTATTCTATCACTGACTCATCATTTTATTTTTTTTTTATAAGTGAGAAGAACATCTTAAAACAGTGCATACATTCAATTAACATTACTTAATCTATTGGTTCTAAGGTTTTCTGTCCTAGGTTTTCAAAAAAATCTTGTAAAATGCATTGCCCCACACACCAATCTTTCATGGTCATCCACATAAGTTGACATTTGCTACTTCTATGTTAACATTGTTATTCAAATCTGTAGAGTTGGATGGCTTTCTTTTTTTTTTTTTTTTTTTTCTTTTGTATTTATAATCCAGATAATCTGCTGGATATTCTTGTTCCAGTTCCTTGTCCTATTCAAACATACCAGAAAACAGAAATGTATCTGTTCTACGATGAAACCAAGGCAACCCAGAGAATG
Organism: Zosterops lateralis; assembly: GCF_965231275.1. Classification (NCBI taxonomy): domain Eukaryota; kingdom Metazoa; phylum Chordata; class Aves; order Passeriformes; family Zosteropidae; genus Zosterops; species Zosterops lateralis. Next base: position 87,871,556 of record NC_139762.1, read on the forward strand.
TCTCTGCTGAAGTTCACAATTGACTGTCAAAAATGAAGACAAATTGATAAATTACATTTTGCAAATCCCTACAATAGGAAATTAATGTAGTTGTTTGAAATAAAGCAAATTTCAGCACTTTTAGACAATTGCTTACTACCCTCTGCAAAAGAAAATTCTATCTCGTTTTCATTGAATGTACCGAGATTTTTATATAAACAGAATTGAATCCTTTCAAGAATCAGCATTTGATCACAAGAGAATGAAATGATACTTCACAATGGATCTGATAAATGAGACATTTATATATGAACAGGCACATTGATTGACCTCTGATTTTTTAAGAACATTCAGAAAACAAAGTAGAAAGAAATGTAATTCTCTGCTATTTATTTTGGGAAGCAAGTGGTTGAGCCATGTGCTGTAAGTGACTCAAATCTGGATGTTTGAATTCCTTATCAATATTTTGACAGAATTGTTGTAATGCACAGCCTTAAAATCAGTTAAAATGTTGGGCCAGGACGCCTGTGAACATAGAAAGTCGTGTATCATCCTAAAATACTGCCATTTCATTTTGGTGCTTCCCTGCAGCAAAAAAAAAAAAAAGGCAGCAGTGAAATCTGGACCTCTCAGAAACAGATTTTATTTTAAGTAACAATTTTATTGGCCAGTGTTTAATGTTAGCAATATGTAAAAACCTAAGGAAATTTTGGTATCAGTACTTATACCCTGCATTAGTTCATAGAAACACTAAGAATAGGAAATTATGGCTGAAATTCAACCAGTTGGCATTCTTACTTTGATCCCAAGGGAGGTATGTCTTATGGCTGTCCTGTCCTGCACCCTTCTTGCTGTGGCTGAGCAACTTAGTTACCCTTAGCTACCTGTGAGTTTGTGTGACAGGAAAAATGAACCAACCAGAGCTCTGCTGTGATGGGGCAGCATTGCAGCATCATGTCCTGATCTGTCTGCTACCAACAAACTGCCCGCGAGCTCATCTTTCACTTTTAAATGTCAGGTTTCCCTAGGAGCCTTTCAGTTAGAAGGAAGAAATAAACACTTAGTAAAGGCTACTGATAAGATCTACACTTTTACTACTTTTTATTTTTTTTTTTTAATAGGAAGTGTACCACCTCCCTTCTAGCAAAAAGATGTAAATTGTGGATTTTAAGAAACAAATTCTGCTGCACAGCAGGTTTAGACAGGCTGCTACAGTCGGGGCCTTAAGGCATTCTGTGGCTTCCCTGTGGTAAGCCATGGTTCTCATTTGTAAAGCCAGGAGAATTCCCACTGTTGCTGTAATCATATGCATGATCCTTCTTCCATCTCAGTGCTTCTAGCATCAGTTAAAAAAAGAAAAATAGGGCAAATGTTCATTGTCATGTAGTCAGCTATCCAAGAGCTTAGAAACTTCATATATTTTGTGGGATTTAATTTTTTTTCTCAGGAAAAGAATTAAGCTTTGCTTTTTAGGGGAAGTATTTAAAAAAAAAAAAAAAAAAAAAAAAAAAAAAAAAAAAAAAAAAAAAAAAACAGGGGAAAAAAAAGGACTACAAGATAAACAACACCACCACCAAAACCTGTCCTGATTCAGACATGGCAGTGAAGACATGAGAATTTTTTAAAAGTAAAATATTCTCATTTTTTCCATGAACTTGTGTTTTCCAAATATGTAAAATCCTATCAGAAAATACCTGAGTTCACCCCATGAGCCTCACTGTCACATAATCTCTGTGTTCTGTCATTTCTGTCCTTGGTGACTGCCTGTCCAGTGTTTGATTCTGCAACTTTCCTATCAGCAGCCCTTGATAGACACATTTTAGCATGTCTTTTTGATTCCCTTTATTCTTTTGATACCCAGAAAATATAAGTCAATGTGTTTCACAGGTCAGTTATGTTTTGTGAGTAAAAGTAGTTTGGTGTTCTTCAAGCCTTCCCTTTGAAAATTTCGTTTTATATCCCCTCCTTCCTGTACTGTGAAAAAGGCTGAATATCTGTTCCCTACTTGTCTTCTCTGAGTCTTTCAAGATCCTGTAAACCTCAGTCTCCCCTCTTTCTGTTCTCTGTCTTTCATTGTTAAGAAGTGCTGGTCTGCTGCTTCTTGCCTGCTGTGGAAGCTGCTTCAGAAATTTCATTGTGCCTGCTGCCCTCCCATCTAGAAGCAGGGAAAATCCTAGATTGGAAGGAGCCTCTGGAGGTCATCTAAGCCCACCTACAGCTGACAGCAGGGGTGTGGATTAAGTTATCCATCAGCCCAACAAGACAAGTCTTGAATTACTTCCAGCAAGGGAGATCACACAACTTCTCTAGACAACCTGTTCCAACATTTGGTTGTTCTCACAGTGAAGAACTTTTTCCTGTAGTCTGATGAAATTGCTTTTTGAAGCAACTGATGCTCATTCCTTCTTTCCTCTTGCTATGTCCTTGTGAAAAGACTATGTCCATATTCTCTATAACTGCTCTCTAGATACTGAGAGCATGTCATTACTCTCCCCTCCCTTTCAGTTGAGTAAGCTGAATTCCTTTCACCTCTCAATGGGCATCAGCTTGGTGGCCCTTCACTGAACCACCTCCAATACTTCAATGTCTCTTTTGAAGTGAGAGTCTAGAACTGGACACGATATTCCAGGTGTGACCTAACAAATACCAAACAAAGCAGTGATAAACTTTCATCTGCTGGGTTTACTTTGGCTGCTGCAGTCAAGGCCCCAGGTTGGTTTCATTGCTGCAAGGATGCACAGCTCAAACAGTCAGTCCTTGGCCTGTACTGCTATTGGGATTATTCCATCACAGATTCAGGATCCTGTAAATATCTTTGTTAAATATTATGCAATTCCTGTTAGCCTAGTCTTCCAACCTGTTGAGATCTCTGTTATAATATATGCCCTGTAGTGTATAATATATACCTTGTTGTGTTTTACTCTATTTTTCTCTCACAGAGTGTGGAGCAGAACTCTGTAAATCAGTGGAGGCATGGAGACATGCTATATGTTTACATTAGCATAATAATAATAACGTTAATATAAATATGAATATCACAAAATTATGTTGCTATTATTTTGATATTTTCCTTATTCATTTATTATTATTGTTGTTGTTTTATTGTTTTATTATTAGTTGATAAAATTTGTTTTCTGTTTTGTTTTCTTTTCCTTTACAGGTTATCCATACTGATATATTTGCTTTTTTGACCAACACTGAAACTGACTAGATATTTTCACTAAAATGTCCATTCTGATTTTGAGATCTGTTTCATCAACAGCAGTAGCTAGACCTAGCAGGGTATTTGAAGAGTAAAAAGGGCATTTACTTTCTGTACATATTTGTTTGAATTTAGTGACACTGAATATAATGTATTATTTTATTGCCTAGTTTTTCACCTTTGAAAAGAGAAAACTGAGATATGATATGGTTGAATATGAAATGGTACTGTTTAAGAAAACCAAGTGTTCAGTGTTTCTGATAACACAAGAAACAGAAGTAATCAAAAGAATTTGCAGAATTTTTAAAACATACAGAAATACTCCTAATTCTACACTATTTAGTTGCTCAAAGTATGTATTGTTTCAATGCTTATTTTAAAAATATGTTTTAAAGTGATGTCTCAAGACTGAAAAAGACCAGAACTGTCCAGGCTCAGAAAGTCCCAAACACAATGGTTACAAAATTTCTTTATTTGACTGATTCTTGATTGTTTTATCACCACAAATATCTGTTTTTCCTTATTATCAAAGACAGAGTACTGAACTATATGCTGTGATCAAGTGCAGCCGTTTCACATTACACTTCTGAAGAAAACCTTCATCAACTGCTCAGTCCACCTCAGATTTAAGTTTCCTTAATAAATCTTTCACATATACCTCCTTCTGTTTCTAAAGGTGGTCAAGGGAAAAAAAAAAGTTCTTAACTGTAAAACATAGCCCAAGAACCCTGATGAATAGCATATAATCTGCTTTAGAGGAATTCATTGTGAGAAAGTTCATTGCAAATAGCCAAAGGAATGTGCAAAGAAATGTGTTGGAAAGATTCATAAACAGCTGCTCCTGTAAAAGTCCTTGTTAAGTGCAATAGTGATCAGGCTGTGTATAAGGAGCAGGCTTTTCCAAACTCACTGGAGTTTGAGATGAATACTAGATATTGAGATAATTTTAAAAATAAACCCTTGTGAGAGTACACAGACTGTATTTCTGAGAAATGTATGGCTAAAATAACTAGTCATGCTTATGTGACTTTATGTTTCAATTTTGGGATGTTACCCCTAGAAGATTTGCAGCTTGTGTTTCCATTTTTGGTTCTGCACAACACAACGCCAGTTTTAAAATTCCCTTGTCTTCTCACAGACATAATTCTCCTTATTTGCTAGATATTTGTTACTGATCCTTCGGTATGCTTTCCTGTAAGAAGGGCTTCAGTTCTAGAGTTCTTGATGTCATAATTTCTGACAAGGTGTCATATTTTCTTCTTTCATTAGCAAATAATTGAAAATATGCTCTTGGTTGGGTGTGGCAGATAATTCTGTAATGTGGAATGAAGAGTTCCTCTGGTTTTGGGTTTGCTTCCTTTTCTGCTTCTAGGAGAGAGGGTGGACATGAGATCAGGAACTTTAAACTTCTACTGCGTCTGAAGGAAGAGATCCTGCCCTCCTTCCACCCAACTGCTTTATTTCTTAGCCTGTGTTTTCTCTGGCGTTACCACAAGTGTTTCTGGAAGGAACCAGTGTGGGTTACACCCACAAAGGCAGCAATGTTAGCTGAGAGATCCAGGGCTACATTTGGTAGCAGCATCTGTTCATGCCAGCTTAAAGTGTTGACACTTTAGCTTAAACAGGCTTTATTTGCTAATATTTGCAACATCAATGAACACTTCCAAATGGCTGTATAAATGGGCAGTCACACGTATCTACATCACAGCTAATCCCTTGAAGTGTTCCTGACTGATGACACAAGTTAATTTTTTTCTTTTTCATTTGATAGAGAAATAAGAAAAAAGAAGGTGGTTTTAACAGTAGATCCTGTAAGACCTCAAAAAGTAGTATGTAATAAGTTAATTTATTATTTTTCTCCATTAAATTGCTTGAATGTTCCCCATTGAGCTACTTGGTAGTGTGGAAGTCAACTTCTCACTAAATAAAATGGTATCAGTAAGTCCTTGTTAACTGAAGAGATGGCCTGTAACTGCACATTTGAGTTAATTTTAGCAACTATTCAGACAGATTCTCACCTCCTACTCTTCACAGATATGTTCTAATTCCCCAAGAAAAAGGCATAAAAAAGCCTGAAAATGATGTTTCCAATTAGCGTGGCTTTCTCATATTTAAATTCTGTGTGGCTTTGCCAGATAATTGAATAAAATGTGATACATTCTTTTGATCTTTGTTGAGATGATGTAGGCTGTAAATATTGTTTCGTTATACTGCTCATGTTGATATAGAATGTGTTGTGACACTTATAGCTCTGGCACAGCTCTGGAATCAAGTGTTCAGCAGTGATTAATGACCAAGAATATATAGACCTACTGTTGAGTCTAAGAGCTCTCTAATCTCTGCTCCTGTTCCTTCCCTCAATTCCCAGCTTTTAGTTAATGTGGCGTCTGTGAACGCAGCAGTTCTGGTGACTTGCCATACAGCTTGTACTGCCAGCAGTTAGCTTAGTGGTGGCATAGAGCTAATGATCATTAAATTCTCAGTTTTCTTAATTTTTGCTTATTATTTTATCTTTGATGCCCTTTCTCACTCTTGCAATTTTTTTTCTTTAGTCTTTAATAAAGGCTTTTAAACCTGTGCTAGAACCTTTTTTTTTTTCAGTCCTTGCACACTGTACAATCATTTAATATCCTTTGATATGTTATGCCAATTAAGTGATATGTGTGTTAACATAAATATTTAATTGTGAAAAGAGAGATCACTTTGGCCTAAAGCTTTAATTGAATTAGATGCTTTTCAGATGATTGTCAAGATTAAACAGTCCATTATGAACATTTGCCACTGCAGGAGATTTCTGCTTATTGAAAGACAAAAGGGTAATTTCATCTAGTATTGCTGTAAACTGTACGAGTCCTTCATACTGATAAGGGAATTCTCCCTCTTTTAACCTTGATATGTACTGTAGTAATGAATTTATGAATCTTTAAATTCAGTCACATCATTATAGTGGGGATATGATATTAACACTGCCAAGTAAATTAAAAGGATGAAAATTTATCTGCATAACAGCTAAAGAGATCAGAGTCAATACCAATTTGTCAATAATTACCATTGCTTTAAAAAGCAAAACTAACACGATAAAAGTAGGCAGCTATGGATCTTTATTGCATACTAACTGGAGTTTGATTAATTCCAATGACAGACTTCACTTGACAAACTGGAGTTTTAGAGAAACTAATTTTCCTTGACACCGGACTGCTGACGCACCTAAACTATAACTCCCACAGAATATGCTTGTGTTAATATGGAATCCAACTGTTTCATTATCAACCCAAAATATTTCTGGTTTGGGGCAAAATGTTCCTGTATTGCAGTTTTGCCTAATTATGTGAACATCTTCCACAGATCAGAATCCTGGGTTTTTGATATGCTGTGGACTGTAGTCATGCATATATCTCACACTGAAAACACGTCACAGCAGTTTCCTTCAAAATATAGTACAGCTATGCATAATGCATGATAAGACTAGAGAGATGTGTAATGTGAATCAAAGTTTTAATGTCCTAGTTTTCCAGATATTATTATCTATTCACGGTGTTTTTAAAGGAGCTCTGATTAAGAATCATGTCAGCTGTGACAAGCCATAAAGCCAAGCACGACTTTCAGTGAGAATCTGAAAAAAACTCTCTCTGAACAAGTTTTAATATTAAACTCATTATTGGGGAACCTTGTTCTTATTTTAGCAGGAGTGGAGGACTGCATCAATAGAATCACACTTGCTGGCAACATGTTGACACTGAAGGTCATAGAGCAAAGAAATTCAAAGCAAAATAGGCTTCCTCTTTGTGTCTGACACAGCTGTCCTCACTCAAATGGTTGGTCTGTATTTGCTCCTCTATATTTGTTGACCAGGTCTTCAAAAGAACACATGCAAAATTTCAACCATCCTTGCCATCTTGGGACATGCTCTAAAGTAAGCAAGTGCCTGGCTTGACTTGAATTCTTATCTGCCCCTTTGGTCTGCAAAGCATCCAAATGTCAAACAGGCTGTTTGAATGTAAAATGTGCAGCTCAGCTTCACCTCTGAGTGCAATCCCTTGTGGGACTGCGCATTCTTGGGCTAGCTTGGGCTAGGGTTTTTTTTCACTTAGACAATATCAGACTACTGGAGTCTACCTGAAATTTTTTGCTAAATGCAGTTCTTAAATAGGCTTCAGGCTGGTGAGCAGTCCAGCCACGCCCTGACTTGATTATTGTCTGGAGTAAACAGCATGAAATAGTCAAGTGTGACTGATGTTAAAGTTATGTCTGTACAAGTGAGGGAAGTCATATCTAGTCATTCCAGGAAGTGAAAATCAAACACCTTTCTACTTCTGCAGGAATACAAGGGAAGGTTCCCTCATTAATGTGAGAAGCTCTTCTATTTTGCTCTAGGGCAAATGCTTGCTTAAGGAGGCAGGAGGTTTCTCTCTTGTTTCTTGGTTTGTGTCCAAGATAGTGAAGGAATAGATTTGTGGAAGTGCTTTTAGGGTCCCAGGCATGTAACAAATCTAAAATTAATTATTTTAAGTACTTGGATAATTTTGTTGTCATGATGCTTTCTTTAATAAAAACTATTTACTGAGATGTGTATTATTATGTGTATTTATTGAGTCATAAGCAAAATTAATTTGATAATTTATGTGTATTCATAGTTGATGGTAACTGGAAAAAAAACAGTACAAAACTGTTTTATATTCTTGGAGTAAATGAGAACTGATTCTGTTTTATTTAAGAATTTTAAGTATCATTAAAGCAGTAACCTAGAGACAGGATTGTTTGCCTGAGTGCTTTACTAGCCACTGGTAAGGGAGGTGATAAATTTGTGTTGAAATATCATTTGGAAACCTAATACATGGGATGAATTCTTACTGGGTTATGGATTGATAACCCATTGGATTGATAACCCAGTATGGGTTGATAACCCATTGATCTCTTTTCTGGCTACATTTCTTTCACTCTACTGGAGACAGAAAAAAGGAGAAAAGGACTGGTGGGAGTGCAGGAACATGAGGGTCAGTATAAGGAGCAGGTTGAGACAATGTGAAGAAATCAGACCTGTGAGGGGAAATATTTACTTACAAATGCATTAGTGCAAATAGGAGAGCAAGTGCTGGAGGACACTGCGGCAAGAGGTGAGCAAAATAAAGGAGCAGACTCATGTGAGAAGGGATTAGGAAAAACAGGATTTCTTTATTCTGTGTTTCTCATTGGTAAAGGTGGGCTTTGCAGCTGTGTCCCTGTCCTTGCCGAGGGGTGTAGTTGGACCTGAGGCAGAACTGACAAGAGCAAGAGGGCCAAGAAAAACCCTTCCAGCTTCCCTTCCTCCTGCTGCCCTTGTCCATGCCTTGCTCTTACAAATGGGAGTAAAGCTGAAGGGCAAGGCGTGTCCGTTCACTTGAGGAGGAGAACCTCACATATCAACAGCAGCATTGTAAGGCTGGTTTTGTCAGAAAAATTGCAAAATGGGAACTGAGCTGGTCAAGACCAGCCTACAGTAGTCATTGAATCTAAGTGCAGACAAGACCACATGTGACAGCCTTGGGAGAAGATTCCCAAAGGCCGCTAAAGAGCCATTAATTTGGACATCTCCTTTACAGATGACCTCAGCTGTTAGCAGAGATACAAATCTTCAAAGACCATGCCTGCCTGTGGCATGTGAAGGGCTGCATGGACCTGCAGTGGGATTGCTGTTGATGCCTTCTGCCAATGAAGGGAGAGGCACAGTGCAGTCCAGTGTGTGCCACTTTTGCTTTCCCTCTGCATTCCTCTCCAGGATGCTGACACTCACAAAGCACCGTAAGGGTTAGAGGTGCAGATTCAGTGGGTTGTCACTACTGATTCCAGACTGAGTGAAAATGCACCTACTTCCTACCCAGGGAAAACTCTGCATAGCAATGTCCCTTCTTTATTATGCCACATTGTCCTGGGTCTGTATAAAACATCATAAACACATACGCACTGCTTTTATCTCAATGCAGAATCTAATGCTAACTGTCCTACACTGTGTAATCATGAAATGTGGGGGAAACATAGTGCCTATTGTGTTCAAAATTCAAGTTAGAACTTCAGTCAGCTGAAAAGAGTGACTTCTTTGAGAATGAACTTGTGATCCTAAAGCAGTCACACATAGCCACATAGTGAATTGGAGTAACTCAAGTAAAGCAAAAAACACAACTCTGAAGAGAGACAATACTTGATATTTACAAACATTATTCCTGCACATGTAGTTTAGTTCAACTCACCACAAAGAAGAGGGTTTGTGAATACAGTTTTTGCAAATAACTGTAAAAGCCTTCTTTGTTTGCAAATTTGGAAGTCAGATGAAAATTCAGCCTTAAGCAAATTTCTTCATAGCTGTGTAGTAAAAAAGGTCTGAAAGCCTACAGATGTGCAATAAAGAAGCTCAGGAAGAACACTGACCTGCACGGACAGCATTTGTGTTTTTTCTAGTTACCTCTTTGCTGGCCCTGTGATTCAATATTATGTGGGTGAGATATTTGCATTAGTACACAGGAAACTCTTGAACATGGAAAATAGTACTTACTAAAATAGATAGCATTCCCAAGGGGGAAACAGCAAAATTACATGAGATTCATAGAATAAGGAATAACTGAAATTGCCCAATTATTTAAACTGAAGTATTTTTCTATCAATATAATATCTTGCTGAGCTTGTGAAGCATAATTTAGAGTAGGCATTTTGCCTGCAGATCACAATATAAATATTTTATATGATCTCCCACACTATTAGAATAATAGAGGTAGTGTTATTTAATCCACTCCTGGCAAATAAGATGCTTGCCAGAATGCATAAAGCACTGAAGGACCTGGTTTTGTTATCGCTGAAACTGGTTGGTTGACTGATTTATCTAAAGTTTGATTCCTCTTTGTGGAAGTGGATTTGATAGTGCTTGTGAGACACAATTTAAGGTTGTGTTGAAGACTCATTAAAAAAAAAGAAGTTCTTGGTAGAAATATTAACACTATGAGGATGAAAAAATCTCCTTAAATATAAGCAGGTAAAGCAAGAACCATGTCTGTGTTGTGAGGAGGGCTGCGAGAAACTGCATTTCTGCAAATTGTTTGATTTATACTTAATAGAAATTGTGACCACAAAAAGTGAATTTGAATACACCTCTTAAAAAGCAGTTGCAAGCAAAGAAACTACAAGCCATGGCAGAGAGTATGCAAGTGCTGCTGTATCTTCCTAGTGGTCTCATAAAGTATGTTGCAAGCAGGGGCAGAGAGGCTAAAAGTTTAATAAAGCTTTTACTAAAAACACAACCTTTGGAGTGTAATTTAATGCCTCTTTTGACAGTCATTATTTCTATTATTTTTTTACATGCAACACATGTTTCAGTTTTGGTATCTGATATGCCCTGACTACAGTCCTTGAGTCTGAGGTGGGTATTTGGGTGTTGCAGGATTTAGGGTAGGTGGTCCAAATACTTCTCTATCTTCCTTTTCCACAAAGTGGATGGGCGATGAATATTGATTGCTAATCACCATAAATTTGCACACTTGAGCCAGGCTTTAGTAATCAGAATGCTAAAATCATATGCAAAATATTTAAAGCTATGTCCTTTCCCCGAGGTGGTGGTGCCTAAGCTGATATGCATAGGGAATGATGAAAAGATGACCATTGTTTTGTGCATTCATATGTGATATACTGTGTCATTTAGCACTTCTTCTATTTATGCTTTGTTTTTCATGCTTAGTAGCTTTTATTAATGTGTTTGATAACATGGCATCAGCTGCAAGGCAGAAATGTTTACTCTGTTGGGTTTTTTTTAAACTTTTCAATGTAGATTAAAAACTTCAGCAGCCCCTGGATGGATAGGCTTAAGCTGAAAATTTACATGTGAGTAACAAATACTATGATGCAGATGAGCCAGACAGAGAAAAGGAAATTCATAGTAAGGGTCTGCTCTGGCAATATTAATCTGCCTCATGTAGATTGTGTGATGAATCATCTCATGTCGCCACAAGGACTGCTGCTGCTGCTGAGCTCTGCCAGCAAGTGGGACAATAAAAAGTGTGCATCCAAGAGTGGAGGGGAGGGCACACACAAGGAAAGAGGAAAGAGACAAAACACCCCAGCTATTTAAAACTGGACATGTCAAGCCTGGCCAGTATTTCATGTTATATATAACTCAGCCAATTCATTGGGTAAATCATTTCCTATGCTCCATGAAATGCAATTTGCTTCCATGGCCAAGCATGACAAAGGTTTCACAGAACTGCAGTTGGCAAAGAGCTATTCCAGGATAGTTAATTCAGGGCCTGTGAGATTGCTGAGGCATCTTGTCAGAACATTAAATAATCACACAATGTCATGAGGGAATTTCTAATTAAGAGTCCAATTTCTCAAGGGTCTGAGTACCTGTTTCAATGCGCTGAGAACCCTTAATGCCCACTGACAAGAGCGGCAGCTTAGGGTGTTCCCAGCAGGCACTTAATAGGATTGTGCCCTTACTTCATTTGGCTGGGAAAAGTCCAGGCCAGTCAGGTGAAGCAACAGTAATGAACCAAGACAAGATAATGACACATAGGGTTACATTCCAGCAGGAATATTATTACTTGCAGATGACGAAACATACCCAGGTGTGAAGTCCCTGTGAAATATAGGAAAAGATTTAAGGATGCATTCTTAGGGGTTAAATTTGTGCCTTTGAGAAAGAACTCTCTGTATTCATCCCATGCAAAAAGAGCTGTAAAAGGCAACCCTTTATCACCCCAGACCATTATCGTGTGTGAACAAGTGACAGAGTTCCCATCCATGGTTTGGTTTCCAAGAACTTTAGTAATTTAAAAACCCCATGCCTGCCTTACAAAGGCAGGCAGCTTTTCATCTAGTGTCCAGTGTTCGGGAAGCAGAAAGCTTGAGTAGGGGAAATGTGGGTGCTGAATTTTCCTGAGCAGCATTCTTGGTGTGACCCAAGAAATATAACAGAATTTGAGGTGAACAGATGAAGACGTACCAGCAAGACTTTTCCTTCCTTCTTATAAACCTGCAATTAAATAAAGGAGAAGAATATTAGATGCAGCCAGAAGAGAATAAACATTGAATTTTGGCTTATGATTCTCCTCTCAGAGAAGAAGGTAGAAAAAAACATTATTTTTGTCCTGAAGAAGCATTACAAAAACTACTAAATCAGTAGGGAGCATGGCGTTACATTAAGCACTTTTGGGAGAGTGAAAAGTTAAAATTAGTCTTTGTGTTGTCAGGCTCTTAAGTGAGGAATGATGCATCAGATGACCTGATTTTATTTGATTTGTTGGGAAACCAGAGCAGCAGTGATGTTTCTTGAACAGAATTACAGTCTTCATTAAAAGAGAGAGGCAAAGCGCACACATCATTCTGGAGTAGATCAGCATAAGCATTTTCTATATCATGAGTAATGTTTACTGGAAGAAATCAAATTACTGTTACACAGACCATCTGTTTTCTTTGCATGCAATCATGTAAGTGTTTTAGGACAAGCCATCCTTTTTAATCAGTTGTAAATCTCTTATGGCAAGGCAATGTTTTCTGTAATAAAATCTATTTTTATGATAAATGTTAGAGTTTTAAATACTAGTTTCTCCTGAATAAATATAGTGTATGTATTGTTCGTAACATAAAGAGTAGGGGTGTACATCATTAGTTATTATCTGTCAAGAACTTAATTTTAAGGCTTTTTGCATAGCCATTTTTGGATATTTGTTGGATCTGCAATTCATTGGTGTTCAACTGTTATAGCAAATAACATAATGAGTAATACTGTCCATTTATAGCTCAAGAAGTTGATTCCTATCTACATTTAGTAAATGGAGTATAATAGGGTCTCTATTTTGTAGCATGACTGCTGTGATAAAAGTGATTACTGTGGAAGATTATTGTACATTTTCTAAATACTTACCCTTGGAAACACTGGAGGAAACAAGGCATGGCTTATTAAAAAACCTGCCTGTGGAATGACATAATGACATTAAGGAAACTTGAATTTATGGTACACGAAGGAGTCAACAAGAGAGTGTGATATTTACTTCGTGTTTAAGGGTAGCTCATTCACAGATGTAATGGTCCCATTCATTTTAGTGGGTGCTGAATTGCGCCTACTATTTTATTTTTTTATCACTGTCAGCTGTCAACTTCCCTGATTCATGTATTGTCTTTGGGTGCACAGAGGTTGCTTTTGAATTCAGAAGAAGCTGAAGGTCTGCCTCTTTAGCAAAGTCTCCTCTGATTTCAAAAGCAGCTGTGTGATTGCTCTGTATAGCATCAAATGACCCTGAAATAAAAGAAAGAAACGAGAACTGTAAGTAACACAATTGGAAATTCCCTGAGCAGGTTGGCTGTCCTTCTCAATGAGGTTGGCAAGCCTGAATTTCATTTGTTCAGACACTTTCAAATCAATGCTATTTTGTCTGAATAATTAAGCTGCTTACTCAGGCTTGAAAAGTCTATGGGGCTAAATTCTTGTGCTTTTTTGGGTAAACATGAAGAGGCAAAGAGGCAGAAACAGATGGACCGTGCACCTGGAAAAAATATAGTGCCTACACGCTGGTGCCAACCGATGGTAGAGTGGAAGTTTTCTTCTCAGGGAAATATCAGGGGAAATGAAGTCATCTAAGTCATCTTGTGAAGGCCGGACTCAAAATGTCCATGTCCTGCGTGTTGCCACATACTTTCAGTGAAGGGAAAATAATAGAACAAGGTGAATGGCTTAAAAAATCATACAGGTGATAGAGAGTGAAAGATAAAAATATAATTAGTAGTGGTCTAATAGTTTTACCTGTTTGCATTTTTTTGTTGTAGTTCAAATTCATTATTCTTTCTTTGAGAAAATTATTAAATTAAAATATTAAATAAATTTTTACTTTTTATTCCTTCTGGGTTTTATTCTTATATTCACTCTTCTTTTATTCACAGGGATGAAAACTGCAGGCAAATTAAATTATGTCGTTGAATCCCAGCAATTTGTTTGTTAGAATAGACTTCTGGAGGGCTCTGGAGGGTATCAACAATATTCTAGTCTAAGCAAGAAAAAATTAGATAACATCACTCCCAGCCTTGTTCTGCTGACTTTGGAGTCTCTAGGAGAATGGAGATTTGCCAGCCTCTCCCAACAATCTATTTCTCAGCCTTCCTTTTGTTCCCCTAGAAGCTCATCTGGTTGTTTCTCGTGTTCCTCACCAGTTTCAAATCCATCTGAGGTCTGGCTTCCCCAGTTTTGTCCAAGCAGTCCAGAACAAGGACGTTCTTCATTGCTCCCAAGTAGCCCTCACAACCTCTTCACCTTCTTTCTGTCCATCTGCTGTGCCTGCGTGACTTGCCACATGGCAACCTGGGAGGTCCCAGTGCACTGGGGTGGGGCTGTTTTCAGCTTCCTCTTGTGGGCCCCTTTTGCTGTCCTGGCTTTCAGGAGACACATTTCAGTTGGAGCTGTCAAAAAAGTTAATGCAAATATTTGGTTTATATTTTTTGTGTCACTCTTCCTACTTCCATCTTCACCCCCCTAAATTTTTTTTCAGCAAAATACATAGGGTAAGGTGAAAGATATCAAAACAATTTATTTCCACAAGAGATTCTTTTTAGCGTGATTTTTCATTTGCATGTGAGTAAAATTATTACAGTATTTTGTTTTCTTTTTAATCTTGTTTTTGTTGGGTTTTTTTGCCCAGATCTTTAAAGCAGTCACCATGTAAGTTCTTTAGTAGCTTCAGTAGAATAGGCACTATATTTTCCTGCTGTATGATCTGTTTTTATCCAAGAAAGATATTTTGATGGATTTACAATTGTCATAGAAGACATTAGCCTAGTTTTAAGAACAGTAAATGCTAACACTACAGCTTGCAAATTATCACACTTTTATTTGAAGGAACAATTCAGCAAAATTACTTAATTTGCTTAGTAGTAAAGACAGTGGTAAACTATGAATTACTGTTGTCATAGCCACACTGTATTTTGATACAGTAGATCTGTTCATTGAAATCATAATAAAATAATTTGCTCTATAGCAAGTGTTATGCATATCTTAAATTACAATTAATTACTTATTGTAATGAATGTCTTAAATTATAAATACAGAACTCCTTTTTAAGTGCAGTAAGTAGAGAATTCTGCTGTTTATTTTAGGAATTTCCTGTGTCTGCAGTGCTGATTACACTGAAGTGGGAATCAATGACAATGTGCCATATAGGAGACTTTATTTATAGTAGCTTTATAACTGATCTAAAGTGAGACGATAGATTTTGATACCCATGACCTTTAATAGAAAACTCTCTGAAGAGAAGTTTCCAATTTTACCTCCAAGGTAGCCCCTACTGAAAGTCCTTTGTATTTTTGACTTTGTGAGGCAATTAAAATAATGATCTATTCTTGGTTCCTTTCTGCCTGTTACTTCTATATCTTGGCTATTCAGTTGATAAAATGGAAAAATTATTCAGGGGAGCTCTACAAAGCTAGACATTTACCTATTTCTGCTTTTTGTATTGTTCTTAAGTGCAGCATGTTTGGGGTTTGCATGTTTGCTTTTCTTTCCTTGACCTATCATGTTCCAGTGGTTGTAGAGGATATGATCTGTGCATGTGTTCCAAAGTCTCCTCTTCCACTTCTTTTCCAGATGTGTTTTTGAAGGAAATGTAGCAGAAAAGTGACATAGATGATTATTATGCTTGGCTTTGAACTGGTGTACCTCAGCTCACTTGGTGGTACAGGAAGGAAAAGAGGGAAACAGAAATGCTTGGTCACAATTTTGGAATATATTTAGTTCTGAGCAGTTCATCGTTAAAGAGGAAGATTTTGTAGGTATGCCAAAAAAAAGCCATAATACCCATGAATAATCTTCATTCTGGATGTTCTGGACTGAAAAACAGTAGAAAAAATAGCTTAAGAGAAGGTACAGGGAAGAGAATATGTGCAGAATGGTGAAATTGAATTATTATTTCAGAGCAGATCATTGTGGTATCTGAATAGTGGGATGGAAACTAAAAGTAAATGCATATATCTAAATATATCTATTTGAAATGGGATCTGTTAACTAGTAGAATCAAACTACTGAAAACTGTCATACATGTTTTTTTGCTACAACTAAATAGGGCAGCATAAAAGATTCTGGCTAATTACTGAATAGTAATTCCCATAAGCTGCTTATTTTTTAATGAACTCTTGGAGTTCCTCAATATTGGCTACTATTGAAGGCAGGAGGTAAGAACTACCTGAATTACTGTATGATTGTAAATTATTGCTCCTGTGCCTTCATATGCCACATTTGATCTCTTTATCCTCTCTGTCACAGGTAACTATCTTACACCCAGAGCAAGAAAAGTAAATTCACTTGGCTGTCCCATATCTATAAGGAACCTGATGCATGAGTGGACTAGAGAAGAGGAGGAGAGAAGAACCCCAAAGACCTACAGATCATCTGGCTGGCAGGGTGAGTAAATGTCCTGTCATCTCAATCATGTGTTGTCAGGTACACAACGAGTGAGCCTGCTTTGAGCATTGCCTCAGGAATTATTTATGCAGTAATTGTTGAGAAAAAGAAGATCAAAATGAGTCTGCTGTTTCCAGGACTCTGACACTGGTGCCTCATGTGCATTCAGAAGCACTAAGCCAAACACCTGTATTTTCAGTTTAAGCATTGAACATGGATTTAATAGACAGGCAGTTCTGTATAGGGAGGAGGGGTTGCTGTTGAATGTGTGTTGTTGTGCTGTGCTGTTAAAGCCATTTTCAAATGTGGTAGGTGAAACAGAAATATCTATTACTGAATCAGTCTAAACTCCTCATGATTCAAAAAGAGATCCAAAAGGGGAAAGAAAGGAAGAAAAATTGTTTTCCCAGTGCTGACTGTTCCTATGGTTGTGGGCTTGTCTTCCCTGCTCTTCCTAAGCAACTTTTTATTGTTTACAAAACACACACACACACACACCCCCCCCCCCAAAAAAAAAAAAAAAAAAAAAAAAAAAAAAAAAAAAAAAAAAAAAAAAAAAATTACCTAGCTGGGAAGCAAACAAGCAAACATGCAGTAGCCTTACATAATACTCAGAACCTGATTAAATGATCCCCTTTTCTTTCTGGCTTTGCCTGTTCCAAAAGGTGGTGGAAGCTGAGACTGTAACATATTTTGGAGCATTTTCTCCATTCACAGCAGTGAGTCAGGGGTTCTGTCAAGTAACAACAAGCCAATTTGAGGGAATTAAGAGCCACGTGTACAGAGGATGACTTATTTTTCAAAAGGATGATGCAAATAGAAATAGAAGAACATGAAAGAAAATATGACCCTAAGATTACATCAGAGTTCTCTGTCTGGTGTCTTGTGCTTCTACAAAAGACATAATAAAATGTTGCCCTCCTCCACTGGAGTGGCTGATGCTTCCCCACTGTATTTGGTCCTGCATGTTTCTGCACCCTAAACACTGGCCAGGCCCCACATGCTAGGGTGAAAAACATGAGTACAGCAAACCCATCTTCCCTGCAACCCAGGCCCAGTCTAAATTTGGTTTTACATAGGAAAAAAGCAGCTGAATGACAGCTTTGGCTGCATGAAGATCCACCCTGGCTAGGAACCATAAGACAACTTACCAAGGCCTTCAACATGATAAAACAAAATAAAAGGCACTCCAGGGTTTTTCCTTCAATACCAACTTCAACTGCTCTCTTATAGAGGAGGCAAAACCTAGCAGTACAACAGTGCCTTTTCAATTCATATTAGATGCTATGTTCTGTATATTAGGCTAACTTTCCTAGTATATAAGCAATATTCTGACTTTGGCAAAAGTCTGCACTTTCTGACTCCACATTCTTTGAGGGCATCTGTCTAAATGCAGAGGTTGTCTGGACTTTGCCTTATGTTCCATTTAGAAGAAGAAGAATTTTGCTATTTTTGGTTTTTGTTGTCCTTAGGGTTACCTTGTTTTCAGTAAGTACTCCTCTGAGTGTGCTGGAAGATAACTTTCATGCACAGAATTTTTAGAGAAATCAGGTAATTCTCTTGGCCACCCAGAACCTAACAGCAACAATCAGCTCTGCTCTCTGTTTCTGGACTCTGAAATGCATGGGAAAAGGTGTTCAGATGCTGATGAGACACTTTTCTGTTCTAGCAGCTGCTTCTTGTCTCCTTGTGGAGAAGGCAGTGGAGCAGATAGAACCTGGGGGCACAGGTTTGTCTGTACTTCACAAATAATAGTGTATTCTTCAACAATGTTATTATACTCTCTTATTTTAATATAGTATCTTACTTTTTAAGCCAACACTTATTTACCTCTTCATTTTCTACTTAATTTTATATAGTATCTGTGCAATGGAGATGGGCCTGATGTGTTTTGACACAGTGATGATTTGACAGTAAATGAGGGCCACGGTGACTGAGAGCAATAAAGGTGTTCAACATAAGATGTCAACATAGCTGAAGATTAAAGTTAATAATATTTTTTATTCTTTAAACCATTTCTATGTGTATTGCTTTTGCAGGTCACACATAAAAGAAAATCAACCTCACATTCAAATCTTATTGAAGCTTGATGAACATTACTTTAAGAAAATAAGACATTGCAAATGATTAAACGTGTAATTAGAGGTTTCACATTTAATCTTGCCACTGTAGTGATTTATGGTTTATTATTTTGTTTAACTAATGCACTTATTTTTTAGTGTTTTTTTCTTTCCTTCAATATTGTTAGTCTCTGTATTATTACAGTGAGGATATTTGTAACAAGGACACTGCTTTTGTCCTCAGCTGCAAGATACAGACTAGAGTTAAATCAAAGCACAGAAGATGTAATACACTTCCCACTGCAGTTGGTGGGAGAATTGTGATGTGTTTACATTGCTGGGCTAGCAATGCTTTAGTTGTGAGAACAAAGGGCAGGATGTAGCCTCTGTGCTTCTCTGCTGTCATATTTAGGGCTGAAACAGGTGTCTTCAGTAGCCAGTCCCAGGAAGGCTCAATAAAGGCATGGAGCTGGGACACGCAATCTCTCTCTGTAGTGCATGCCAGAATTGGGTGGAAACCTGCAAACACAGCAGAAACAGCCTTGAAATAGCCTGTAGCAAAGGCTGACCAGAGTCCAGTGCCTACAGGCTGTGAAGTCCGAGCCCTTCTCCAGAGGTAGGTCCCCATAGCAGGATTTTTTTAAAAGGACTCCTCAGGATTTGTGGTCACCACAGCTGCCCAACAGCTATGTGGGACCTTGTTGTTTGTGTGAAACCAATGGCTCTTCCCTCCCTTTCCAAGCTGCTCAGCCACTGGGCTATGTTGTCCTCTCTCTCCGATCTTCCAGCTGCGTGAAATTTGCAGCTTTGCTCTGTCAGGGCTGTAGTATGTCTGGTCAAACAGTCCCAGATCCTGTTTTCTAAACCAGCTTGTAGTTCTGCTGGAAAGGTGGTGTTCACACTGCTTCAAGGTGCAGAGAGTCTGGAAATGGGATCCCTCATACTTAAGTGAGTGTTCCAAGTTGTGCCTCTGTAGTACAGGACACTACTTCTTCCAGCTGCATGATAGAAATAAACCAGATCTGAGATTTTGAGACTTAGGTGTTGTTTCAGGCTCACAAGGTCTCTTGAGTTGAGTTGTTGCTGAGGGAGTTGTCTGTGGGACTTCAAAGATAGATTGAGAATTGAATTTTTTGGTGACAGTTTTCATATGTATGTATGAAATGTAAATTATGTATATATGATGTGTAAATTTTTATGTGCTCCTAACTTCCTCTTGATCAAGATTCCACTTAAAGAAATAAGATTTATTCTCTTACTAACATATGGTATCGAGTCTCGTCTTAGAGTAACTTCACACAAGTGTTCTTACCAGACTATTGCAGGATGAACTAGCTTAGATCTTATTTCTGGTTGGGAATTTGAATTCATATTCATGTCAACTTCACCTACTACAGTTAACGTGAGCAGAAAAAATATGTTGCCATCTTCAGTATTTTAACCTAACTATGACTTATAGATACACTCCACAGCAATGTTTAACACAGTTTAATTATGTTCTGTTTAAGTATTTTACATTATCCTTACCATTGTGTAATATTATTGTGTTTCTTCATATCCTTTGTCTCACTGAAAGCACTGGGGCCATTTCTTTTAATCCTCTGAAACAATTACAATAGAAACTTCCAAGAGATCTTTACAAAATTGTAGCCAAATAAAAAGCATAAAAAATATTTTTTTTTGAGAAATGGTTATGTAAAAAAGGACTTCTGGTTTGTCTTTTGTCTTTAGTATGTCTCTTTGTCATTTGAGCAAGTTTTTCATTGCCATAATATTTTTCAGCTATTATTGCTTCTTTTTCGTTGCTGTTTGTTTGTTTGGGATGTTTTTGGGTTTGATTTTGGTTTGTTTTGTTCTGGGTTTTGGATTTTGTTTCTTTTTAACTTTGGTTTTGTTTTTAAGGGAGGTAACCAGTAAGAAAATGATGTTCCAGGAAGTTATTAGAAGCTACAACTCCAATACTATCTTTCTTAATATTTTTTGAGGGTGATATTGATGTCTTTTGAGCAGATGTGTGTTTGTTTTGGGAAAAGAGATGTTTACATTAAACTTGTGATTTTTCCCTGAGTTATAATAGCTAGTTTATATCTTGGAATCCACATGAGAAGTTCCTGTTGCTCTGCTCAATCACCAGACCTTTAATTGGCTGTCTGGCATTTTTCCCTGCTATCGCAGTCCCCATTTGAATCAGAGGTCACTCAAAATTTCATAGCAGCTTTCTTCATATCTGACTAACTTAATTAGTAATTGGTTATTATCTCCTCTTCAGAATAATCATTAAATATGTGCAATGAATCTAGGTTGCAGAAGTAGAGTGTTGTACCATCTTATGCTGATGGTGCAAAACTGGGGGAACTGGCAGATACATCTGAGGGCTGTGCTGCCATTCAGCAGGACCTTCAAAGGCTGGAGAGTTGGGCAGAGAGAAACCTGATGAGGTTCAATATGGGCCAGTGAAGAGTTCTGCACCTGGGGAGGAATAACCCCAAGTCCCAGCACAGGCTGGAGTGTGACCTGCTGGAGAGCAGCTCTGCAGTGAAGGACCTGGGAATCTTGCTGGATGACAATGAGCCAGCAGTGCCCTTGTGGCCAGGAGGGCCAGAGGGATCCTGGGGTGCACTGGGAAGTGTTGCCAGCAGGTCGAGAGAGATGATCCTGTCTCTCTACTCAGCCCTAGTGAGGCCACCTCTGGAGTGCTGTGTCAGAGTGCTTCTGCTGGAGAAGGTCCAGCAGAGGTAACAAAGATGATTTGGGGTCTGAAGCATCTTTCTAACCAGGAGAGGCTGAGAGAGCTGGGAATGTTTAGTCTGGACAAGAGAAGACTGAGAGGGAATCTCATCAGTTCATATAAATACCTCAAAGGTGGGTGTCAAGAGTACAATGCCAGACTCTTTTCAGTGGTCCCCGGTGATAGGATGAGGAACAATGACTGCAAATGAAAGCGCAAGAAGATCCACCTCAACATGAGGAAGAACTTCTTAACATTGAGGATGTCAGAGCACCCTCTGCCCAGGGAACAGACTGCCCATGGAGGTAGTGAGGTCTCCCTCTCTGGAGACATTCCAAACCCACCTGTATGCATTCCTGTGTAACTTGATTTAGGTGACCCTGCCTTGGCAGGGAGGTTGGACTGGATGATCTCCAAACGTCTCTTCCAACTTTAACAATTCTGCGATTCTTGCTGTTATTTAAAGTCTTGCTGTAACTCATTTTATAGGTACAAAAAATAAGTGTGGTATCAGTTACCCCTTATGATGCTTGAGATTTCTAGTCTTGCACTGTGGAGCAGAGGTGTAGATTACCCCACAGCAAGATGAGTGGTCCTGGTGGCATCAATGGGTTTTTAACTTTGTATGAGTCACAGTTTAAAGATTTCAGCACTTGCCTTTCTTATGAGAAGCTTCCAGAAAAGCACTGCTATGGGCTGCATCCATAATATTTAGCTGTGCTTAGGAGTGAATAATTTATATTTTGGAACCTTCATATACATGTATATTTTGACAACCCTGTTTGTTTAGTTTTTCATTTTTTAGACAAATTCTTGCTTTTCACAGTAGATTGAACAGCTTTTGCTTCTTCTGAGCCACAGAAATCTAGTGTGTAAATTCATTTGAGCTTGAGGATTACTACCCTTTTAGTGTTTATGATCAAAAGTGTTAGCAAGATGCTTGGGGCAAACTCCTTAGTGGAAGGAAATAGCATGGGCTATTTGAAGTCAAGTGGTTGAGCCATTCCAATACACAGTAGAAAGGAAATTGGCCTCTGGTTCTTATGCCACTGGAATGTTCTGGAGCTTTTACATACAGTACTAGCAAATAAAAGAGTACAAAATCTGGAGGCAGAGTATATTTTCTGCTGCCTGCCTGACTCAATATTAGAATCATAGTATCATTAATGCTGGAAAAGACACTTGAGGTCATTAAATCCAAACATTATTCCAACACTGCCAAGTTCACCACTAAACCATGTCCCTCAGTGCCACATCTACATGTCTTTTAAATACCTCCAGGGACGGTGACTCAAAAACTTCCCTGGGCAACTTACACCAAAGTTTTCAGTGAAAAAGTGTTTCCTAATATCCAATGTAAACCTCCCCTGCTATATTCTGTAAGTGTTTGGGTGGTCTATAACAGAATCCCACCAGGATATCTGCCCTGTTGGCCTCCCCTCTAAACATTCATAAACGTTCAGCCCATCATAAAGCTCTAGACAGTTGAAACGCTTCATATCATACAGGACTACCTCAACTACCTCTCCTTCCTTGCTTATCCCTTCTGAAGAGTTTATAGCCATATTGTTTGGACTCCCTAGATGCTACAGTGTTACATATGACTTATTTAAACTTAAGAGCTAAAACAGATATTTTCATCAATTAGGAAATAGTGTGCAAAGTTTGAGGCCTGTTATGTAGATGCAAAAACTACAGATGCTGAGATCCCTGAAAATGCAAGTTCAAAACAAACCTTTCAGCTCAGATTGACGTCCTGTTTAGGTGAAAAGGTCCGTTTTTATTCTCCTTGTACATATTTTTGCCTTTTTAGGATGGAAATGTTGTATTACAGCCATTCCTTCAGAAAACTTGGGCAAAAACTACTTTCTCTAGGTCACAAAGAAGCATAGCCACAAGGGAAATGGTGCTCGTTTTCTAAAATACATACACATTCTGTTGTGCATTGCTGAGTAGCAGGGGGCAAGCAGTTAGGAAGAGCTGATTCACTGAGATGATTATGTAGAAGAAAGTTAGCATTGTGAAGTGAATTAATGTGAAAATTTTTATTGCTTACTTGTTTCCAGGCTGGATTTTTTCCATCACAAGAACCTCAAGGCACAAAAGCCTCAGGGCCTAAAGCAGAGAGTTTTTTCTTAGAGGGGATCATCCCTTTTTTTGATCACTGAGTTCTTTAGGAACTTTGATAGGTATCATATAAAATTTCTGGATGTAGCAGAGCATGTGCAATTTGACTTGATACTCTGACATGGCATCAGGCAGACCTGGTCCCAGTGTCATATATTCACAACTGGTTTCTGCCATTTCAAGCACAAGACAACAATGCATAAAACCTGAAGCTGTTCCTCTAATTTTCTCCTGTTCTACTGTTTTGTACCCAGATTATGTAATTTATATGCTTATACATATATAATAAATATATAGCATATACTTGCTACAAGGTAATAAAATGCCATTCCCAAGAGCTGCTGTAGTCAGCCTGTTCTGGAATTCACAGCATGGACCAACTTTCTTGCAGTACTATAAAACAACAAGGGTGAGGACTTTTAGCAGAATGGGATGCACTCAGAGAGCAAAGTAAGTGATGTTAACTTTAATGACTGTGTGAAGTACCTTGAATCTCACATCCAGATTTTCAATAAAAACCCTATTAAAAGTATAGTAAACACTTCATAAATATTATTGAGTTATTCTGGACTTAGGGAGGAAGCACAAATGTACTGGAACTTAACAAAAGGTCACAGACCTTTTGATGTAACAGAAAGGCAACATTTCTCTTTCTAA
This sequence comes from Zosterops lateralis, assembly GCF_965231275.1. NCBI lineage: Eukaryota > Metazoa > Chordata > Aves > Passeriformes > Zosteropidae > Zosterops > Zosterops lateralis. The sequence goes on from NC_139762.1 coordinate 87,895,711, forward strand.
CCACCTTATCCATACAAGAGAAGACTAAATTTATTTCCCACAAATCAGTAACAGCTACTCCTTCTTGCTTACCTCCCACTGCATCTACTTTGATGAAATAATTGCACTCATTCTTGCTAAAATATTAGCATGAAATAATTAATATTTGCATTTAAAGCAGTGTGTGCATGAGCTTTGTCATTAATACTATGTTAAGGTGGAAAATGTTATTTCATTCATTGATTTTGGCAACCCAATGCTGTGTGTAGAACTGAAGTTTATTAAGTTGCTCTTTCAGTTGCAAGCATCAAAAATGCTTCTGCTTTGCAAGACATATAGTAAACTTGGGATACCATTACTTAGTGTTGTTTGAAGATTGACAGCAAGACAGCAAATTCTCTATGGTATTTTTAAGTTTTAATATAGATAATAATGTTTTTTGATGGGTGTGAACTGAGACTAAAAAGGATGGCAGCTTTTTTAATGATGCTCATTCCTTTTTTCTTGTTAGACACTTTTTTGGAGTGGAAGGTGGGAAGTAGGTAGGGTAAATGGAAGTCCCTGTGGAGTTATTGAGGCTGAATGAAAGGAAAAACAATTCTGGTGAACTTCATAGGAGAATGACTGGTTTCCTCACTTATGTAATTGCCTTTGGTTGTTGTATTTAAGAGGCAGTAAAACAACTTATCCACAAGCAAAATTAATCATTTGGAGCAATAAAGATTGGAGGTTAATGAAAATGAGAAGCAACTTAAGTAAATGAGGAAAGCCAGTTGGAAAGGCCAGAGTGACTGAAGCAATATTCAAGTGATAAAAATACATTCGGGAGATGGGAAGGCAGAAAACTGGTATTATGGGACAGATAATACTTTTGTTCCCATAATTTTTGGCATTTATTCACTGTTTTGTGAATATGCATATAAACAAGCCTCCCACCAGCCTCTATCTCAGTGTATCTGACTTCAGTTAATACATTAAATTTTTCTCCATGCTTACCAAAACTTTTTTTTAAAAATATACTCTAAATTGAAACCCAAAGTTACTTAAATAGTTTTTTTTTGTTAAAACGAAGAGCTCCTTAACTAAGCAAATGAAATATTAAATCCATATCTTCAGTATTCTCTAGTCTTTTGGCTTTCTTTTTCTTCAACAACCCAGGACTAACCTGGGAGATTTTACTGCCTTTAAATGCATTAAATATATTGATCTGCAAAAAGCTTTGGCGCCAGGCTGTCTGTAGCCTGTGTCATACTGTCAGAAAGGAAATGCTCCTGATTTTGTCTACAGAAAAAAACCAAAATGAAAAACATTATCTGAGGTTCTGATTACTGTGAGAGCTGGAGAGGCCAGGGGAATTGGTTAATAGCAGCTTGTATTGCAATTAGGGGGGAAGAACTTTGCTAAGAGCAGCAATGATTCTATTTAGCGTCTCAGAAAACATTAAAGGTATAATTTTTGAAAAATCATTTGTTCAGAAATAATCTATGTATTTACTATATACTAACTCACCAGGCTCAGCAGCATTTTGGAGGGGAAACTTTACATATCCTTTCCTATTTATAACATCATATTCTTTCTTCATAATTAGGTTCTGTTGATGTCAGCACAGTCTTCTTTGAGTTCTGGACTAATTTCAAGCTGTGAGTGGATCATGTAAAGCTACTTCTATTTATTTTTTCTAATTTGGTAAGTTGCTTAGGTTCAGTGATTTGGCCCTATGAGGCTTTTAGTTCTTAGTCAGGTGAGAGGTTAGTTATCCAAACACACTGCCCCTGCAATTTAAAATTCACACAAAGTGTCTACCACTATCTTCTCACAGGAGCACTGGATCAAGGCTTCAGCTACAACATGGATTGAATCATTGTTGCTTTCTGTCATAGAGTTTAGCTAATAGGAAAGGATATGTAAAGTTACTTTAGTCAGTGAAATTGATCTGGGTACACCCGAAATAATTAAAGTACATGACTGCTGTCCTGAGCCACTTCCTACTCCATTGAATGATGACTTTTTCCATCAGTAATTGCCTGAAGAAACTTGTCCTTCAGTCAAACATAAATGGGAATTCTAAACACCTTTGGCTGCACTGCACAAACGCATCCCCTTGGTGGTGATATCCACCACCTTAAAACCACACAAAACTCCCCTATTCCCATCAACAGCCACCCAGAGTTCCCTGGTCCCCTCACACTCCTGTCTTCCCTGCCAGACATTTTCTGCATTTTGCCATACAGAAGAACATCTTCTACCCCTGTTACCAGCAGCCCTTGCATGTGCATCTCCCTGTGCAGGTTTCATGCAGCCACAGGCACCTCAAGTCCCTGCCTCTTCCCTCCTGAGTATAGTGTAAAGCAGTGCAGGGAGTACCAAGAGGAGTGGCAGTGGCATGGCACACCTCTCCCAAGTTACCACATTGGACCTGAAGATTAGGCATGCTTCTGGGTGCTGTCTGCTCCCAGATATGGGAGTAGGTTTGAGGTTTGTGGGGTTTAAAAAAAATAAGTGATATGAACATTCATCCTTATTTTTTCTAAAACATTTTTGTAATACTACTGTTACAGTAGTCCAGACCTCAGTGCAGAGATTGCAGCTGGTTTAAATTTTTATTTTACTTAGGTAACATATACTCTTATATAGTATACAGTCTTGGCCAGAAAATTTCCTTAGGGATCTGTTTTCTGAACGTCAGTGCCATCTTCACAGGTGCTGCTGCTTTGCTTTCATTAATTCTGATATTTGATTATCCTCCCAAAGAGGAGAAGAACCTTCCTGTATGGCTGTTTGCAAAACCAAGACAATGGTCCAGGTTAAATGTCTCTTCTCATTACAGCCAGTTCTTAGTTGGTGCCTACCATGTGGTACTGGGGGGGTTTTTTTGTGCTGTGCAGCTCTGCTCAAGTGAGACAAGCAAACTCTTCTGGTAAGGTAAACCTGCATTGGAAATGAAATTAGTGTGTGTTTCCTAGATTATGTCTGATTGTTATGTATGGTAAATATGTATAATGATGTATAGTTTCTTAAAGAAAGTGTTTTACCGGAGTTGTCTGTCTATGTTATCCTTCAGCTTTGAAATGAGGTATCACATAGTGCATTAGTGAGGATAGTGCTGGGATGTATTAAAATTATTTTGTGTTACATGACTGTATAGCATTCTTTCTGTGTTAAATGAAGGACGAGGGATTGTAAGCTGTCTTTTTCATTTTTTGCTATCAGAGGTGATTTAATTGCAGAAAACAGCAGGCCTGCTTAGTCTCCTTGGCACTAGGGAAGTGTCTTAGGGTAAGATGAAGGCGGGGGGGTGAGATGGGGAAAGAAGAGGAGATATTTGAAGTTGTTCAAGAATGACTTGAACACTGGTACTGTTTTCTCTTTGATCAGCTTGACTTCTGCTCTTTAGCAGAAACTCAAATTAGGAGCATAGGATTGGAAGAGACCTCCTAACTAATCCTGTCTTTCCTCTTACCATTACAGCTGCTGTAGTATATAATTCTCTGAGAAGGTTGTTATAGTATAACTATTCCAGTTTAACAGGGTTCTTTGCCCTTTTATAGGCTGGCTGTTCTGTGGTTGAGCTTCTGTAAAAACTAGAAGCCTTCTAATTTTTTTTACTAAGGCAAGTTCAAAGACAGTTTTTTCATATTTATTTTACTGCTGGTATTGCCTTTTATCTTAAATGTTTTTGTCTCTTTATTGCATATGAAAATTTCCTCAGGTTTTATTTTTGTGAGAGTTGACAAACTAAGGTCTTTGAAATATGTCTTTTCTGGTAAGTGAGGTGGAGAAGTAGATTTCGTTGTTTGGCAATTTCAATTAGGTGTTCTGTCTACTTTTTTTTTTTTTTTTTTTTTTTTTTTTTTTTTAATGTTCCTGTTTTAGGATGTGTAAAACTATTACCTCTCAGCATTTCAAATTACTTTTCTAAGAGTTTCTACAGAATCAATGCTTCCTAATATAAAAACATTTATTGGTATATCTTGGGCTCTCCTATGGAGACAGAACTTACTGGTAGCTTGTAGACTTCTTGAGTAAAGGGGGGTTCATCTTTCTACCTGTGTCAGTGTTGGAAGTGGCCATCTCGGGCTGTCTGTATTGTCACTAGGGAGAAACAGGTAGAGAAATTTGACCTATTAATTTGACCTATTTGACCTATTTTGATTTGATTTGACCTATTTTAGGTCAAATTTGACCTATTAATTTGACCTATTTTAGTCATCCAATTTGGAAGGATAAAAGGAATTGCACCCTAAATCTCAGAACCATTGAAGCCTAAGGTGGCTTGCATTTGATCAGTATTTCTGTATTTTATCAGAATAATCTTACTTCCTCTGACTGGCAGATTTGCTCCTGGTTTATAGTGGTAATTCCTGTTGATGTCTTTGGCTGCATGGGATCACAGTAGAATATAATCTTACTACTTCTTAGTTCTTAATGTGTGATATCAAATGACAAAGACAAAAGCTAAGACCTGCTATAGACCTGCTTGTACTAAATGGACTTATTTTCTATATATTTCTGAATAGTAGCTTTGGAGGACTCCTTGTGCTCTTAATCTTGCAAAAGGTAAAGAACTTTGAACTTCCTCTAATATTTGAAGGCGAGAGTTCAATTTCAGCAAAAAGGACTCTCTCCATTTTAATTTTTTTATGACATCTATTAAATGTCAGACAGGGCAGTGGGACTTGGCTGCTGTCAAGGAACAGAGAGGCAGACAGAGGACCCCAGACAGCATAAAACCTTCTTTTTAATGATTTTAGTAGAAAAATGATTTCTGTTATCTCACCTACTATATAATATTCAAGTAATATTATTGAGGACCTAGAGCAGCTCAAGAATTTTCAAGCTTGGTCAGTGCTATGCAGACCTTGAAGAAAGTACAAAGGTGTTCAAAATGCTTGAAGCCTGGCTTTCAATCTCACACTGAAGCCAAGGATAAGCTTGGATTTGTATCGATTTAATGTTCTCCATCAATCTTTTTTCTAAGGAGGCAACAATGTCTGTAAAGTCTTACTGAATGACAGTTACTCAGAATTATTTGTAACAGCCTGTTTGGAAATGCTTCACAGCTGTCTGCAAGCCTTGTAAGTACTATATCAGGGAACATGCTCAAAGCTAGTACAAAGCTATGAAAAGTGGCTTCTCCAACAGCTGTCCTAGTGATCATAAGGCCTAATGAGTCCACTTGTACTTTAAAATTTGTCTAGCCTGCCACTCGTCCCCTGCCTAAAGTGCAATTCCTCACCCAGAGGAATGACTGGTCCTTGATTCAAGAAACATTAGTCCTTCAGTGCTGGAGGGAAGTTCAGGCTAGGAAACACTTTGCACTTTGCTGGGGAAAGGGAAAGCATGTTCATTTGCAGACAATGTCTGCCCAGAGTTGGTCTGATACAGAGAGGAGAGATGGATAAGAGAAGCAAATGCAGCTGAGACAGCCCAAAGCCTATGGGCCAAGGTGGGACAGACAATTCTGTTTTGTGGTAGGTGCATTAAAAATGCATGGAAATGATGTTATTGCTATGAAACTTAAAGAGAATGAAATTCCAGGGATGGTGTTGAAAGACCTTAGGTATTAGGCATTTTGTCTTACTCATACCATCCTATGTAAGTGGAGGTCTCACTAATAGGTCTGTCTGCCAAGGTACAAAATGAAGTCTAGAGCTTTTGTCTTGCCACTTTGTAAGTTTTGAAATACTGATTTGTTTATTTTTGGGGCAGAGTTGCACTTTCTGAAAGAATGGTAACTTTCATCTAATTTACATCTGCTGGTATGATGGCTGAACATAATTTTGGTGGCTTATGAATGGGCAAAACCAATTTCATTATTGAGTCATCCTAACTCACAAGTCTCCCTGCTGTTTGGCTTGGTATGCACGGGCTTTGCTGTACAATTGTTTTTGTGGGGTCAGAGCTGATGGATGCCATCCAGAGACTGTGTGCCCACTAAGAGGCTGATGGCAGAGCTTACTCATGTCACTTCAGAATTTCTCTACTTGTTTATTCTTGTTGTTCTCATAATTGTAGAACCAAGGAATTATTTTTAGGGTAGTGTGGTTCATCTAATACTATGTTTCTGCTCAATTTCTGGGCCCCATGTAGGATCTTAATTACCATCACCACCCAAGTAGTCTAATGATGTTGTACCAAATTCATATGAGTCTTCTCACTATCATTCATGTCACATTTCAATATCATTCAAACTACTCTTTTCACAGTCATTGTATTGGCAGCTTACTTGAAGACTTATAAGCCAACTAAAAATGATGAGAGCTCATTTTGTCTCATTTGGTTGTACCTGCATGAAAGCTTTATGGGTTGCTGAAAAGTAACTATTCAGCAACTGCCAGAGAGGACTGTTCAATTCATTTATAACTTAGACTTGTAGGATTTCAGTGCTATTGTATCCTTTACCTTGGGAATAATATCTGTTGTAATTATGAGTGTTCTAAGGATTGGAGTCTCCCAGGATCATAATGCTGGTGTTATCCATCTCTTTTCCAGTATTATCTGTAGTGCAGTCCAAGCATCCCTATCTACCCTTCACCACCTTTGAGGTTTGTCTTTGATAAGAAAAACCTTGACCTTGAAGCTCTTTTTCAGACCTAGAACACTGTGTTAGGAACATACTGGCTTTGTTTTGCTGGATTTTAAACAACCTAGGCATGGGAAGTTAGGCTTATTAGTGAACTTGTTTGGTGTGTTTTAAAACTACCTCTAGTCTGAGAGTCATCCTACTCATTGTGAGTCCAACTTATAACTGCTGGTCTGTGTGATGCTACCTTAAACAGCAAAGGTGAAATACCTTCCTTGCTTTATATAGATCAAGCCCTATCAGGTTATTTTGTCAATACCCCCTCTCCCATGGGGCTTCCTTCGCATCCTGTGGACAAACATAACAATTTGGGCTCTTTGCTGTGTTGGAATCAACACAAATCCTACTCATCTATGTAAAATCACCTGAAGGGAAAAAAAAATCCACACAGCAGATATCGGAAAAAAGGAATTGGATGCTATCACAGCTGAAATGCATACTTCAGGATGTACTTATGTAGGTTCTATAGTACTGATTAATTTCAAACTTCTGGGATTTAAAAAAATTAAAATATTCTCTGCAGGTTATGTATGTGTAAGTTCAGAATCATGTGTCTGTATACACATACGTAAAAATACAGGCTAGGTATGTAAACTGATCCATCTGTTACTTCAACATCTCTTAAGACCCCCCCAAGTCTGACCACATAAGCTTCTCTCTTTGGTCCTCTGGAAGCTTCTCCACAAATAATGTACTCTGCTTCTCTCTTGTGGGCACATTTTCTCACCTTTGAATTGCTGGAAAAGTGCTGATATTCCTCAGGCATTACTCAGGCAAGAACATTGTGAAAACTAATGCAGCTATGAAAGAGGAAGGAAGCCAATCCACAGAGTCATTATTTTATAAAATGCAAGAAATAATTTCTTACTGAAAGAGGTGAGGATAAGGAACTAAGCTACTTCAGGTTTTAAATATTTTGACTATTGAAGCTTTTAAATGATGAGTTTAAGGAGATGTAATACAAAACCTATTTGCAATTAGATCTCCAGACATTTTACAGAGGAGCAGTGTGGATGATTCCAGTTGAGTTTTATGAAACCATTAGACATTTGAAATACATAATTTTGTGCTCAAAGGAAAACAAACCTATGGACAGTTCAAAACTAGTTCATGTCAAAAGGGCTATTTTCCATCCTGAGTCCCATTGATAAAAGATGTTGGTCAAAGTATTATAACATTACTGAAGTATTTCAGCTTTTATAAAACAGTATGTTTGGAGGAATATTTATTGTAAAATTTCTACACAGAACCTTGTGGTTATAAGATCAACTGTCTAATATGAGACAACTGTCGCTGACAGTATAGACTAATTAGGCTATATGATTAGATTATTACTACATGCTCCTTAGATTATTTTGATTGATTTACAAATGTAAATGAGTTTTAATCCCTATTTTTCCTATATATTAAATCTTTATTATGTAAATCTTTATTAAATATAATATTTTATTGTTACATTTTTTAAAATTTATATTTTAATATATATTAAAGACCTATTCTTTGGTTTGGATATCAAAGGTAATTTAACTTTTAAGCAGATTTAGTATTCATAAACTGTACATCAGCTGAGAACAATATGAGTCCCTTGCTAAAAAGGTTCATTAAGTATTAATAAGAAAAATACATTCTAAAAGTAAGTCTAATATCAAAGTGAAAGATAAGGTCTGAGTTATTTGTAGTACATGAAACTTCCATGTGTACTCTCTTAAGTTTCTGAGGGATCACCACGACAGACTATTTACTAAATTGTGGTATAACTGTTGTGAACACTTCTTTCCTATTTATCAAGGGGTTTTTTACCTCCTCAAGATTAGAGTATAGGAGCTACCTATGAAAACTTCCAAATAAGAATAGTGCTTCCTCACTAAAATAGATATCTTCTGCTTGCTTGTTGTTATCAAGGCATCACAGGTTTGAAAATGTTAAATGCAGATTTTGACAGAGTAAAATTACAAGATTTTTGCCAGAATCTTCTTGTGATTTAATCCCATCTGTCAACTAAGCCCCACACAGACACTCACTCACTAGCCTCCCTAGGATGGGGGAGAGAACTTATGAGACAAAACAAACCCAACTCACTTCAAACTTCTAAAGGCCAATGAAGCATAGTACATACATGTGGATTTTTGAGCCACAGAAACCCTCAAAATGTGTATTTTTTTTGCTTTTAGTACAGGTAAAAGATGTTTTTGGGAGTTTCACAACCTGCATGTGCCCTTGCCTACATCAGTCAAAACCACACCTGCACAAACAAAAGATGTTTTTCTGTTCCTTTGAAGGACCTGTGATCAACATTTAGGAGCTGGAGTTTTCATTTTTTTTTCAGTTCTCAAGAAAAGGTGATATCTTGAGAATGTATGTACCAGGCAGTGGGAAGTTAGCACCTAGCTCTCACTGCATTAAATACAGCATGGCACTGTTAATGTAAAAGACTTTTCTGTCAATACCAGGTCTTGGTGACCCTAGTGACTGTGAGAGTTTGGTTCATAAAGGTTATTGTATGAAAAATCCCTCTATGTTGTATTGTCTGGTCCCATATCAGTTTTTTATTTCAAAACCTTAATTTTAGAAATGCTTCTTAGATGCCAGTCTCTGCTGAACAGAAATGGATTTGGTTGCTTTGTAAGGAGAAAGACAAACATCAATACCTCTGCTTCATTGTAGAACCTAGAACCGCCTTTTGCTCAGAATGGAAATGTAAATTTCTTCCAGCTGCTAAGGATGCCTTTGTTTCATGTTTGTACAGGATCAAATATTGTGGGGTCTGAGCATGTGATCAGGATGCCTAAATGCTGTGGTGTGTCAACAGAAATGGTTTTGAGTGGACATTTCCAAACTGGCTGTAACTTAGCTTCATTCCTAGTGGCTTGATGTATTGAAAGTGTTCATCCTATGATTCTGAAGCCTAAATATGTGAATCATATATTCATATATTTCTTTTTTGTTTCTTTTGGTTTTGTTTTTTTAACAGGTGCTATAGAGTATTCTTCAGGGCGTCAACAAAGTGTTCACATTTCTATTTTTGTTCCCATTTTGAAGTACCAAGAAAACAATTGCAATCTTTTTCTTACTTCCCTTCTGGCATTATAATAATAAATTTCCTGGGCAACTTCTGAGATAAATGTAACAAGTGTTAGCACATAGCTATTAAATCTTCTAAGACTGTGAAATAGCTGTTCTTGTCTGGCCATTTGCAGCCTTGTAATAAAGCATGTTTTAACTACAAAATCTATCAAGTTATAAAAAAGTCCTCACATTCTGTTTTCCCATAGTACTCTCTGTTAAGCCTCAATATAAGAAATAACATCAATGTCAGCTGTAACTGTAGATTCATATATGCACAATTAAGAGCTTAATATATTTCTTTTTTTGGTTTCAGCATAGAACTCAATTGATACGTTCTTTGCTGTTCCATACTAATTTTGATACTTGTCTAGGATGAGATCTAGAGAACAAGTGTTTTCAATCATGTTTTGTACCTGGTATTATAAACTATTATTGGCTTTGGTTTAAGCTTAGAATTTGTTCTGCATTGTACTTTTTAAAGTCTGTTCTCTCTGTAAGATCTGTTCTGCACTTGCACACAGCACATCTTTACCACAAGCACGCAGCAACTTGTTATTTCTAGCCCATTACTCTGCATAATGCAATGCATGTGATTATGACATTTTGGAGACAGGAAACAATCTAATGCTAGTTTGAGGCTCTTCTATTGGTGAGGTTTTTCCCTTCCATTAATTCTACTACAAATATGATGTGATTTTTCAAAGCAATAAGATGACGGTGTAGATGAGGAACTTAATTCTGCTTTATCTTCAAACACTGTATACACATTATTCACTTAAACATCTTCCTAGAAAACATGGTCCACTAAAAATATATCTCTAGCAAATGTGAAATTTTTTGCTAATTTTTTGAATTGAATTCTGTTATTTTTTTTGAATTGAAGTCCCTAAAACTTTGAGTTTTTTCATCCTGCATCTTCAGATCCACATATGTTTTATTACAATGCTTTAGTTCCTTAGGGCAAGCTGTGTTCAATGCTATCTCCGAGATTTTTTTGCTTTCCTGTTCCCTTCTGCCTTTAAAATTGAGAAACAAGAAACTTGCTGAATATCTCCAAGGGGAACCTTTATTTTACTAATAATCTCCATTTCAGGAAGCTTTAAAGCTGTGTTCCCTTACTGTTTTGTAAAAGAGTAGTGCAAGATTACTGAAATCAAATTAAGTATTTTCCTGAATTGAATTTCTTAAGTCAGTGTTCCATTAGTAAATTGAATAATTCCATGCTACCTTTTGCCTTTGCCTAATGCATTTTTTTAGGCCAGATTTTGTGTGGAGTGGGATGCTATTGTTCTCTAAGAAAGTAATTTTATTCTTGATTTATTTTATTGGATGAGTTTATAGAGTCCTACCATTACACACTCTTCCCTCTTCTCCCTGGCAGTAGCTGTATCTGCTCTAGCCAGATGTGCAGCACTGCTGCCCCTGCAGAGATCTGAGCCATCTGCTCAGATCAGTTGGATGTCAGTTGGACATACCATCATTTCTTAAATAATTAGGTGGTCTTAACAACAATTTGAAGATACAGTGTTTGACATAAGCTGCAGGGAAGGTAGTTTCAGACTGATTTTTGCATAGAGTTTTGACTCCTTTATAACCATAATAGTCAATTACTTCTCCAGTAAACTTGATATTTAACAGTCCAGTGAAAGAACAAATGTGTGCTCCTTACACAAACAGAAAAGTAAGAAGTCTGGCTTTTACTCACTTTATATCCTCATTCTTCTTACAGGGCTTAGCCCTAGAGTAACAGCCTGATATCTGCCTTCAGCTGTGAGCACAAGGCCTGGGTTGGGGTTCGATGGGGTTACAAACCACAAGAGCGATTTATCTTGCTCTTCTTACCTACCTTATAGCTGGCATGTGGTGTCAGGTGTTTTACAGACCTACAACAACAGTCTCACAGATGAGGAGAGTATTTGTTTCCATCTCAAACAGGGAGAAAAATGTTGGTTTCTTAGCACTGCAACATCGCAATTTCCAGAAAAGTAATTTTGAACCATTTCAGGGAGTATAACAATGTATTAGTACAAACTTCTTGACAAATTGTAGCTTGGGTGCTTGCAGAATAGAAGACAAAACAACACTATATTATAAAGAACAAAATAGTGCTGATGCTGAAATATTTTTCTGTTGTTAGAAATAAATTATTTGGAAACATTTCTGGAATGGAATATATCAATCTTGATTTTGCTCCTATGGTGTTGTGGGCCCATGGATTAAACATTGAATGTTCCCTCTTGTTTATTCTAGAACTGAGCAATGAAAGAGTCTCTGTGTGGTATGAATTGTGGCAGTCGTTGGAGGTAACCCCTATAACTTGCTTTTAATTTTGATGACTTTAAAGTAGCTAATAAGGTGTTCTTAGTCATCTTCTTTGCCCAGTATGACCCTAAGACCTGAATAAAACCTCTAGGTCTAACTCATGATATTGTTTAAATAATCCAGCACACTAACCACCAGTGCTAGTTAGATCTCTGCTCACACAGAGCCTTGCAGAAGAGTTGAGACCTGAAGAAACCTCTCGAGATCTTTTGCTCCAATCCCCCTGCTCAAGCAAAGTGTGTAAGAGCAGGGTGCCAGACCTACTCACACCTTAAAGCAGAACAGGATGCTGTTGGAGTGTTTTACCATGAGAGTACACTGCTGGCTTGTGGTCAGCTTGTGGCTCACCATACCCCCAAAGTTGTCCTCTGCAAAGCTGCTTTCCAGACACTTTGTCTCCAGCATGTACTGGTGCTTGGAATTATTCCTCTGCAGATGCAGGACTTTATACCCTGCCTTCTTGAGGTTAATTAGATTCCTCTCTGTCCAGGTCCTGCTAAATGGCAGCATATTCCTGCTGAATAGCATAGGCTAAAACCATCTGGTACATCAGACACTCCTCCCAGTTTTGTACTGTCTGCAGACTTCCTGAGAGTACACTGAGTTTTGTTATCCAGGTTATTACTGAAGGCTGTACTGGCTCCAGGGTAAACCTGTGGGGCACCTTACTAGTGACATTCTTCCTGCTGGACTTTGTGCCATTCATCATAACCCTCTGGAGCTGGCAGCTCCACCAGTTTTCCATCTACTGCACTGCCTGCTTACCTAATCCATACCTTGTCAACTTGTCTAGGGATGTTATAGGAGACAGTGTGAAAACCTTACAAAGGTCAAGGTAAACATGCACTGCTCAAACAAAATCCACCAAACTGGTCACCTCACAGAAGGTGATGAGATGCTCAGCACAATTTCCTCTGCATACATATAGACTGACTACCTTCATGCCCTTTATCTGTTTGGAAGTAGTTTCCAAGATAAGTTGCTCTGTTGCCTTCCCAGGGACTAAGGTAAAGCTGACTAGCCTGAGCCCAAGTCCACTCCCAAGTGTGTTAAATATTTCCTCCTCTATGTATAGCACAGATCACACCAAGTGTTTTGATGTAAGAATAGTAATAACCATAACAAGTATTTAGGTGTAGTGACTCATGTTTTTCTAGCTAGGTGATTCTGCTCTGAGTTGCAGCACTGTGGACCAATCTGGTTTGGCAGCAGGTAGGCACTCCACCAAAGGGAATTATGGCTGTTCCTAGCATTTACTGGCATATATGAGAAGCAGGCAGATTTCATCAGTGATAAAAGCTGCCATTCCTGTCTTCATTATGACATATTCCTCTTCCAAGAGAAAAAAACAGTAACAGGTTGTTCTGACACTTTGGCCCTATGTATTGTTACCTCTAAGTGTTCAGGGTATCCGTGCTACAGAGCTGGCAATGGGTCAGTGAAGTTTCTTTGTTTCCTCTTTGTTCCTGGCTCTCACATCTGTCTTGAATGTTTTCTGCAACTGTAATTGGTAAGTTGATGTGCTTGAAGGAGACTTCCCTTCAAGTGGAGCATTGTGCCTCATTATAATTCATTTCTAGCCCACTGCAGCTGTTCCTCATCTTAAAAATATGGAATTTAGTAGTCTTCTGGCGAATTGTGCTCCTTATACAATGAGGGGCAGGTGGGGGTGGGGAGAAGCTTTTAGAGGCAGCTATTTCATCTGTGCTAACAGTTTTACCACAGCAGCATGCTGTAGCATAAAATTTAAGAGGTCAGTAAACAACTTGGCAGTAACTAAGCAATTTAAACAAAAGCTTCTCCTCAGTATTTGATGATTGGAGGGAGAGGAGGAGAATCAGGATTCTATTGTTTAATGTGTTACCACGGTTGATCCATTTCTAAAGAGTTGTGTTTAATAATGATAGTAACTATTGCATTAAAATGGCAGGCTTTTTCTCAGATCATCGTCGCATTTCTTTTTTGAAATTGATTGTTGAAGCATTGCCACTAATGAGTTCTGTATCCTCCAAAAAAATGTAAAAATTGTGTGCCTGCACTGGGGAATTTACAACTGAGTTGGTTATGCCCCACTTTTTAACAATTAACATCAGAAAGATCTATGATCTGCATGCAACTAATGAAGGTACTGATTAATATTATTTTTCTCTTTAAGGCCTTTATCTGTTCTTTTCCTGTCCTAAAAATATTTTACAGTATCCAGTCTATGATAAAACTTGTTTTCATTAGGAGAACACTGCTAATAAAATTATGTGAATTATTTTATACAAAAAAACCTCTCCTGCATATTAATTATTAGACATGTTTGTTTGTACTATGTGGTCAAGACTTTATTGGATAATGCTATAATTGTCTAACAGATGGATGGTAGATTAACAAAGTACATGGATCTGAATTAATCTATTTGCATCTCCTCCTGCAGTAATGAATTTCTTGTTTCTCTTTAACCATATTCGAGTAAAATTTAAAGATCAGTTTCATATTCTGATTATAATTCAAACAGTTGGATAATTTTTCTATAATAAGTGAATTCATACCAATAATAGATTTGAATTTTGGCAAAATAGACCATATTTGCTTTTGTAATTTGGATAGAAAGACTAGCGAGCATCATGGACTAAAGTAAATATCACTGGGTTTTGGAACAACCATACAAACTGTTCACAATGAAACTGAAAATTCAGCAGCATTCGACTCTGAGGATTCCAGTCTGACCCTGTTTCACAGTCTTGCAAACACACATTGGTGGGCATGGGTAGGGATTTGGGGCAGCATCTGCTATAGCAGGGCTGACTATGGAGACAGCACCAGGACAGAAGTGATGAGGAGCTCAGTCAGGGCAGGCACTGCAGCAGCCCCACACCCTGCCAGTGACTGCACAGCCCTCACAATATCCTACAAGCACACCAGGCCTTCATCTTCTCCACCCTGGCAACACCATGGGGCCCTGTGCAGAGGGACCAGTCAGTGATATGAGGCAGGTTCACAGCCATTGATTTCAACTGGCTTTTTCAGCTCTAGATTTTGAGAGAGCAAGTTTGCTGCCAAGTTGCTCAGGAAAGTAGTTAGCGCTTTATTTCATATATGTATGTGCATGCACACACACATATATATAAGCATGTGTGTATATATGTATACACTTTAAGTTTTATACTTTCTGATGTCTCTAATGATTTTTGTTATATGCTTGAAAAAAAGTGGAATGATGTATTTTTCAGGATGGGAATCGTTTTTCTCAAAATACCTTTAGTGGTGGAAACTGTTGGTTTTTAACATGTATCATTTACAGTCTTTGTGCTTCTAGTTTGCACAAAATGATACGAGTATGAGGGGTTGACATGGGTCAACAGCCACCCACCCATTTGCTCATTCTCCACTCCTGCAGAATGGGGAGAAAATAGAAGGAAGGCAAGAAGACTCCTGGACAGGGACAATGGCAGTTTAATAGGGAAAGTGAGAGTTGTGTGTACAACCATGACATGAGGAGGTGTTAATCCACTACTTCCGATTGCTGGACATACATCCATCCACTTCATGAGAAGCAGAGCCTCAGCATGTATAAAATCTGCTGGGAAGGAAAGTTACCACAACTATGAATGCATTTGTGTCCCCTTCCTGCTCCTTTCTACGTGCTTCTCTTGCTGAGCTCTTTAAGGAGCACACTGAATTCCTTCATCCTTCTGTGTTTTCTACCAAGTGTGCCTAGGTTGTTGACAGAAGGCAATCCTAGGAATGGGCTTGGTTTTTCCCAGGAGAGGAGAAACCCATGATGCTGATTTGAGCTCTTTTCCTATATGCACTATGAGATCTTTGTGTTCCCACAGAATATAAGCACTTTGTCTTAGTAGCTGTTTCTCCAGCAGCCTGAAGTTTTACACTTAAACAACACTGAAAGCTTTGATTTGTGAGTTGAAGATGAAGAGAGAAAGTATAATAGTGCCTTTTTCAGGCATCCATTTCTGAAAGAAACGTAGCAATGGTCTGGGAAGGCAGCTGTCATTTGACAAGGTTTGGGAGTTCCCAACCCAGAGCAGAAGTTAGGGGGAATTAGGGTCTCACCAAAAGATGTTTGAATATCCCCATCTTGTCCTCACTTATAATTGTGTACAAAGCAGTTTTCATATATACAAATAGGATTATTTGAAGGAAGGCTGTACAAACCCCACTTCTTTCCAAATGTGGTTCAGCCTCTAATGGGGATGAAAGATGCTGGTGGTTCCTTTCTGCAGCTTGGTACTGCTTCTGCATTGGGAACAGCTATCCAGGTAACCAGGAAAATAAACTTTCAAGTAAAATACACCAGCTGCAGATAGATGTTATGTCTTTGACAACTGCTTTAATGTACTACTCTGTTTATCTTATACTAATTTTCTTGTTACTTTGAACAGACCCAGGGAGCACTACAGAGATTGTGAGGAGATTTAGCTTATGACATGGTCCGCAAGCTGAGGCTTTTCCCTGAGGCCTGTGGAAGCAGCTTACTTCAGGTAGATGAGCCCTTGGAGCAAGATTCAACTTTTCCCTATGAAGCACTCAAACCTGAGTCCTCAGAGGAATGAAGGGTGCTGCACTGACTATTCTTAATTTATGTGTTATGATAATGCACTTGCTGCTGTGTGCCTTGGATGCTAATTGCATGACTGTTGGACTTGAACTTGCCAATCACAGTAAATCCAGAACTAATGGTGATTGTGTTTTGGATGGGTCTGATACCCATTTACATATTGTATCTTCACTTAAGAAGGGTACATCATGTTAAAATAGACCTACAGAATTGTTCTAACCAAGTCCTGAGGGCAGGAGGGTTAGAAGAACAGAAGATGTGTAAGCATTGCAAGGGTTTTTCCAGGCATTAGCCTGAAGGGAAAGGATGCAGCTCTAAAGGCTGAAGTTAAGTCCTTTGAAAGGCAGGAGTGTTTGTAGGCTGAAGTGCTGGCTGATCATGCAGTTGTGGTTAGGGCAGCTGTGACTGGCCACGGCACATGGAGCTGCTTTCAGGGAAGGTGCTTGCTTACCTGGAGGAGAGGTTACTTAATGTTCCTTCAATTCAAATGCAAGGATGAGTGGGTTTTTAAAAAAATATTGTTTTGCAACCACCGATGAACAAATCTGTACAACGCCTTGCTTCAAAAGGGTTTTTTTGGCCTGAATGTGGAGTACCATGCTGGGTGGCTGTAATGTGATTACTGCAGCTTTATCCTCAGGGCCAACACACTGGTGGCATGCCACACCTACTGTGCATGGCAGGAAAACCCTGTAAGGAAACTCAATACAGAGAGAATTACAATAGCTTTTCTTTGTGGCTGCAGGGGCATGTGTTTTGCTGTTGCGAGGCTGCACAGGGATAAATAAGGTGACAACCTGTTCAAACTATGCAGCTGCATGAACTCTTTTCATGCTGCATCTGATGCCGTGCCTTTTTGGTGGAGTGGCCAAGGTCAGAAGCATTGTATGGGTTCCTGAAGTGCCATGTGGCTTTCACATATCCTGAGCAGCAGGCATGGTGTTTCATGTCACATTTCCAGGGGCAGAGTGTCGCTCCACTGAGGAGAGCTTCCTCTAGTTATGCAGATGTCTTTTGCCCAAATAACCCAGTGGAAGTGGATCAAAGTTAAGTAAGAAGTTCAAAAAATGAATATCTCATTTTTATACTAATTATACAGAAGATAATCTGAAAATGATCTTATGTACAGTCTTTCTGTGACTCTAAAAAGTTCTGGTTCTTATGTGAGGTAGGTGTGTTTCTCCAGTGCCATAAGTTCTCATTTTGTGGAAGGAAGTTTCACAGGCATCACACAAAACAACAATCTGGTGTTTCAAAATAAGATCCATAGTAACTGTGGTAGCCAGATTTATTTATTTATGTATTTATTTTTAACCTGAAATTAAGGAAAAAATAGTTTCTATGTGAAAAGAAACAGTTTTCAGCTTGAAATTTCTACTGAAATGGAACACTGAGAGTTTCCATTGGCGTTCTCTTCTCCGTCCAGTTCTATGACTTTTCCCTGTCTAAGCAGAGTGTACACATCACATCATAAGCAGGTGATTAGAGTTTCAGATGGTTCAGTTTACCCCAAAGAGATGAATGTTTCTGCAGAATTGCTCACCTTCACTATAAGGCAGTGTTACCATTAGCTTTAATTAACTTTGCTTCTTCTCTAATACTGTGACATTTCTTTAACATCTGTCTGACTGCTGTTGTGAAGAGAGCTGTATTTTTCCTGATCACTGCCATGCTGAATCTACTGACAGTAGATTCTATATGACTACTGACAGTATAAGGCCTTTTGCAGGTCATTAAGATCTTTCATTTCTTTCTCTGCCCTCAATTTTTCAAATTTCATAAGTTGATTGTACATCTGTGTTGGCCCTTGTTAGTACAATCTCTGTTCCAGCATTTCTCATATATGGTAAGAAGGAGCAGGAGAAATTTAGCAAAGTCTAGAACAGTATAATGAGTGGTTTTCTTCATTGGTACAAATCTTACTTTTTTAGTTTCATGATATTCTGTAAGGGGTAGTTGGTCCTTAGAGCCTCGCCTCAAACACGTGTAAACTTCTCCCTGTCCAGAGAGTTTGCTAATAAAGCACGTCCATTTCATTCCCACTGTGGGTGGGATTTGAGGAGGGAGGACTTAACCACCAGAGTGCTTCAGGGAACAAGAAGACTGCATGAGGTCCAATGTTGGGATCTGAAGAAGAGAGAAACCATTCAATGCAGACATAATTTCGTATTTTTCTCCCATGTACAACACAATGCATGCTCTAGCATGGCCAAATGGTAGTAACCTGTTAATGTAAACTGATTTTTTACAGTTATATACCTTGTACTGTCATTGTTCTTTGAAGCTTGTATGTGCCTGTGATGTACCGAAGAGTTAAAGCCTTTGTATAAAGATGAGTTTTATAGCTTGCTTTCCTCTTGATATTGCTCACAGTAATTATCCTTCAGCTCCCCAGGGCAGTTTGAAAGAACTAAAGGGCATAAGAGGGTTCAGTTTTAATTATGAAAAAACTCTTTCACATTGAATGATGATCTGATGCTTGCATAATTGTAGATTAGGGATTGAATAAGAGAATACCCCTTACTTTGTTGTATTGCAACTGTAACTGGTGGTCTGGGACTGAGGTTTGTCCAAGTTAAGGAGGATGGGTAGGTATGTGGAACTTGGAGCACTCCAACAGCCACTTGCTGAGGACAGAATAGAAAGTGAACATAGGAAAAGAGCTGTATCTCTGTAAAGCCATAAACACTAACCTTTACTCATTTCTGAGCCTTAAAACTTGGCTTAACCACCGAGAGATGGAAATTGGTTTGCTCAGTTTTGCTTCTAACTTGCCTTGTGGTTTAGGAGTGATCGTGCCTGAAATAGTTCTCTGTGGGTTTGACCCACACTCTGAGGGCCAGCCTGGCAGAAAAGTGGCTATAATTAATTTGAGCGAGACTGCTCTTCAAAGGTGTTTTGTAAATCAGAAGGTTTAATAAGGAAAAAAATTACAAAATAACAAATGTTACAGAAAACAAATAATAAGCTGTGCACAGATGCCTGGGAAACCTCAAACACCTTGCTACAACGTCTCAAAAAGCCTTTACTTTCTTTTGTGCTTTTTCTTAAATACTGAATGTTTTAGGAGAGATAACCTGGCTTGCAGCAATAAGATCACCAAGGACTTTTGAGTTACACTCTCGGAGCCCAATCTATGCCCCTGTGTTGGCACCGAGCCTATCCTTGCTAGGAGGCTATGGAAGTTTCTGGGTTCTTTACCTTAAGGGGTGAGATTTAAGCTTTCTTTGTATGGAGAACACTTGCTGGGTGTGGGAAATACTTTACTACAGTTCTCCCACTGACTTTCCAAAACACTCTCTCCAATTCCCCTCCCCTATGGCGGAACAGAAAGGAGAACTGGAGGCACAAAAGGTTAAGACCACCATTGTTGAGATAAGAACAATTTACTTAATTGTTCTTAAGTAATGAGAAACAGCAATGAGAAGAGACAATAAACCATAACAGCAACAATACTAATGGCAGAGGGTGCAAGAAAGAGGTGAACGATTCACACAGAACCACCCCCAAAAATAGACAATACCTGACCACTTCCTCTGCCACACAACACTCACCCAGAAGGAAACCTTTTCCCTGGAAGAGATTCCCTTCCTACTGCCCCAGACACTGATGTGAGATGACACAGAATAACCTCTGTACTAGCCATTCCCTCTCCTGGCTACTGCAAAAATGAACCCTGTCCTGGCTGGAGCCAGGCCAGTTGCTTCTTCAGTTCCTCTGCAGAAACCCCAGTATCGAGCTTATTGTTCTCAGTATAAAAATCCATTTTCATGGATGTTTCTAATGCCTCTGCTCTTGCAAATCCTCAGTTTTCATTCACTTCTATGAACAAACATTCAATATGCAATTACAGCATTGTGGACTTTGTAGATCTTCGATTTCCATCTTCACCTCTGAACTTCAAGACCTTAACTTTGTGTGATATTATGATTTTAAAGAAGTGGAATATCCTGCTGCCTGCTCTCTCAATGCTTGGAGGAAGGGGAAAGAGAAGATATATTGCTTATATTTGACTTGATAGATGCAAAGTCAGTTCAGGAGTTTCAATATTTGCAGAATGACTTGTGTGTTACCTCTAAAGTCAGACCAAATGTATCTCAGTTTTGGTTCAGAAGAATTCCAGGACTCCTATTTGGAGGTGTGGAGGGATGGTTTCTCGATGTTTGTTTGTTCATTTTCACAAACAATATCAGGGTTATGAGAATGTCTCCTTTTTCCGAGCTGCATAAGACATTTGCTGAAATTATGTTTTTCCCCTGAAAGATTTAAATCCATGTCTGTTTTCTGTCTATTGACTGCAAGGATGGGATAGCTTTCCAGTTCTGCAGTTCTGTCACACAAAGCAGAGATATTTATCAAGCAAGTAAGCAAGTGTTTATGTTGTCTGAAAGACTGAAGATTTTGATTCACCCATCTGTTCCAGTGCATGTAAAATAGCAAAATTAGCAATTCTGTCTTAAGTTTTATGCCACTCTAGAAAAACTGATGTGCTAGTTGTGAGATTTCTCCTGGTATGTAATGGGTTTAACTTACCCATGACTAAGGAAATGCTATATGCATTAGGATACTGGTTAAAATTGAATGTTGGATGCTTCCTTCTGTATTTGTGTGGATCCTTTATATTTTTTGAAGTGCTTAAACCTGTATATATAATTTTGGATTTGTTAGAAACTCCCATTTGAGATGAATACAAACACAAACATTGTGAGGCTTCTACTTTCATGCTTGCTTCTGTTCAATGGTCAAGCCAAGAAATGTCATCTATGCTGCCATTTGACTTTCTTTGCAGAGACAGTCACAAAATGCAGGGGAAATGTGAGAGGTCTCTCACTGCAGTCTTTCAGCACCAGCCAGAGTTACAAGACATTTTAAGCTGCTGTAATACATCCCTTGTTTTTGTTTTAGTGTGGATCCAGCTTGTGGGACAAAAGGTGGGTTAGATCATGTTACATTAAGCACAAGGGCATGAACTTTACAGTAACAATAATTTCATTACACCTTAAAAAGAGGTGTAATTGGACAGCTTGTCTAAGGCATACTTTACCTACAAGGACAGGTAAATGATTGTATGATAAACCTGTAAACACTAATCTTCAATTTACATTTTAGAATATACTGTTATAAGGAAAATGCCCAGTGTAACTCTTTGTGAAGGAGAAGTTGCCTTAGTCCTCTATTTCTAATTGTCAAATTGTTGGTGAAATGTTTTGCTGTCAAGGCTTGTTGCATAGAATTTGTCAGTTTGCCAAAGAGCCTTTAATAATTTGACTAGTAGAGCATTCTGCTTCTAAATTGTGCATGCTCAGAGAGAATGAGATATTGAGATGAGTAAAATCCAAGTCATTTCTCAGTGAGAGTCATCCAGAACAAAAGGACTCTTTTTTTTTTTTTTTTTTTTTTTTTTTTTTTTTTTTTTTTTTTTTGAGGGGGGCTGGTGGGAGAGGATGTTGAACAGTAACGCTTAAGCAGTTTGGGCTACTATTTGTAAGCCTGAAGTATTTTTGAACTGGCTTCCATGCATTGGGAGTTTAAAAATAGACTTACAAAAGAGGATACAGCAAAGCTGATGTGAACATTGGAGCAAAGAACCACTTAAAGTTCATATTTATGCTCACTGAATGGCATTCCCAATTTCAATTAAGTATTTTTGTTTCATGGAGATGGTACAGAGGTTTCTTCAACCACATCCCCACTATTTTGCAATTTGCCACTCAACTGATGTAAGAATCTCCTAATTATCTGTGGTGGAAGGAGACAGAGCAAGGAAGGACAGTGACTCTGGTGGCTATGGAAAGCAAATATAGATAATACAAAACACAGGCAAATCATTCTATAAAGATGGACAGTAAAAATGTAACTGAGATGAGATGTCAGAGAGCTAATATTCACTTAAGCCAGTTGGACACTGGCCATGTGAGCCTGGTTTTGTGGGTTCTGAGTCCAAGCTGACTATGCCTGGAGCCAGCAGGGATCCCTCTGTGGCTGTAGCCTGTGTAGTCCAGCAACTGAATACTCTGCCTGTGGCTTGTGGAAAACTCAGCTGGCTGAGTTTGATGTAAATGTATTTTTTCAAACTTTATCAGGTCCTTTAGCATTATGTTTTTTCCCTCAGCTGAATGTTTTTAACCCACTCTTAAGCCTATAAAACTCTTTGGTAGAGGATTTCCTGTCTTCAATTTTAATTTTGCGGCTTTTCTAAGAATGCCATGACATTCTACAGGATGGTGATATCCTAAGATTTCAGTTTTGAAAAGGTATGACTGTATATAAGAACTATTTGGAGGAAACTGAGGAGATGAACCCACGAGCAATGGTTTCAGATTATGTAGGAAAGTTAGTAAAATAAAATAAATTATAGAGATGTCAGGAGAGTAAATGAGACCAATAAGAACTGACCGCTTTTTAAAAAAAATTTTGAATTCCCCATTTTAGTTGGATGTGAACATTCTCATTTATCAAATTGTCATTAATAATATATAGATCCCCATAGATGGTCTAAGTAGAATAGGGTAAGTCTTCTAAACTCAACAGAACAAATGCAATCTTTTCATGATAAACTAAGGCCAAGCAAGAATTGGCTGTGAGCATGAGTGTCTTTCTGTAGTGTTAAATATTCCATATAGATTCCTTACTGAAGTGAATTGAAATGTGGGATGGAGGGGATGCATCCCTGCTCCCCAGCATCTGCTGCAAAATGCTGGATTGCTGCCAAGCATAAGCATCCTCTGACCACTACAACCCCTTTTTACTGTTTTATTTTTTGCTTATCGTAAGCTGACTTTCACCAGAGTTATGGAGCAGATGGATGGTAGCTTGCATGATGCTCTAAGTGGTTTCTCCCTCACTTGTAGAAATAATGGCCTTTCCATCATTACATATATGCTGGGGTAAGATATTAGCATAAGTAAGGCACAAGCTATGTCTCATGCCTTTGAACTGCAGCAAACGTCCATCTGTTGTTTGAATGCCATTTGGAATGCTTAATCCCTGCCAAATTCTGTTGACTTTGAAGTTCATGGGAGTCTTGCCCCTGATTCCAGTTAGGATAGAATTTAGATGACATTTCTGTTTGCCCTTGTTTCACATAATTTGTATGTGGACTCTAACAGACTTATCTACTTATGATCGGGGCTGGATGAGGGAAGAGGGAATTTGTAAGCAATATGCCTCTCTGGCCTAGTGGTGGAGAATATTCTAGTTCACTGATTTTAAGAGGTTAAGTTTTGATGTTGTTGTCTTTTCTAATTCCCTTTTAGGAATCATTTACTAGTGGTATGTCTTGACAAAGGGAGATTTAATTACATGAGCTTGGACATCATACCAATTATTTAAAAATCAATTATTCATAGAGTGCTGCTTTTCCTGAACATTGAAGAAATATTTATCCTTGTTAGGAAAGACAGATTAATGACTCCAGACACTCATTGTAGTGAGTGGTTGTATGAAATATTTAATCTTGTGGTAATACACAGTTCTACACTTGTGGAATTTATTATGTTTTATTTCTGGATTGCTTACTTATACTTGTGATGTATAGTATGCTTTTAAGCATCTGCTTAAGTAGTGCCTGCTCTTAATATTTTCAGTATCTGTGATTATACCATATGCTGCCATGGAGAGGATTATACTGTCAGTGTTGTGTCAGAGTAGCATGGAATTGCAGTCTGATGTATAATTAGAAGGATATATTCAGGAATGTTTCTTAGGTGACTGAATTTATATTGATTATTCAGAAGAAGTGCACATCAAATTACAGACTTTGCATCTATGCAAGAAGCATATGTACACTTCAAATGCCACAGGCTGGTAGGGCACTGAAAAAATATGAAAGGATGAGCAGAAATGGATGCGGACCAGATCAAGTGCTCAGAACAGATTAGGGAGAGGTGTTTTGTGCAAAGTGATTTTGTGCTTAGTGGCTCCTCATCTTTCTTCGTGCCAGACTGTTCCTGTCACACAGATTAGAGATGGCTGGAGGGAGGATTCGGGGAGTCTGAAAGGCCTTTGCAGCAGCGAGCACCTATGAGGCACAGCAGCATCTCTTCAGTGCTGGGGTAAGCAAGGAGAGGCAGGTTTCATGGAGAATGTTTTGCAGACGGGAAAAAACTACACTGTTCTGGTACGTGCCAGATTTATCCACGCAGTATACCTCAAAGCAGCCCTAGAGCTTCAGGAAAACTGGCTCTATTAGCTGCTGCAGCTCTGGTGCTGGACAAAGAGGACGGAAGAGTCTAAATTGCCCAAAACAAAGGCTGCTTCTCTTTCTGCTGAGTGAATAAAAAAACATGGCTGGAGAAAGTCCCCCTTTTGCCTTTGCTTTTTCTCAACCCACAAATGCAAATGGTAATAAATAATGCATGTTTGCTCCAGAATCTCCAGCTGTTGTTTTAAGGATACCTTGTGTTTATAGGCTTATATTAGAAATGTAATAGATAATGTCAAATAGATGGTTCCATATTGTGTGAAACTCTAGCTTATTGCTTAGGATGCTGCAGAATTTAACATGAGATGTAAATGTACTTCCAAATACTGTAGTTCAATGCCTTGAGGTCTGTACCTCTCTGGTGAGATACAAACACCTATAACTAAAGAGTTTGTTCTTATACTTTTTCCACCAGATGCAAGATGAGTGTTTCAGATGTTTATCAATGTAGAATTTAACCAAGAAGGAAATATCTGTCCTGAGGAGGAATTGTAAATATAGAAACAATGGCTATTACTAATTTACAACAGATTGTTTATACTAGATATGTTGTCAGAATCTTGCTTGACTTTTGTATCACTATGAAGCTGGAGAACTTGCTGGAGTTTCTGATTTGCAAAGAAAAGAAGACAATAATAGACCTGAAAAGAAGACAATAATCATGGCTTCTGTCTGTAAAGTTGTGTTAAGAATGAGCACAGGACTTGTTATGGTTGCCCTATGCAGCTACTAAATATTGTATATGAAGTGCTATTTTGAGTTTTCTATTAATTATTTAAAGCTAAACATGGTTTCTATTTATGACATGTGAGATTTATGAGTAGCAAAGGCTAAAGTGCAGAGAATATTTTTTTATGTTTTGCAGTAATCTGCTAAAGTCAGATGTATTTGAGCAGTGATTTGGGTATGATTTCTCTTAGATAAAAAATATTCATTTTAACAAGGATTTTTGAATGACCATTTAGACCAGCTTTGTGGCCTGTAATATTCAGTGTCCTGTCACTGTTCCTAGCTGCTCACAGATTTTTTCCAAGGACAGTTTAATAAATCCATCTATAGAATTGATTTTTTAAAAATATTGTAGTTAAAGTTAATTCATCAAAGTAATCTCATTGGTTCTCCTTTATCTCCATATATTGCTGATGAATTTCAGCTGCTGAAGCTATAAGTAAATAACACTCTTTCTGTTTATTGGAAATTGAAACCCTTGAAAAACTAGAAAAAAAAAAACTATTACAGACATATAAACCATTGAAGCATCAACTATGAGACACCTACATGGAAAAAAAATGTTATAGTTTAGGGCTGAGAAATATGGGTTTGTTCAGCCTGGACAGGAGAAGGCTTGAGAGAAACCTTCTAGTACCTAAAGGAGGTTACAGAAGAGCTGGAGGGGGATGTTTTTACAAGGGCATGTAGTGTCAGGATGAGGAGGAATGGCTTCATACTGAAAGAAGGTTGGTTTAGATTAGATATACTGAAGAGATTTTTTTGCAGTGAGGGTAGTGAGACACTGGAACAGGTGACCTGGAGAAGTGGTAGATGCCACAAACCAGAAAACATTCAAGGTCAAGGTTGGATGAGGCTCTGAGCAATACTTAATACTCGCTACTAAGTACTAATTAAGCAGTACTTAGTACTTTCAAGCATACTTAAAGAAGTTCCTGGTCTTTGCAGAAGGGTTGGACTGTATGACCTTCACAGGCTCACTCCAACCCAAACTATCCTATGATTCAATTCAGTCCTAGAAGTCCAGCCTTAGTCTAGCCTTAGTCTTTTTTTTTCTTTTGTTTTCTGTTTTTTACTGACAACCTCATTTATTAACCACATCACATCACAGGTTGTATTATATTGTTGCTTTTTAATTTTGGTAACAGTATTTCCAGATGGGTACTCCAGATAATTTAAAACTGGGGTACTTGCAACACTTGCTTTTTATACCTTTTACATCATACAAGAAAGAAAATATATAAAGTTTTCATTCACTTGATCATTTTTCTCTGTACTATATTATTTTTCTGGTTTAAGAATTGAGGGAGGGAGGGGGGAGGGGGGAGGGGGGCAGGTTTCCTTGACAAAAAAAAACCAACAAGGCAGTAGTAGTATACCTAATGATGTTTAGAATTCTGTTCAAGGATATTTTCAATCTGATCTAGAGTTCATGTGAATAATTCAAGCTTGGGATGGTGCAGTTAAATTCATACTTGAGACTTATGGGAGAATGTGGCTCTGGTTTTAATATGTTATACTAAAGCTTATAAAACTCATTCTTTGCTGTCACTGTCAGTGATACTTGGATGTAAAATCAAACTGAGAAGCATTATTGCATCCACACATTTCTATTTCTTCAGTGGGGCTTACATTTATGTCCCTGTTGCATCACAGATAATGATTATGTATAGGTCTGGTCCCACAGTGCTGTCTGTAGGATCTGTAACCTTGCTGCAATAGAGCAAGAAGAAATAGTGATGCTGCACCCAACAGAATAAATTTTGTGGGTCTGTCACTCTGCTTTTGAGTGGCACTTAACAGCTTGTGAAAGTGAGTGACCAGACTCCTGGGATCTACCTGCCTTAGTGGCAGGCTCTTTCCTGCAATGGAACACATTGGTTCTTTTCTTATCCCATAAAAAGAGCACCTTGTGTTTCTTTTGGATTGGCCTATGTCTACTTTGATTAATTTTCAATGTGATTGTATCTGTGGGTTAGAATCCTTAAATTTAACATCATAATCTCTCAACTTTTGTAGTTGTAGCACTGCTTTTGTAGGCTAGGAACAGTAGCTGAAAGACTGCAAAGTTTCAGTAAAGCATGAAATGCTTTTTACCTTTTTTCATTAATGTTTTTCTAAGCTTGGAAGAGCATATATGGACTCTATAAGATTCCTGTGTACATAATTTGTACCATTACAGAAAAATAACTAGTCATGTATATTTATTCATTAGTGTAAAAATATACAGTGGTTGTCTGTTGATCTCTTTTTTTTTTTCTTCTCTGAAAATATTTGGGAACAGTTGTTACTTAAAGAATATATTTATTATAATATTTTTAAGAGGAGCTTAGAAGAAGAAAGATTATTACTTGGATTATAATTTTTTTCTTGTGGCTAAAGGGGTCATATGCCCTTTTTTTCTAGGCACTGGTGATGCATGCTGCTTCTCAGGGCTGCCGGGTGATGAGGTGTTTCCTCTCTAATAGTTTGAGGTTTTTAATAATATTTCATAGATAAGCTTTTGATATACGTGGATATGCACTCTTTGAAAGTCTCAACAGCTTTCCTGTCCCACTTTTGAAGACTTTGGCAAAGACTTCTGCTTGCATACTGTTTTTGGGATTCAATGGTCTTGCACTTGGTTTGTTTCATTTGAAGTGTGGAAGCCCTCCTATGAGCAAAGAATTCTTCATTTTGCTGTGATTCATCCAAACATGCTCAGTGATAGTGAAGTGGTTGTGATGGTAAGATGTGGTGGCTGGGGGCATTGTTTGAGAACATAGGGTTGCTGCCACTTCTGTCAGTGTTTTATTGGAAGATTTCCTGTGCAGAGAGGATGCAAGTCATCTAAAGCTTCTGTACACCATAGTAACAGCAGTTGACTTTAAATATTAAAGTAGGATTTTTGCAAAAAGTTTAGGCTTATGTGTCAAAGTGTATAGATCACTTCATCCGCTGGCTGCCTGCCAGCTGCTACTTGCTTTTAAGGATGTGGCATCTGTATGTGAGACAGGTGAATCTGGTATATGTTCCCATTCTAATATGAATGTCATAGGAGTAAGAAGCAAAGTATTTTTATTGGCCTCATAAGTGGTCTCTTCAGGGTCAGGAACATGAAAATATTTTGGCTCCTTTTGTTTTAGACTACAGAATAGGGCTCACTGTAAAAACTGGTTCCAATTTGGGTTGAGTGTGATTTCTTGCCTACAAAACTCCTTGCAGCAATCCCTTTGCTCAGGACTTAGAAATCTTCCCACCTTGCAGCTTTCTCTTCCCTTCTCCTTTTCTAGGAGGTCTTGGATGCAGCAAGGGAAGTGATGTTGGCAGAAACCCAGGAGGGCTTCCTTCATAAAAAGCAGGCAAACTGTAGATTAAGGGATCTGTACAATGGGAATAAAGTCAAACACAACTAGCCAGCTTTCTGATACCTCTCATGTTAGGAATTCATTAAGCCTTGCCCCAGAAGCACCAGCTGCAGTGCTGTATTGCTCACTTTTTGGAACACAGCGTGCATCAAGTCTTCCTTCGCCTGGTTGCACTTGATGTTTCCTTTGTTCTTTACAGATGGCTGGAAATGGATAATTCCAAATGTGAATGTATTAAGCATATCTTATACCTAACACTAGCTGTGTTTTGTGCTGTCAGTGTGGGTGGTGGGCTGCTTTTCAGAGGCATCCTGTTCTGTTACCCCAGATAATTGTGTTGGCTAAGTGCCATCTTTAGTGGAGAATTGTGCCAGGATTTACTAATAGCAGTAGGGCATTCCCTGTTGGGTGCTGGGGATAGGCCAGCACAAACACATAGCTTAGGCCTTGCACAAACACATCTAAAGCATCAGTGATGCTAACAGGAGTTTCATCACTGACTTGCTGAGTCCAGGATTTTCTATGTGGCTCTTTAGAGAGATCTGACTTTGCCGTTGTTCTCTGTCTTTGTACTTAGCTTGTGCACAACACCTGTGTGCTCTTGATATCAAAATTTCTATAAAAGCTCTCTGGTTTCATATGTCTCAGTTTGTCTGCCTAATCAGGAGGAGAATTTTTAAACAATTCTTCAGTAGACATAAGAAAAAATTGTGCTTAACATAACAGCAAGTGTGAAATAAGCAACCTTCTGCTGAAAGTTCACATGCCAAACACAGCTAATCCACCATATGTGTGACCTAAAAAGTAGAGACATATGGATATTCTTCCCTCCCCCAGTTTCTCAGCCTTTTCATGGCTGCTACAATTGTAAGTAGCCCAGTAACACTATATCCTTGATCAATGTATGGGATCTGTGATGGTATTTTGCAGTTGGGGTTACTGCATTGCATAGCATGCCTCAAAGTGAAATGAAAGGAATACCATAAGCTTTTCAGATATGACATGTCACCTCAGCAGTCATGTGCCTTTTGAAAATACATAGGAGTGACAGCTTTTCAGTAGCCTGGAGAGGATGATGTGTAACAGCAAATACTCTGGTTCTGATTCTTCTTTAAGCGGTTAGTACATTCCTGATGAGTTTCCTATAAAAGGGACATGGATCTTTCCCTGCTTTCTGACAGCATCTGCTGCAGCCCCTGGAGTTACCTGGCTCTGGCATGGAGAGAATAAGACTCATGGTAGAGGGAAAACAATAAGATTATATACTTTTAGAAAAGGATCTGTTTCTTGGCCATAGCATAGGGAATATGTAGCTGTCATACCCTTGGGATTTGTTTTCTTTCATTCAAAGACCAGTTACAAAAGTTCAAGCAGTGGCCAGGTCTGCAAGCCCCAAAGTCATTTGAGGCTTGATTCCAAAGAGACATCACATAAGTGGCAGAATTTTTATTCCTTTTCAGGTAGGCCGGTACTCATCATGGTTCCAGTTTTTTGGTACATAACTCATGTCATTGTGTTGCTGAATGCTCTGGGATGTCACCCATTTAGGTCAAGATTAGAAAAACAAGCACAGTACGTCCCACTTCGTACCCCAAGTGTAAGCACGTGCTTCACAACTCTGTTGCAGACAGAACACAGTTTGGCCAAAGTGAATATAATCAGTTCATTTGTATGCAGAGCTAAAATTACTGAAGAGTAGCTTCTAGATAAGGATTAATTTAGGGAACTGTGGCAACTGCCTAATTAGCTATAGGTATGGCGTTAATTGCAGTCTGTAGCCAATAAAGAATATATTTGGTCTATAGAAAGAAGCAAAGGAATAGAATATGTGCATGAGGCAGTTTAATGTTTAAAGTTCTGTTTGCAAATACAAGCTATTAAAAAAGTGAATCATGCTGGAAAATGGTCCCAAGCCATAAAATATTAATCGATCCTTAAGTCCTTGTAAGAGGCACTGATATATACTTTGTATCTAAATGTGTCCCCTTTTCAACTTCCATCTGCTTTGTGTACACCAGTGAGGGGGGAAAAAAGCCATGTTTGTTAGGGATCAGAATAAAACAATGTTTGCATTTTCCAGAGGTTAGGGTGTCCTTAGACTGACCAATAGTTCACCAATAAGAGATTTTGTTCTAATGGAATGGTTATGTTAATATTTTGAAATCGAGAGAGAACCATATCTCTTTTGGGAAAGTGGCAGGTTTGGAATACGGCATTACTAATTTTGTATCAAAGGTCTAGCTAATCTAGTATAAGAGAATATACATACAATATAGATATGTAATTTAAGAGACGACTTGAATATTTGTCCACTTTGGGGCCGAGCCTGGAGAAATTTTTATCTTGCAGGCAGAGAGCTGGAGGGATGATGAATGCAAGGTCTGGGTTGGGGACAGTATTTCAAGACACAGCAGAATACAGGATAACACATGTGCCTGCACAGGGCAGAAGCATCAGCTGATCGAGAGTATGTGAAGGATGTAGCAGCAGATCTGCTGATAATTATTTGGCAATGTAATGATGGCTCTTCACAGAATCCTAGAATGATTCAGGTTAAAAGAGACCTTAAAGATTACCTAGTTCCAACCCCCTGCCATGGGCAGGGACACTTTTCACTCAACCAGGTTGTTCAGAACTCCATCCATCCTGGCCTCAAACACTTCCAGAGATGGGACATCCACAGTTTCTCTGAGCAACCTGTTTCTGTGCTTCATTGCCCTCACAGTGCAGGATTTCAACCTAACATCTAAGCTAAAGCTGTGCTTTCAGGTTGAAGCCATTACCCCTTATCCTATCATTATATGCCCTTGTCAAAGATTGCTCTCCAGCTTTTTCTTCACTTTCCTTTGCAGGAAGGCTGCTATAAGATCTTCCTGCAGCCTTTTCTTTTCCAGGCTGAACAGTTCCAGTTCTCAGAACAACTTCAAAGGAGAGGTGCTCCAGCCATCTGATAATCTTCTTGGCCCTCCTCTGGATTTGCTCCAACAGAGCGAAGTCCTTATGCTGTGAGCCTCAGAGCTGAATGCAGTCCTCCAGGTGGATCCCACTGGAGCAGAGCAGAGGGCCAGAATCACCTCCCTTTACTTGCTGGCCATGCTGCTTTTGCTGCAGCTCAGGATACACTTGGCTTTCTGGACTGTGAGAACACATTTCCAGGCAAGCTGAGCTTCTTGTCAACAGCCAAGTCTTTCTCCCCAAGGCTGCTGTTAATCCATTCTCTACCCAGGCTCTATTTGTGTTTTGGATTGCCCAGACCCAGCTGTGGGACCTTTACCCTTGGCCTTGTTGAACTTCATGATGTTCACAGAGGTCCACCTCCCAAGGTCCCTCTGGATGGTATCCCTTCCTTCCAGTGTGTCCACTGCACCACACAGCTTGGTTCATAAACAAACTTGCTGAGGGAACACTAAGTCCCATGTCCATGTTGCCAACAGAGAGGCTGAACAGTGATGGTCCTAATAGCAAACCCTGAGAAACACTTCCTCTTGCTGGTCTCCACTTGGACCACCTCAGATGAAAAAAAAAAAAAAAATCTTCCAATGGAAAATGTCACTATATCCTATTGTTTAAGCATCCAGGCAGGACAACCTAGTAGATGCAAAAGGAAGGAGTCAATTAGCCAATGCACATGGCTGTGGGTCTGTAATATGCAATACATGCATATGTGAGGGAAAACAGCAGAGTACACATTGAAGTCTGCTAGATTTTCCTTTTACTTATTGTTTTGTGTCTCTACTTGACAACTGTATTGTGGGAAAATTTAAGTTTGATAGCAAACAGTCTGCTGTGAAAACATGCACAAAAGAGGATGATATCTGCATTACTTAAATATTTAACATGCTAAAGCAGCACTGAAATACTACCCGACAGTACAATATATACTGTATTCATGTACATTTTCCAAAACTGAAGTCTGATGGCCATATGTTAAAATAAAGGAACATGGCTTTGCCTGGAAGGTAATATTTTTTTACTTGTAGCAACAGATGCATGTGGAGCTCTCTGCCAGAGAGAGGAAAATGTCACAGTTTGGAGAGGGGATGGAACTGGGGCTTATTTGCCTGCTTAGATTTCTCTCTAAACTTTTTCGTTTGTGATTTCTAGCATTTCTGAATACTAATATCTGAAGACTAATATTTTCTCATGCATTTCACTTCTAGTGGGACTTTTCTATAGTATTGATACTTGCATTAAAGAGAAAACCTTGACAAACTGTTCTAGTGTAAATAATTGACCCAGAGAATTTGAAAATCCAGAATCCAAAACTAATATCCTAATTTTCCAAAACACAGTGTACCCATTATTTCAAAATAGTCTCTTGGGCTTGGAAGAGGGAGAGGAGGAATATATACTTTTATCTTCTAAATTTAAAATGTTTTAAATATTTCAGTTTGCCAATTTCAGATTTGTCCAATTTCTCTCTCCCAGAATGTCTTGGTCACTGCTTGTACCATGGTAGAAGAGGGAATATCTGTAAGGACTGTTTTCTCCTTCTTTAAGCAGGGCATGCCTATGTGTTATATTTAACATGCTGCATGGTATGCACCTGCCAGTGTCAAAAATGTGTAGAGAATGGTGACACCAGCACTTTTGCTCC
Organism: Zosterops lateralis; assembly: GCF_965231275.1. Taxonomy (NCBI): domain Eukaryota; kingdom Metazoa; phylum Chordata; class Aves; order Passeriformes; family Zosteropidae; genus Zosterops; species Zosterops lateralis. The sequence goes on from NC_139762.1 coordinate 87,929,101, forward strand.
TTTTTTTTTTTTTTTTTTTTTTTTTTTTTTCTTTGAACCCATGGTACTCCTCTGTAGGTCTCACTAGTGTTCCATGGATAAATCAGCTAATGTCTGTGTTCTCCTCAACACTAGTTCCACCCTTCCATGACAAATTAAAGCTTGTAAAACACATGAATTCTTTTATTTCTTTGGCTTGTTTATACTGATAGTCATAGGCAGTCCCTTTCATCACCACATTCATATCAGTCCCCATCCAGTCCTCTGCAATCACAGGGAATTTGGCACTGCTGTGAAGCCCACATAATCTATTCCGTGTGGGCAATGCACAAGCAGCCATAAAGCATCTATTTTGTCACAAATTTAATCTACAGTAAAGGTGAAACTGAACAGTTTTACTCTTTCTCTGCCCACAACGGAGTCATTGCCCAGAGGTGCTGTGGAATTGAGTGCATTATTCACACTCAGTCCTGCTATAGCACAAGGCTTGGTTACAGTAAAACTGCTTCTTTGGACCCCATACATACTTTGTGTTCATACACTGTGTTATGTGGAGCCTGTTTAGTGCCCCTGTCAATTCCTGAAAGAAACTGGGAAGGGCCTTGAGGGATTTTACTGCATGCAAAAATTGAAGGTGAGATGTTTGAGGACTTAGTTATTGTCCAGTACTTTTTGTTGGAAGGAGTGGTAGGACTTCCTTCCTCTGGAATTTGAAAACAGCCTGTAACTCCCTTCCATGCTCAAGTAGGGATGGTTGTTAAATGTTTCTAACTGGTCCAGTAGCTGAAAGGACTGATGTCATGGGGTCAGAAATCTGGTGGAAGACAGTGGGGAAACTGGAAGGCTGGACACAAAAAATTGGATCCTTTCACCATGGACTTTCCACTGTGTGAGAATTACTGGTGTTCTGGTATCCTTACTGAGAGCAGATTTTTAGAACGCAATGACTGAAACTATCATCAATTTAGTGGCATACAGAGAAAGAAGGATGATTTCTGCTGTGAAATGCTGAAAAATACAGGCCGAAAATATCAACAGAGATCAGCTTTGCAAATTTTAATGCGTCTACCCATTATTTAAGTATTACTTAACTAAATTCTTCACCTGATAAAAGTAATATATCTTCAGGGATAAAAAGTTGAAATAAAATTCTGAAATTTCCTTCTAGTTTGGACCCAGTTAAATAAAGCATTATTTAGTGTTTTTATAATTATTTTTATATATCAATCATAAAAAAGGCTTGATTTTTGCCTTTTATGCTTAAAGGCATCTTTTTTAAGCTGAATGCTTACTTGTTTGTCAAAAGTTTGGGGTTTAGGGGGTTTCTTGTTTGGTTTTGGGTTTTGCTTGGAGACAGGTACCCTAAACTTGTAAAATTTTTCATACTTTATTTTTGTTTAAAGAACACAAAGCCCCCCCCAAAAAAATCCATTATGTGAAGAAATTAACTATAAGCAAGCAGTTTCCAAGCTAGCTAATTGCATTCTAGCTCTGTAACTTGGCTTCTGAGACCCCAGCTAGAAACAATGCACACTTTTTGCTAATCAGGAGAGAGATCCTAATGAAGGACTAAGGAAATTACCCAGGTAGTTTGTGTACTGGTGTCACAGCTGCCATCTGAAATAGGGCTTTGACATGTTTAATTGATGCATCTGTTACCTCTCAGACAAGTAACATTAGCTGCAGGTCAAGCAAGTTTATCTACCTTGATGGAATTCCTATTCTCTGTTGAAGGGGAATACTTTTCTGCTCTCTGCTCTATGTTCAGGCGCTTGTTCTGAAATGTGAAGGTGCACAGGAGTCCCTGGTGCAAATTAATCTTCTGTGGTCTTCTTTCAAGTGAAACTAACTCTCATGCTTGTCTCTTCTGTGCAGCTGTCAAGCCATTTGGAGAGTTATTGATCCTTGCCACAATAGAACAGTGACACTTGAGCAACAACAAACTGCTTTTGAATGTTTTCTGATGTATTGCTGGCATTAATGCTATTCAGGTTAGCACTTGGGCCGGATATGTTGTTTTGTTTCACTTGATGTTGCTGTTCTTTGTTTATTGTCTTCAAATATGGATATGTTTACAATCTAACACAGCAACGCAGAGACAGAGTTTAATTTTCTAAAGTAGGCTGTTGTGTACTACCATTGTTTTACCAACATAGAAAACAATAAGCTCTAGCTTTGGAGTTTGTTCCAGTGTTGAAAAAGGAGAGGAGGAATTGCTGGAATCTGTGTTATACTTGAAGCCAAGAGTGCTAGTGTATGGGTTGCTGAAATTCTCTAACTCGACTGGGCACGTGGAAGCAGGGTAAGTATGGAGGTATATGCTTTGTTTTCTGGAGGATATAAGTAATGGAAGCCATATGGCTGCACTGATCTTCAGACAGAAATAAATTGAACGTAAGGTTTCTAACAACTGAGGCCTATGAGCAACTTGTGGCAATGTAGAGAAGCAGAACATTGCAGAGCTTGTTTCACACTCCGTGTTCAGAGATGATTTTATTGAACTGCACTGAAAGATGCATGAAAGATTCAGGAAGGTTTTGTGGTAAAGGGCAGAGTATGTACGGTAATAGCAGAATGCATATGACAGCAGGAACAGTGGGACAGTTGTCATACTTGATTGTTGGTATCAATCCCTTCCAAAAAAAGAAGCTGCATAATATGTCAAACTACAGGGGAAAAAAAAAGAGAATTAAAATGGAATATAGGGTATATAGTAGATATAGGACACAACTTGAAAACATTCCAGTTGGAGACAGATTAATTTTATTCTGATATGTCCAATATTCTGAAGCTCTTATGGAGAACCCTGTAGGTTCTCTGGAATTTCAATCCAAAATTTCACAGAGTTTAGGTGTGATTGTTTGCTCACGGGCATTTGGGGGGATCTCGAGGTCACAGACAAGTAGCTAGGTGTAGATAGTGCCTACTCTCAGAAATTTATCTGAAAGACTTGAAACTTCTTTTGGAAAAGAAACATTGATAAAATCCTATTTGAAAAGCCATTTGCAAGAACTATGTCTCAGGGTAGCAGTCACAAACATCAGGTGTTTGATGCAGCTATTTCTGCACAGCATGTGGTAAATGTACGGAGTAATACTTCTAATAACTAATCTACTGTCCCTCCAGATGTACAAGAAATGTGTCCTTTGTTTTCTGCCCAGGGCTGGAAACAGTCTCAGAGATGTCATTTGGCAAAGAGGAGATAGGTGAGAGTCCCAGCATCTCCTCCAGAGACTATTCAGCAATGCTGTCTGCTGTCTCCCTCTCCACAACTGGTAGCCCCTAAAAATAGCATCAGTTTGACAACAGCTTTTTTCATGGGAAATGATTATGGAGGGAGGAGGTAAGGAAGGGAAAGAGGGTGCAAGCTCTGCTGTGTGACAGCTGGGCACAAGTTAGAGAGTTTATTGAAGACTTTTCCTGAGACCAAGGTGAGGCATGTGTTACAGGAGGGAAGAGGGCCAGGCATTTTAAAAGGGAACAAAAGATGATGGAGACAGGAAAGAGTTTTTGAAGGGTTCTGAAGAGGGTTATTCTGAAAAAATAAAAGTATGTTATATCCCTCCTAATTTTTTGTTTGTTTGTTTTACGTTTGTATGTCTTTATCAACATATGACAAAAAGAGGAACAGCATGGGTATATTGTTCCTGGATTGTGACAAAGCAGATTGCTTAATCTTCTAATGAAGTTGTAATACAGATTTGATATTTCCCTTTCCATTATGCTGAGAAACTTGGAAAAGTGAAAATCCTAGGGAATTTCTTGTGTCAAAGGAAAATTTCAGGTTTGCATTTTTCAGTCTATGGCAGTCGAGTGTGTATCCTGTACTGGTGTGTGACAGATTGTCAGAGAATGAGTACTTTGTTAAGCACTAGTTAATTTATTGTGACATTCATCTCTTTGCAGTGATTAGATTTTTGACAGATGTTTTTCCCCTTTTCAATTAACACCTGTGCAAGGAAAAACTTCATCTAGGTAGGTTATTTATTTGAGCCACCTTAGACCCAGTTTTCACCCTTGGATGCAAGAATACAAGAGTACACTGACACTGCGCTCTACCTGTGAGTCAAGGAAACAAATATCCTTCTTTCTAAAGCTAAGGCAACCATCCTCTGCTGCCTGCCTGAATCTTTTCCACTGCTTCCTTTACCGAAGGCTCTGACCCTGACACCACTCTCCTCAGCAGCATTGCCCACAAAATGTTCTACAGAGTTCCTACAGTGTTTTCTGATGGAGTATTCTAATCCTGCTTCAAAACTAATGCTTTTTAGATGTTGTCTTAATCAACTTTAAAAATAAAGGGTTGTTCAAATGTGTTTTCTACAAGTATATTTCCATATAATTCTATGATTTAAACATAGAAATCAAAAATTTTGAAATAGTCGTTTTGTGGAATATTCAAATCTAAAATCTCTAGCAATGTCTGATCATTTGACTGATTATTTATTTGAGCAAATTAAGTAATCTATTTTAGTCACGGACCAAAGACCACACCAGGAGCACTGCGGTTCCTGAAAGCCCATAAATCTTTCTTCTTTTGGAAAATGAAGTTGTTCAAGCTAACAAACTTTTGGGTTGAAATATATAAGTCCAGAAAAAAATGTCTGAGAGATCAGAAAGATGTGAAAAGTGCTGAAGGACAATTTGATAGAGGAGAAGACTGGCCTGGCTGAGTTGGGAGCTTTCACAGGAATTAAGGGGAAAAAAACAGAGTGTATCCTCTTTGGTAAAGGGGCAGGCAACTCAAGAAATGTGCAAAGATGTTGTTAGACCATGTGGAAAGAAAATTAAAAAGGTGAATGTTCAGTTAGAACTTAATCTGGCCACACATATAAAAGACAATTTAAAAAAGGGTTTATAAATACCCTTTATAACAAAAGGAGGGCCAAGGAAAACCCCCATTCTTTATTGGATGTGGAGCAGGGGAATATAGTCACCAAATATGAGAAGAATGCTGAGGTACTTATCACCTTCTTTGCCTCAGTCCTCAGCAGTAAGACCTGTTTTCCTCAAGACCACTGGCCTCTTGAGCTGCTGGACAGGGACAGGAATAGGAAAGGTTCCCCTGTAATCCAGGAGGGAGCAACTAGTGACCTGCTGAGCCACTTAGACACTCACAAGTCCATGGGACCAGATGGGATCCATCCCGGGGGGATGAGGGAGCTGGTGGAAGGGCTCTCCAAGCTGCTCTCTGTATTTGCCATCAGTCCTGGCTCACTGGAGACGTCCCAGATGACTGGAGGTTGGCCAAAGTGACACTCATCCAGAAGAAGAAGGGCCAGAAGGAGGATCCAGGGAAATGCAGACCTGTCAACCTGACCTTGGTGCCCAGAAAAGTTATAGAACAGATCACCTTGGGTGTGATCACACAGCTTGTACAGGACAACCAAGGAAAAAGATCCAGCCAGCACAGGTTCAGGAAAGGCAAGTCCTGCCTGACCAACCTGATCTCCCTTTATGAGCAGGTGACCCACCTGTTGGATGAAGGACTGGCTGTAGATGTGTCTACCTGGACTTCAGCAAGGATTTTGACACCATCTCCCACAGCACACTCCTGGAAAAGCTGGTAGCCCACAGCTTGGACAGGTGGGACCTTTGCTAGGTTAGGAACTGGCTGGATGGCAGAAGGTGGAATGATTCTGCCTCCAGTTGGAGCCAGTCACTGGTGATGTCCCCCAGGGATCAGTGTTGGATGTGGTCCTGCTTAATATCTTTATTGAAAGGAGATTATAGTGAGGCGAGGGTCAGGGTCAGAGTCTTCTCCTACGTAAGAAGTGACAGGAAGAGAGGAAATGGCCTCAAGCCGTGCCAGGGGATGTTCAGGATGGATATTAGGAGGAGTTTCTTCACAGAAAGGGTGATTAAATTCTGGAATGGGCTGACGAGGGAGGTGGTGGACTCACTATCCCTGGAAGTGTTTAAGGAGAGACTGGGCATCCCATGATTTAGTTGACATGGTGGTGTTTGGTCAAAGGTTGGACTTGATTATCACAGAGGTCTTTTTTATCCTAATTGATTCAGTGAATCTGTGAATGAAAATAAGAGATTTTTAAAAGTTGAGTTTGCCAATTAAAATTCTTATGTCACCCATATTGGTAATGAAGTGGAAAGAGAAAATCTGAATATGTAGGACTGTAATGCATGTGAGGTGAACATCCCTTTGGGGATAGCTATCTGTTAAACTCCAAATTCATCTGTCCTGGTGAGGCTGCACCACCAGGATATATTCACAAATACAGGACATTGTAGCTGTGGCCTGGCTGGACTAGAGGGGAGCTTATGTCTGCTTTTGATGTCCTGTTACTGATGGGCAGCCAGCACAGTATGGTCCTCCACCCCCTCCAGGAGTGTAGGGGTCAGACCATGGGTGGTGTAGGCCCTGCCTGGTGATATGAAGCAGAAAGAGCTGTGCTGAAGGAGAGGCAGATGAGAGGCTCTCTGTCTCCCACAGTCTGAATAAAGAATCCCCTCTACACTCCTTAAAATTCAAATACTGTTTTCACTCTGCTAGGAAGGATCCTGCAGGCACCAAGCACAGGGAAGGCACTTAACAAGTAATAAAGAACAGCAATAACAACTGATTAGGTCTGGGCAGGTAAGAAAAAGGGGAATACTTTGTGAGTATTTAAAATTTTAAAATGTATTGCAAGCAGTCCCTCCATGCATTGTTGTTAATTACCTAGACAACAGAAGCTGTGCAATCACTTTCAATCACAGGCTTCTATTTAATAAGCTTATTGTAATGTATTGCAATTAACATTCTCCTAACATTTTGTGGAATTTTTCAGCTTTTTCTCCCAGAGTAGCATTGTAAATCAAGCTATAAAATCCAGTAAATCTACTTTCCCCCTCTTAATGTAAGTGGATGAAAATACCTGATGGCAGAGCTGAAAGTGGCACCCTCTGGGTAACGGGATGGGATTGCCAGGCACTGCTCGGCAGCTGCAGCTGTAGCTGTGCCCCCAGTGTGGGTGGGTCCCACAATTAATTGTGAAAACTGTGGGGGAGATCTCACAATTCCACTAGAAACATTTGCACATTCACACTATTTAAAATGCTTTCAGTGTCAGAAGCAGAATCCTATTTGTCTCTTATCCATAGCTAAATCAGGCAAAAATCCTTCTCTGTTGTACCAGCTCAATTCAGAGCAACATTCAATTGGAAGTTGATGCAATTGACATCAGAAAAATGAGAGCAAACTTCATCCTAATAAAAGTTCCCTCTAAGTTTAGTTTGCCTATGTATGGATTTGGCTGAATTTGTTTCTTAGAGATATCTGCAGCATCTGGATGTATGTGGATGCACTTGTGAGATTCTGCTGGCAGACAGCTCTGGTGTGTGTGCTGTTAACAGTCACAAAAATAAAATAATGAGAGGAAACAATTGAGAACGATTCTGCAAGAATGATACTGCCCAGGAAGCACTTCTTTACAGGCAGGATAGTACTGTTTAGAATATTATTCCTTGGCTATTTACGATCATGCTGATACTTTTTCTATTCCAGGTTAGATTTAGATAGTGCACTAGAATGCTGAAATAAAAAAAACCAGCAGTATTTTGACAGACACACCCCCAACAATAAGCATTAAATTCTGAGAGATGTTTCTCTTTCCTTATAAGTTGTTTAGACTATTTATAGGTTTTGCAAAATATTTGTGGAGGAGAAATATCTGCAACAGAGTTGTCAATGATCAGATGAGACATTTAAACAATTAAAAGATGTTTATCTATAGAATCTGAAGATACCATGCTGTGTAGAATTGGACAACATAAATGCCCTGTGAGATGTTTGTATCTGTAAGACTCTTCAAGATTGAGTAGAGGAAGGGAGGAAACTTTGAAAATATAAAGCACAGGCAAATAGAGGTAGTTGTCTCAATTGCCTATTCTCTCTTTTTGTAGTGTTTTTCCTAAGCACAGAGTTGAGTGCAGCCAGCTCTCACAAGAGGTGAACACTTGCCAGACCTTTCTGGACACTCACCAAGGAAAAAAAATCCTTCTTCAGGAAAAAGTTTTAAACTTCAAAATTAAAATATTTGGCTGGTTTGTTTTTAATACCTGTCTTCATCTCCAAGTAACCATGCTTTAAAATGAACTCTGTTGGTAGGGTTTTTTTTGTTTGCTTGTGCATTGTTAGCCTCTCCACTGTGTAAGTCCTCAATCAGGTTTGTTTAAATAGTTCCTTTTCTGCTGCAGAGATGGACAGGAGGCAGGTGCTTTAAGTTTTTAGAGGGAACAGACTCTTCTACATTTAGGTGTTATTTAAAAAAAAAAAATATTCTTTCTTTCTGCATTTGTGCCTTGGTGAGAAAAAGGCAGAGAATAACTTTTCAGCCCTCTAGGGAATGATGTAACTGCAGCCTGAATGTGGGGTGCTCCGAGAGACTTACTCTGAGCCAGGTCCTGCTCCCTTGGAAATATTGGAGCAAGCAGCATTTTGGTGCAAGCAACCATGGTGTGTGCAAGGCTGTTGTGGTTCATTCTGAACTACAAGAGCTTCTTTCTGTAAAGCTGAGTCTTTACACATCCCTGAAATATTTTGGTTTATCTGGGTTATGGGACACCCAGTGCCTCATTATCGAGTCCTCAGCCAATGGCAGTGGTGCTGTGTTGCTGATATGGGTGTGTTGTCACTTTGATTAGTGGACTTAAGGAGCTCAGCTGCATTCTGCTTCCTCTAACATATATTCCTATCACAAATGTTATTATTTCAAGTTTGCAGCATAAGTCAGGAACATTTTTAACTGCACAGACCAAGGGATATGAGAAACAAGGCAAAGTGCTGGTAGAGCTACAAGACTTACTGAACAGTTTTGTTAAAGTTCGGAAAATTCTACTTGCTGTCTATTGAAACCAAGCCCCCAAGTGAGAGAGAAAAATAAGTATTGTACAGATTAATTTTCAGTTTTCATCCAAACTAGATCTGTTTAGCCATAATGCCATCTATTTGTGGAAATTAAAGACAGAAAATAAGTTAACTGTGGTAACTACAACAAATGTCTACCACATGTAACTATGAATGAATCCTATATACAGATTTCCTTGAAGTGAGGGAAAAAATTGTTTCAAAATATTAGAGATTTGCTTTTTTTGGTTTTGTGTTTTAATAAAGCTTCTGGGAGAAAAAACCAAAAAACATAAGAAATAACACTTGGGGGAACAATATTCAGAGAAAAGATTTCCAGAAATAGTAACATTCAAAATAACAAACTCCAACCAGAGAAATATCTTCTGTAAGTCAGAACTGTGTGCCTCATGTATTTTTGACATTTTTTTTCTGGGCTCGTAGCATGTTGTTTGATCACTGAGCTTTTTCCCTGTGCCCTTCATCATGGATGTGGTTTGAAGAATATCTAGGTGATAATTTCTTTTTTTTGTTTCGCTTAAAAGGAAAAAAGCAACAAACAAGTTTTTCATAACATGAACAGAAAATATAAGGTAAGTTATACACAAATTAGGAAGCCTTATTTCTGCTGGATGAGACAGTTTAACATTTTGATTGTAATATATCTGCTCCCCAACAGAATCCCCAGAGGAGTTTACACAACTTCATTCAGTGGTATTTGTTTAGAAGCTTCAAGGGAAACTTTAATTAAAGGAGGTTATCAAAGCTTAGAAGGTATCACTTCCAAAGCATCTATGCAGATGTGACAACTGCAGTCAGCCTTCACATCTGCACAATAAAACTCTCCCTCAATCCTTTTTTTCTTTCCTTTTTTAATATTTTTGGGCTTTTTTTTTTTTTTTTTTTTTGGGGGGGGGTGGTATCGTGCTTTTGGGGTTTTTTGAGAGCAGAAAAGGCAAATATCTTTATTTTTTGTAGGTGTATAAAACTAGGCATGATTCAAACACCCTACAGATTTAGGAAGGAGAGGGATGACTAGCACTTATTACTGCCTTATCATTGGCCATTGATGAAACCTGTTCCATTGCAAGTTTTGAGGGTTTTTTGCTGTAGAATCACAGTACATTTTGCCTTTTCTCTTACATACATATTTTCTCTCTAATTATTTATGCAGAGAAGTCATACATAGGATGATACAACTTCTGTAAGAGACAAGAAATATTTGGCAAAAAACATCTATCAGGGAGTCATGAGAATTCAATGACAAATCTTTCAAGTTCTTTCATCTTGCAGTTTCTGACTTAGTTGAGAAACAGTGGTCTTGAAGTACAGACTGTATGTCTGTATCCAAGAACAATAACACCTGATATGTGCTAAGGTTGGTGTCCTAAGATGGAGAGGAAAACTTTTGCAACTCTTGTATGCTAGGGTTGGAAGTAAGAGATTTGATTACTGTCAATATTTAACAGATGACTGTTCAATTTATGTGTATAAAAAGTCCCTGGGATCCTGACGTTGATGCACATTAATATAGAATGCTTTACTGCTTAACAGAAAAATAAAATCTGGCATTATGTAGGTTTTTAGGACATCTCTCTTGATACATAACAGATATTTGGATTTCTGAAAAATGCTGAAATAATTTTGAGTGTACATTCTTGCTGAAACCAAATAAATGGATAAAGATGTTTTGCAGAGTCCTGTCTAGGAAGTGTATGTGCCAGAGTCCTATCTAGGAAGTGTGTAGTGCCACCGTGTTTATTTTTGCAGTGCAGAAATGTCCTTGAAGCCAAGTGAAGGAAATATGCCTATCACTAACTCCTTCCATATTGTTCTTCACAAGCCTATTTGGAGCTGAAAAGTTAAAACTATATTGAGGATGCCTGGAGCAGTGATGCTTGTGTGGCCTGTGGGATGTCATGGTTCCTTATGGGTAACACTGCTTAAAAGGTCTTGCACTGGTAACTCTAAGTGAAATGGTGCTTTGATACTGGAATCACTTTGGAAATTGTTTTAAGTTAAACCTCTAAATAACTGTGCAAAGAGGTGGTACTTGAGGACAAGCTCTGCATCATCACGAAAAAGCAAGGTCTGGCATCTGGAAGGTGAGGAAACTTCAGCATAATTTCTCAATAGTGAGGGTAGACTGCAAGTAGAATGCAGAAATCTATGGGTAACTTGCCACTTCTAGATTCTTGGCACTTTTTTAGGTCAATGTCAGATGGTTTTGGGAAAGATACTCTCAGTTCAATCACTTTTTTTTTTTATTGAAAAGGAGCTCTTGTTAAGAGTATTAAGGTTGAGCAGAAGAATTAGGAAATAAATTTCTCAGATACTATATTAAGAAATAGTGACTGGATAATTTCACTGCTACCATGAGTTTCTAGTTTCATCAAAAGATATTGTAAGAGGCTTTTTGTTTTGCTTTACAGTTTAATGGCAGTTTTCCACACTGTATTGTAATGTATACATTAATTCATTTCATGCTTGATAGTTTGAGGCATGTCATTTTCATATAATGCCATTGGTTCTGTTAATATCTTCACCAATTGGATCCCAGACTGCTGTCTCATGAAGGCTTTGACAGAGATTTTAGGTTTTAACTCAGCCCTAAAGATGTCACTTCTTCTGCCACCAACACCAGAAGCCACATGTTCTTGACACAGAACAGAAGCAAATGTCAATGAGCTTTTTTACTTCTGTCACTGCTCAAAATAGAACAACATTCATGGAAAAAAGCTTTTCTTTATTGTTCTTTCTAAGACAAAGGTATTCAGTCTAGATACAGAAACTTCCTATATATTTTGAATACAATTAGTGATAGCAGATGTTTTGATTTCAAGGAGTTTATTCAAGGTCCAGCTCTTGAGCCAAGAGCACAAACTGAAGGTAGGGCATTAGGCAGAAAGGCTAAAAGTCCTTGTCTCTCCATTATAACAAATCTCCTCTTACTTTTTTGTCCTTTCGGGAAAGGAGATGGGCTAAATCTGCTCTCTTGGCTAAGTGTACGTTCTTCTATTTCTGAAAGTCATAGGTTTTCTTCCCTTATTCAGTTTCTGTGAACTCCCCACTTCAGAACTCAGATGACGAACTGGTTCAGGGTAAGATAATTTCTGTAAACATGTTTAATTCCTCTAAAGTCTTGCATGTGTTCTTAAGGTATCTATTTGACTACAGTCTGAAAGGGACAAAAATTATTGTGATTTTGTGTGGACACTCATGCAGTCTAACATATTTTTTGTGTGCAGTACCAAATACTTGTATATATTAAAAAAAAAATAATAAAGCATCGAAAGAAAGCAAAGCACACTTTTATACACATTAAATAATGTTATAATTTATGTCAAAACGAATACTGAAAATATACATTGTAGCACCAAGTAAACCTCATTTCAGATTTACTATGGGCAGAAATTTGTTCTACAGTCTATGTTTTCAGTCAAACATGACGAAGGAACTTTGGAAACTAGGAAGTGCAAAGATTAACTTACATTTTCAGGAATTAACCAAATATGCCAGGGGACCATGAAAAAAATATTTGAAGAGAAGTAGAAATTTCATATATAAACCAAGCATTGAGTCTGTGTTTCCTGAAGGTATGCATCTTGAGTGCTACTGAAAATCCTTACTACCATTATATAATGAGGTCTCAACAGGTTTAGGGGGTTTTATTACACTTGAGATATCATCCTGCATGGAATTAATTGTAGGTAATGATGAAAGACAAGAGTTTGAGCTTTTAGGTGTGCAAGACCAGACTGGCTCATATCTGGGCTTGCTACAATAAATTCAACTTCAATTTTGGGGAAGGAAGGAAGGAAGATGCAGGTGCTCATGGGGGAGCCGAGAGAAACAGTTACAAGTTATAAAGAGAGATCGGTTTGCGACAGTATTGCAGAGCCCAGTGACTAAAAAAACCTCACCCTGGTGGTGAGGGATTTCTGTTGAAGCTTTTGCTGAACATCCACGTTGACCTGATTTATACATAGGCTTGCACAAGATCATTTAGCTGTAAGGGCACTTTTCCCTGGCTCTGAACTGGGAAGAAGGGGAAGCTTCAGATACTGAAGTTTTAGAAAAGAGAAAAGGAAACGTAAAATGGATATGTGTTTTTGTGGGTGAATTGAGATATCTGAGATCAATAAAAGTAACCCGTGTCTTTATTTTATTATCTATTAAATGAAAATGGCAAGAATTTTGGTTTTATTGCCTGATAATTGGGTCATGTTTTATGGATGATGTGAACCTTTTTAGAAGTCACATTTTCATTTAAGCTAGTGGAGTTTGGAGTGGGGGAAAGAGTAATCTTCAGAGTAGAAGTCCTCTTTGGCTTTGTGGGGGTTTTATTTTGGTTTTGGGTGTCTTTTTATCTCTTCAAAATAACATATATCCAATATCATAAAATTTTATGCCTTACAGCCAATTTCAGGAACTTGTTTAGTTTTATATCTAGCAGACTATCTGTAGGCATCACAAAGACAAGGTTCCTGTGAAAAACTGAAAATGAAGACATTTATCTTCACCTGTCAAGTTTGCTTTTTCTTTTTTCAGAGAGAAGTGCTTTTTTAAAGATTGCATATATGTCTAGAAGACAGCCTAAAGTCCACTTAAGCAGCATGGACTTAATCTAGATTCCTTTGTTTTCATAAAGATATTTATTGCTCTACATTGAACACAGCTATAAATATCAAACAACATGAACAAAATATTTTTGCAGTAGAAAACTCATTTGCATTTTTTTGTAATAATTTATTTCAGATACTAGTTAATCTGCTTTAAGTGCAAGTATGATTTTACACCATCCATACACTAATGAATTATTTATAAATCCATTTGTTTTAAGTGTATCATAATAATTTATTTTTTTAATTGCAATCTTTTAAAAAATATGTAAATCCCCCCCAGTAATTAACAGCAGAAACAATGACTATAGTATCTGAAGTTCCTCTCCCAATCCCAGAGCATCCTTATTCTTGTACTACAACATATCTTTCTGGAGAACATGTAGGTTGGGCAAGAAAGGCTCACTAGCCATGCAGTTTTGGAATGGGCCAGAGACTCACAGCTGTCAGAGGATTTTTTTTGAGTAGTGTCCTTTTATATAAGTGTGGAGTCAGAAGAGATCTGGAAGCTCAAGGAGGAAAATAAATAAAAGAATATTTAGCAGAAGTTCCGTTAAGGATTTTTGCTTTCCTAGGGATATTGAATGTAACATGTTTCCTGCTGTGGTCATTTTAAAGCATTCGAGCCATGGTCTCTTAAGCTTTTGTGCAACTTAAGTAAGAACTGGCTTACAGTAGTGAAAAGATCAGACTAAGCCTCTTCAGGTGCTACAACAACACATTTGTGTAATGAAGTTTTACCAAGCCAGCAAAATTAGAAGCTTATCCTTCCCAGAACTTCTACACTTCTTATGGGCTTTAGATGTGACAGAGAAAAACAGGATTTTGTTTGTGTCTGGTCAATTCCAAATTTATGCTAGAATGGGCATGACTGAAAAATGAGACACAGACTTCAAAAAAAAATCTGCACGCTCTGATGCCCTCAGAGGGGGGGCATTTTCCCTTAAAAAAACAAGCTTACCTTAACTTGTTTATTCATCAGATTAATTCAAATTTATTTTTGTCTTCCACTCTTCCATGTCCCCCTCTTTCCACAATTGTCATGGAAGGATAATTAACAATATACATGACCTAAAAATGTATTCACAAAATATTTAAATTAACATCAATTAGTCTGCTTTACACTAGTGTATTGTCTATATTATAGGGTTTGGGGGTTGTGTAGTGGATTTTGGTTTTTTTGTATTTTGGTTGTTTGGTATTTGTTGGGGGGCTAGTGGTTGGGAGGAGTAGGGCTCTTTTCAATATAAAGTCAGGTTGAGATGCTTGTCTTTTAAAAGCAGTAGGTGCCAACATCACTGACAGGAAAATATATAAATATGATGAGGCAGCTCTACTGAAATGAATGAACAACTTGTTCCAACTGAAGATTTGCTCTAGTATTTTGTTTTTAAAATTCTATAAGCCTGCATGAAAATATGCTTATTTTTACAACCCAAAATAAACCTTTTTGCTGATGCCCTGCAGGCTCATAAACAGCTTAAAAGCAATTCTGAGAGCTGATGTTATTAGCAACTGGAACTCTGCTTTGATTGACTGGGAGTATTAAACCAAGAGCTCTCCACTGAACCTTGTAGCATTACATCAGTAACTCTGAGTAAAAATGAGATCATGCCATCATCCTTCTGCAATGTGGGCTTTGTATTGGACCCACTGCACACACACTTTCAAGTTTGGTTAGAATTGTCATCCTGTTCCTTTCATGGGAAGTGATTTCACTAATAGGTTTAATATACAGTACTAGTGCAGTCTGTTTTCTGTTGCCTTGTGGGTTTGGGTTTTTTACTGGCTATGTGAACTGTGCAATGTGAAGTTAAGACTATAATATATTGAACAGGGAGTGAAGAATGAGCTTCTGATTTTATTTACTTTCTTTTAGAAAGATCTAACAGTCTCCTGATCTCTTCTTAGCATTCAGATTTGTTAGAGAGAGAGTAGGATGATTCAGTAATCATGACACAACAAGGTGACTTAAAGTCAAGGTTCATTTCTTACTTCTGCCATCAGTGTTATTTTGAGATCCTTATGCTCTCAGTTCCCTTGTGTATATAGTGTGGATAGCAACAGTTTCTTGGCTGAGGTGATTTCAGGGTAAATTGATTTATTTCTGTAATGTTTTGTTTGCAACATTTTGGTTCACAGATGAAACTGTAACAGGAATTTAAAGGAGAAAAGTATGTAACAGACTATGAAGGGTAAAAAGGCGTCAAACCATCATGTAGTTGTCACCTGTAGAAATAATGCCCTTTACATTGTTTTTCTCTTTTACATAAGCTCAACATCTACCTTTCCTGTGCCCAGTGCCTTCACTGCCTGGAGTTTTTCTATTGTAACGCCTGCCAAGGAAGAGTGAAGTATTTGCCATAGCACATTTAGCTGACACCATGCCTTCATTCCTCTGGCATGGTGACATGCCTAAATCTCCCAGAGATGCAGCTACTCTCAGATTTGGGGTATTTCACACCACAGCAGCTCTGAGAAGACAGTAAAGTGTAAATTGAACATTAAAAAAATCCTGGCAGGATTACTTTTTGCCTTCATTTCTACCTGTTCGGAGGAGAGAGATGTCATAACCAGTGTGTCACATATACAATGGCAGTATTTTAGGATGGAAGTCACTGAGATTTATATTGATACAACTTGTAGAGGAGAGACAGAGCTAACATGCAGAGACTTTTATCTGGTGTAATTTTGACTGTCTCAGTAATTAGGAATGTTTGTGATCCTCTAAGGAAGTCAGTTTTAATACAATCAGCAAACTTGATGAGTGATAATAATGTTGAAAAGCCACTTATTTTGTTCACAAATGAGCAAAGATCAGTGAAAACTGTGTTTGCAATTTATACAAAGTTTGACAAGCAGATCACGTATCTTTAAAATTATTTGTGGCATGTGGTAATTTTCCCTGCAACTTTCAAGGAGGGTTTGGGTCTTGAGGCGTTGTTTTATGGCTTTGGGATAATTTTGACAAAATATACTTTTTGATTTGCAAAAGGAAACTTTGTTTTCATACTCCTTGCAATTTTAAAACTGAAGAGTTGCTGAGCATAAGATGTGCTTGGCCATCATAGACCTTGAGAGGATTAGGTAGAAATTCAAAGGCTCTGGATGAGCCAAAGGATGTGCCTAGGAAAAGCTGATTTGGGAAGTAGCCTTCTCTAGCACCTCAGGAATGGCGTAAGCAGAGGAACCTCAGGTCCAACAGATGCCTGTATCTAAAGGCTGGTTTGATTTTTAGTCACTGGACTAAGGGATCACCAGAATTGGGGCAGGCAGCAGGAAAACAGCCTGTTTGAATCCTGTCCCATTTGCACTTTCCGTGGGACTTCAGCGGCAACGTCTGAAAGAGACCTGTAGGAATGTGTCATTTGTTATGTGATTCCATTCCTACTTTCTTTTTAAACTACAAAGCAGTATTAAAGGATTTTTTCCACAAACTATTGGGGTTTTTTACATTGGTTCTCAGTATTTCAAGCCCCCAAGTTAAATGCAGGGGACGCCACAATTTCAGCTTACCAAAAAAGAAATCTTCTTTGATGCTGAAATAATGCTCAAGGTTTTTAAGTGTTCTAGTAGTTCTTCATTCCAGACATATATTTTGGTAAATGTGAGTTTGGCATTGCAGAATATGGGCTATGACTCAGTCTCTTCGAAGTAATAGTATTTAAATTTGTGTGTTGTCTGATTGATCTTTTTTTTAAGTTCATATCAAGGGAAAATACAAAACCCATATACTGTAGTTTATAGTGTGTTCTGTGTTGTCCTGGGTTTCTTAATTTTCATTCCCTCTTCTGTAATCTTACTGCTTTTTTTTCTTTTGTCCCCATCAGATTAGAGAACAGTATCTTGCTATTCTTGTTTAAGTTGTCAAGGACTTAGAAAACCAGTGGATATTCTTTTATTTTATGCCAAAAGCTACCCAAAATAACTTTTCCTGGATGTCTTCAGTGGTATTGGTCTTGGCACCAAGTTTGATGTTAAGGGAATAGAAACTGCAACCAGGTGAGTTTTTATGCTTTCTAAACTAAGTTTGTCACACTGCATCAAAAAGACTTTTCACCAAATTTAGGTCCTAGTGCTTGATTCTGACTATATCTTCCTGTACCTCAACAATTTTAATAAATTCAATATTGGATTGCACCTGCTGTACAACAATAAAACATAATATAAAAATTGATTATTTTTTTTGTTGTTGTTTTGTTGGGGTTTTTTTGTGTTGTGGTGGGGTTTTTTGTCCCCAAAGAACTGTACTTCTCTCAATCAAACACTGTATTTGGGAGTCCTCCATAACAGTCTTTTTTAGTTCAGTTTCTTCAGTTGCTGGAACACTATTCTCTTTTTTTTCCTCTCTTTTTTCATAGTGTCTGTGTCCATTTTTAATACAGTAGAAGGAACCAACTATTTCTACATTAATGTTCATCAGGGATCATTCTTGGGGGGACTTTGCTAGTGAATAGCATTTCAGTGTATATGAGCACATGATGGCTGGTGGCTGTCCTCAGATATCTCTGCTCTGAGGAAGGTAGTCTCTCACAGGTTAGTGACCTCTTTTCCTAGGTTAGTTAGGAGTGCTACAAGACAATTGGTCAGCACTGTTCAGGGCTTAATATGTTACTGATGCAGTTGAGCTATTTTGTTCTTACAGCTCTTAAGTGGGAGCAGTTGCCACCTTTGTACAGTGTGCAGGGTTGCTGTCCCACCGTGGCTGGTCTCCATTGCTGCCTGTGATCCATTCCTGTGCTCTAGAGTGGAGGTTTTTTGATTGCATAAGTTAATGCAATCAAGCTCAAAGTTTCCTCTAGTAAAACTTTAGGGGTCTGCTGTGGCTGTGCTTCTCTCTTGAAGAGTTCCAAGAAAAAAAAAAAAAAAAGCTTCAGACTATTCCTGCAGTGAATGAGAGTAGAAAGCAGTCCTGAGGAGATGCAGGGCTTCACCAGTTCCAGGAGGAACTGAAATTCATGCATAAAACCAGAGAGAACTTTTAGATGTCTTTAACACTAAGGAGAATTCATGAACATTATGTATTTGGTGATCCTCTTTGATATAATCAGAGAAAATGGACAACAAGGACATACAAGGAATGGTGAAGTTGTTTGAGTTCTTTTTATTTCCATGGAAGCAGCAGTATTAGAGCACCACTTTTTTTTTTGAGCCACTTCCAAATTATTCTCCAATGAAACTTTTGTTCTATTGTTTTCTGATTGAACAAAAAAAGAAATCTGTCTGTAACATTACCATTTTTATTCTTAGGAGCTCTGATTAACTTGTTTTCATTTTTCAGACAGTAATATAAAGTTCTTTGGGTAAGAGAGATTTTTTTTTTTCTTACTTGCGTGTAGTACAGCCACTCACTCAATAGAGCAGATATTTCCAACTGGAACCTGTACTCAATGGAAACAGGAATATCATCTGAAGCTTTTATTTTGAGGTTTCTTATTCATAAGTTTTTTTCTCCTAAAGAGGAGTCTCTAATTAATGGTCACACACTGACATGCTGGTTTTGATTAGCATATTGTATCCATCATCCTGGATAAATCATTTGCTTCGTTAATGTCAATTAAGGAATCCAGTATTTTTAACTTTTTATTAATAAATAAATACCCCAGTAACACAACTCAACACAGGTATTTGTGTTCCTGGGTGTACAGCTTCAGCTATTTGTCAAGCTGATCCCCTTGTCATTAAATGGGATAAGAATTTTGGATGTAGAGTCAGTCAGCATATACTCCCTTACCCAAAAATAAGCAGCAGAAGTACTTGCTTATGAAGGGTTCCTGGCAAATGCCTGCTATCTACTCATGCAAAATAAACATATCATTTCCATAAACACTCTAGGTATGCAGCTTCTACCCCATTTGAGATGCATGGCATTTTAATATGAGGAGAAGAGGCATAAATCAATCTGCACTTTTAGGAACATGCCTCTCTTCCTGATAGATATTTCTTGAGTGTGCTGAATTTGACGTGCAACAAGTTATATATACCACAGTCTAAATAGGAATGTTTCACACTAGAACATGGCACTAGACCAAAACTAATATATTTGAAAGGCAACCAGGAGACTTGTCAGCATTAGACTGAGAGGATGGTCTGCTCTAAGAGGAAAGGAAGGAGAATGACTGGATTGCATTTACAAACAGCAGAAATCAACTATTAGTGTCAACATTTCAAACCTTGTTCTTTTTTAAAGGAGTAAATTAGAGAAAAACACTGGCTCTTGGAAACTGATATGAGAATCATCAGCAGAACACTAGCTATTGTAAAGTGCACAACTATAATTAACTTCAAAGGCAATGGATTCTGTGCATCAGTTGGCAGCAGGACAGGAACTTTGCCTTTTAGAATAAAGTAGCACAGAGGTGGGCTTTCTAGTCCCATTTCTAATGTGGTTAGGGTCCCTTCCATTTCTCTGTGTTCCGTAACCCTTTCTTATCCTTATATATTACTTTAATTGTCATTAAGCACGTCTTGGGAAGCATTATTTTTCATAAAACTGCTACCAATAGTTTGCTTTCCCCTTGCCCTTTGTATTTTCTAACCTCAGCACCAGGAATTTTTGCCACTTGCCTTTCACCAGTTGATTGGGATTTATTATGTAATTGTAATCAGGCATGATAAAATTGGTAATTACCAATAACCCCCTACTTCCATTCTGAGATGTTTCTATCTCAAGTACTCACTGTGTCTTGTAGGTTTTCCAGAAGTGTGTGTGCATACATATGTACACACTTTGTTATAGTTTTAAAATAAAATCTGGTCAACCATATTTTAAATTGATTTATAGCAAGTTGTATTTGAAAAGGATCTATGAAAAAGTAAACTTGTTTTGCTTGTTGTTGCTTTAGTCAGTCCGGTTATTTCTTCTGGCTAGTGAGACCTATAGAAATCTTTTTTTTACTAAACTCAAAAACTTGGGATTAGCTGAGGTTGCAGTTAAAACTCATTAATTTCTCTCATATTTTTTCTTGTGATATAAATTTGCTCTTGCATGTGTATTTCCCATTAGAAGTACTGTGATGGGGTTTTGTTTCCTTCATGCTGTGTTTAGTCTTTAGTAAGTAAAATTTTACCACATCACTATTGTGTTCAACTTTTTGAACATCAAAATTACTTCTTCATGAATTTCCCTGTGTTTCCAGCATATCTGTATTAGAGTCACTAATGAAAATGCTACATAAGAACTTCTTTGACACATGTCTAGAGTCATAAAATATCTCATGTTGAAAGAGACCCATAAGGATCAGAGAATCCAACTCCCTGCTCCTCACAGGACTGCCTAAAAGTAAACCATCTAAGACCATCATTCAGACATCTCATGAACTCTGGCAGAATTTGGGCTGTGACCACCGTTCCAGTGATCAACCATCCTCTCAATGAAAAATCTTTCCAAATGTCCCATCTGAGCTTTGACACAGCTTCCTTCCATTAGAATGTGTTTAGACAACTGAAGGACTATGCTGACAACTTTAAACCTTTCTTCACTTTCCAATTGCCTTTGGACATTTTTCTTATCCATGGCCAAACTTCGCAGGTCTTTCTCCTGCAAATAAAAATCTCAATTTTAAACTTACCATTTAAATGCAATCTTTCACCTGTTTCAATGATTTAAGATTCTGGCATATCTGATATTGTTTATGTGTTTCATACTTTTGAAAATTAATTGGATAGAGAAGCTCTCAGCTTCAGGGATGTTTGGATTTTGGTGGGGGTTATGTATATATATGTTTATATTTAGATGTCTTGTAAGAGTGTTTGAGCAGGCTTGACATCTCTCTTCATGTACTCTTTACAGATATAAGAATAAACCTGTTTTTTACAGGCTAGTCAAAAGGTGCCCTTTATTATTTTTATCATTTCTATCTGTGTTGAAGTGTGCCTAATCTTAAATTAATTTTATGTCTCTAAATTCTTCTGTGTCCAGATTTAAAAAGAAAATTCTTCAAATTAAAAGGACATTATTGACAATTTTTTTTTTAATATGCAATTTTTAAATGAAAGACAAATCAGCAGGCAGCACATTCTAAAAGTGCACAGAGGGGTCAAAAGATCACCATGTCTTTGCTTGTCCTGCAGAGGTTAAGCCAGCTTCCTAACCTTTTCTGGGTGACATTTCAACAGTGACACTCAAGAAGCAGACCCTCCTGTTTGAAGTAGCTTCTCAGGTTGCAAAAACTTACTGATCTAATCCAACAGCTGGCTGTCATCTAAGCTGGTAATCCTGTTTACTCTTCTATCCCAAACTGGCTGTCTGGTCTTGTCTTCTCTCTTGCTTTGACTCTGCTACTTACTGTTCAGCCAGCATGCTTTGCCAGCAAAACAGACAATGATGGCTTTTATTCTTTCCTCAAAAACGAAACCAAAAATTGTTTCTTGCCAATTTATTGAGGTAAAATGTCCAGCCACTGGCTCAGACAAATGCCTATGTTAGTGATGAGGATGCTGGCAGGTGGGTTGGTCTATCCCTCTTGGAACTGCAGCATTTCCTAAGACTTGAACTCTGAATATTCTGTCCTACTTGGAAAGGGCTGATCTCTCCCAAAAGAGACCTTTAACATTTGTTAAGTCCTTTTTTACCTACTGCTTATCCTGTTAGCTTGATCTACCAAACCTTACATTCTGATTTGCAAGACATCCTTACGATAGAGACTGGTAATATTTCTGAACCAGCTACCATAACTCAAGAGAGCCCATTTCTAGACAGATTTCTTCAGATGCAGCTTGAGAGTTGCTTTCCTTGCACCTTAATTATGCAGAATTCCTTAGGACTTCAGCAGGAGTTTTGACTGTGCAAGTGATGCTGAATAAGGTCTCTAGTTTACAGGACTAATTACCCCATACTTTGATTTGGCTCAAAGAGTGCAATTATTGCAGGAGAAAGTAGGACTTGAAGAAACCATCTCAAGGCAAAATTGTTTTAATTAATATCTTTTTAATTAAAGCTAGTGAATCTTTGCTCTGTTTCTTACTATGCTTTTTATGCTATCCCAAGACAAAATTTGTATCCAAACTGGTGTGAAAAAGATGAAAATAATCTATGCTTTTTGCTGCAACATTTGGCTCTGTGTTTTTGTTCACAAATGTTATCTGTAGCTGCCAATGACTGTTGTCATGAGGTGCTTTTTTTTTCTGTTACATATTGGCTTTCCCAGTAGACTTTTACTTTTGATTTTCCCAGAAGGTTTCAGTGTCTTTTTTAGCATCACTAGCAATAAAAAGATCTCCCAGAAGGACAGATTTTACTTCCAGCTGGGTTCTACAAGTGACTTGAAAAGTCTTAATAACTCATGCAGAAAGTGGCTTATATTTCCAGGGAATTACTTAAATTACTCCTTTTCTTACTTCAACTCTGAGTTCAAAGGGGATTCATATGACACCCACACCACAAATTCTGTCTTTAATTCAGAGGCCAAAATGACATCAAACAGGAATGAAAAGCCCCTCTGCTGTCCTCGCCAGCTGCGCAGTGAGCTTTTAGCTCAGGGGAACTGTGATACCCAAAAACCTTCTAAGAGGCCACTTGTTCAGCAGCTCTTTCAGCTGCCTGCAGGAGCAGCCTGCAGAGCAGTGCTGCTGGATGCTGGAGAAGTCCCATTATGATAAATTATGCATGATAGTGGTACCTGCTGCTCCCATATCTGATGCACTTTGAATTCAGCTCGAGTTTATTTGAGGAACTCAGTACCTCTTGCAAACTGCACTTTCATAAATTATTACTAATTAAAAATAGCTTAATGTTCAGTGGTGCTTAGAACCACAATTCCCATCAAAGTTGGCGAGTGTGCTTACAGCATTAAGTAGGTCTTGAAGCAAACCTTGTGGACCAGGTACCAGATTCAGATTTAATTCCTGTATGTTTTTTGCCTTAGTGAGTAGGCATGCTGGTTTAAGAAACATATTTTGTTTTCAATTATTTTTGTGACTTTGCTTTTCAAAAGTATCAAATGTGCTGTCTTTTTAATGTGGTTAATAAATGCTCTTTTCCTCCTCATTTCAAGTGACGATGCAAGTAGCTTCTATAAAGGACTTGTGTTGGAGTGACTGAGTATTTTTCAGATAAATGTTGTAAACTGAAGAATCTAACAAAGTTAGTGATCTTTATCTTTAGAATTTTCAAGAATAGCATCTTTACCAAGTATTTATTTTTCCTTCTTTAAAAAATACAAGCTGTGACTTCCAATGCATTTCTTTACCCCTTCAATTCTCCCCCTAGATATCAATGATAGATCTTAGTATCTAAAAAATGCAAAATTGATTTTGTCTTTTTGAGCATTTTCTCTCAAAACTTGGGGCAGGAGGAGATCCCTTATAGATCATATCTTCCTGGGTTTAGTCTTAGCAAATTGGCTTTTTGCAACATGTTTTGATATAGAACTCTTACAATAGAAAAATCATGATTTTGACACATGAAGAATCTAGATGCCTAGTAAGTTATCCTAATTCTACTGGTTTGATTCAATTTATACAAAAAACTATGCACCCTGAAGAAAATAAAATGTGATGTATTGCCTAGTGCAACTGACTTCTGCAAAATTGGGAACACAAGCACATACAATTCAAATTTTCCCTTGCTTATTTTTCTTTTATTCTGTCTGTCCAACCTGTTGCTGTGGAACAATGGATGAAATAGAAATTATGGCTGTGATGTGTCAGTTGTTGATAAGTGAAATGCTATTTTAAATACTATTCAACTCCACATTGTTTTTCTGGTCAGTTGTTCCTGTCATTTAAATTATGGTTACAGTAGATACTAAAACAATCCCCCCAATACTGCTGCTCTCTTGATATATTTAACTTAATTTATTGTCGTTCATTGTCAGGATGCCTTGAGGGACAGTTACAACTCCCCTCAGCATTTTAAACAGTGTGAAAATGTATTCATTGTCTTCAATGAATTAAGCTAAAATTTCCATTTCTGTTGCAGTTAGTTATTGAGGAATACTCCGAAAATTCATTTTAATTGCTCTTTGCTCTTGATCCTGCTGAAAAGGTAGATCTTCATCAGCAGGACCAAACTCAAGGATTAGTCTTTTCACTTTTGGTTTTGTTTCCTTTTTTCCATCTCATGTCTGAGTGTTATGGCATAACATGGGACAAGCAAAGCAGCATGAAAGAGTCAGTCTCTGTGCAACTGCATTGCTGGAAATTCAAGGCCAGGCACTGGCTGGCTGGGAGATGCTGCTGCTATTTTACCTCATTCCCCAAGGGTTCTAATTTTCTTTTTCTCAGGTACCAGAAAGAAAATTAAACACTTTTAAGATTTTTTTTTTTTTGTCTGACTGTCAAAACATTTCCCTTTTCAAATAGAAAGCATGACTCTCAGTTTAGGGAAAAGAAGCTTAGTCTGTGCAGTAGGGGGTTGTTTGGTAGGATATGGAGTACCTCACCTCAGGTTTTCTTTCTGCTCAATCCAAAATAATTTTGCATCCTGTATCACTCACTGAGACAGAGCTCAGTCACTTGAACCTGGGCTTCCCACTTCCTAGCCTATGATATTTGTCTTAGTTTGCTCTTCTTGTTCCTAAAAAATAATTTCACTGAAAGCATTCTCAAAATGGATTGTGTTCCATTCTCAAAGTGTTTGCATGAAACATGTTGAGTTTGATGAGTTAGCACGTATTTAACAGACTGTACAGATCAATCTTAGTGCCTAAAGTTGGCAGGAGAGAAAAAATGCAAAAAAATAGTTGCACACAGACTACAATGGAGTGAATGCTGAACAGGGATTTTTGCAGACAGTGAGGGAGGTGCTGTTTATTTTGAGCCAACTCATGCTTTGTTAATTCCGTTACTGGCAACTTGTCTGGGATTTGAGTCTCTCCATTTTGACTCATGAAAACTTAATCTTGCATGACAAAAATGCAGAATGATGAGTATGTGTTTCCAATTTTGAGAAGGCTGTTAAGGAGGATCCAGTCCTGTACTAATGGAAGTCCTGCTGCTACTGTTGTGTAGTGGGAAAAGCAAGACTTGGAGGGTTGCACAGATAAGTGCTCCACTTAGCATTACATAGGGGATAGCATTTCAGCTAATGTGCCAGGCTCATTTCCTGCCAATTCCCATTCCTGTTCTTGGTTTGTTCTCCCATTTCCTCTCTTGGTATAAGAGGGAAGGCTTCAGAGACTTTTATTGCTAGTGACTAAGGTCTAAGCCCATTCCTTGGCCTTCCTTGGTCTTGGTTACTTCGTACTGGTACTGGCATGCAGAAACTAGAAAATAGGCTTGTTCTATTACCTTATAATGATTACTGGAGTCCCTGGAATCCTTGCCACTAAGGAATGGAGAAAACAGTGATATTGCAGCATACCCAAAATTTAATATTTATATATATATATATATATATATATATATATATATATATATATATATTAGTCTTGCATCCATTGCTGAACTGGAGGGCTTTATCTTCTTCTTTAATATTCTCAAACTGTTATGGGTTGGTGTACTTTTAAGGACTTTTTCTACACTTAGTTCTGCATTTCTAGCTATTGGGCCAACTTCTATAAAATTGAGAGTTTAAAAATCAGGTAATTTCTATGCAAAGCAGAACTCTGTCATAAAATGTGTCTCTGTTGTAAATGGTGTTCTGGTAGACAAAAGGGGAAACTTTTGTAATTTGGCCCTTACATGTTTCAGAAAAGCACTGTATGTTTTTATTTGAGCCAGTAATGTTTAAATAATTTTTAACTGAATGCAGAAAAATCCTGTAAAAAAAAATAACAGAACAATGAGATAGGATGCTAAATTGTGGGAGAACAGCTTGAAGGATGCTACTCTCTGAAGGCTGCTCTGCAATTCCAGTTTTGAATGTCATAGTTTTGTTTTTAAATTTGGGCCTCTATGGGGAACCCCCAGGACTTTCACCTTTTCTCTTCCCAGCTACCGTGATTGTTTTCCCATGTTTTTTTTTACATTTTTGGTGGCATTGGCTTGCCCAGTCACTGCTACAGAGCTAATCAAGCAGTCTGCTCAGCAAACACCCTGCAGTATTTGTTCCTTCAGCGTGGCTTTCCCCCTTTGCTCAGTGTGCAGTGGATTGCTACTGATCCATTCTCTTCTGCTGCTGGTTCTGTGGTTATGCCCACCTTGGGATTTGTTCATTGTTTTTGTCACAAATGATGCTACAGCTTCTGTGAAATCGTTAGAAACTTTTCAGAAATATGTAAGAAATGAGAAATCATTAACTTGATTCTGTTCTCTGCTGGCTTTTGTTGCACTTGCTGTTCTGATTTCCCTGGCCATCACTGTTTCTATTTTACTTATGTAAGTTCCAAGTTTTTACTTTTTGTGTAGTTTGTAATTTTCCCAAGCACTTTTTAGAATAATACTCCTGAACATCTGCACCATCAAAAAGGGATCATGCGTGTGTCCACTAATCCCTAGTGGATACAAGCTTTGTGAACCATTCCAGGAACTCAGATAAAATAAAAATACATAGTGCAGTCATCTGCACTTCAAAATCCTCACCAAGAGACATACCCTGGTCCTATTTGTGTTGGTGTAAATCCAGAATCCCTTTATATCCATTAGTGGCTTTAATATAGATTAACCCTGTTTCTAAATGGAATCAGAATTGGGCCAGTTGCATGTTGGCTTTACATCTTAAAGGTGCTACTAGATTAATAGGAATTTCACAAGTGCTCAGTTTTCTCAGGTGGGAACATTCTGGCGATATTTTTGTTATGAACTTTAAAACTGACAATGTGCAACATTCCTTTAGGTTGCATCAGGCTGATCCTGCCTTTGAAACTATGATCCCTGCTTACATACTTTGTGAAGTTGCATTTTTTGGTCATTCACTAAATTTTGCTCCCAGCTGTGCTCAGAAAGCAATGTAGAGGAGTAACTTGTAAAAGTATTTGGATCCATTCTTGGGAAACAGCAATGGGTATAATTTGGAGCAGAACCTGAGATGTACTGTCCTATTACTAAGACCAAGAAACTAATAAATGCCATTTTAAATATTTAACAAATTATCTGTAAGCTTCATAACATATCATGGTTTCTATTTTTTGTGTGTAAACAATAAAATGATAATTACTTTAAAACCTGTTCAGATTTGAAAAGTTAAATATTAGCAATTAACAATAAAGAGGATTACTAAAAATCTCAATTCTCAATGAGAGAGCACATTTTTTGATTAATCTAATCTTTCTAATGGCTTTACTCCTATCTGGTATCAGTGAATGAAACAAATTCAGGGGCTGCTTATCCAGTTCTGCTCATGGTATATGGCCTCCTAAAGAACCTCCTGTAAGGTTAGGATAAATGGAATTGGAGACTTGGTTAGTAGTGCTTGTGTTGTTTGGTCTTGAGGAGGGGATCCTGAAAACCCTATGGTTTGCAGGAAACAGCCTAGGTCTAGGTAGGGACAAGGAAAAAAAGGAATTTCTGTGAGATACGGTTGCTTCTGTGAGCTGATTATGATGGGTAGTTACAAGTCGTCTTACATAGATTGGAGTGAGAATAGTTCATCTTTTCAGTCAGGTATGCATTATTCTGAATATACTTCGCAGTGGTTTTAACCCTCTGCAGCCATTTCAATTAAAACTGCTGTGCTAGCTTTTGATGTAAGACTAGTGAAGGTTCTAAAGAGGGAATGAGAGAGAGTGCAGCCGGCATTCATCCCACAAAATGCAGGACTG
This sequence comes from Zosterops lateralis, assembly GCF_965231275.1. NCBI lineage: Eukaryota > Metazoa > Chordata > Aves > Passeriformes > Zosteropidae > Zosterops > Zosterops lateralis. Next base: position 87,957,189 of record NC_139762.1, read on the forward strand.
GATAGGTATTCTTGAGCTCCACCTACAGTCAAATCAATGCCGTGCCTAAGCGTGTAGGTTGATGTAAGCGCCATTCCCACAGCTAAAGCTGCTTCCCTGTTTTCCCAGCATGGTTGCGTTAGAGTGATGTTCTGGGGGGGTCTCTATTCTCTGCTTCTCAGCATAGTCTTGAGCGTTGTGCTGATAACTTTATAATGTTTTTGGTGTTGCTGCTGGCATGTTCAAGTGTACCTTGGCTATCTGCACCTGACTTTCTGTTCCATGTGGATGTGCCCAGCTTTGACTGGCTTGCCCTACTGAGAGCAGGTGCAGTTTGAGAAGCTGTATTGGACAGATCACTTAATGGGTTTTTCTCCTGCCTTTCTTGTGTGTGAGTTGAAAATAATGCTTTTGAAATTGCTTTGAAAAATAAGTCCCAAAGGATGCTACATAATATGGTATCAGTATATTTAAATGGAATAGTTTGGTGAGAAGGGTGGAGATAGAAGTCTTAATGTCCAGCTGAACTGTATCCAACTAGAATGATGAGCTTCTGAATTTAGAGGAACTATCATTTGGGAAGGGCATGGCTTTTCTTTTTAAATTGTATGGTGTTCTTATACATAGCCTTAAAGGCTCATAATGCAGTCAGGCTTTAAATTTCTGTCAGTTTTCTTCTTCCCCCCACCATGCTTTTGAATAAGTTAACTTTGTCTTCTCCATTCCCAGCATATACATGTATACCTAGCAATAGTCAACCAAGACCAAAAGGAAGTAAAATTTAAGTTTTTGCATTCTTCTCAGGCTAGTATAAAGTGCACCTAGGACATATTTTATGCCCTCTGCTACTGCTTACCCTACTGAGATTAATAAGAGTTATCTTCCTGCTATGGGTCCTCCTAGACCACTGGAAAAAGGATGGGTCCATGATCCCTTCTCAATGTCACTAGCACACACTGCTCCTCAAAGTGATAGAGGAAGGGTGGGAGACAAGGGGTTATCCAAGAGGTTTGTTTGCTCACTAACTGCATCAGCTGCTGTCCTATCACCTGCTTCATCTGAGCAGATGTTGGATTACTATTCTATAACTTCGGAGGATTGTCGCTTTCTTTTCTCACCTTCTCTCTCAGCCTCCCACAATATGGTGCTTTACACCTCCCCCTTGTCTTTTGCCTGCTCTGGTGTTTAAGAATTAAGCTGAGGAACATGACTCCAGGACCGAGAATTTGAAGATCCAGCTTGCATTGTTGGGATATTCTGCTATAGATGCTAGAAATACCACAGTTTTGACTTTTTTTTTTCTTTTTTTTCCTTTTTTTCTTTTTTTTTTTTTTTTCTTTTCTTTTTTTCCTGTTTCTGAAAGGTTTAGTTGTTCTAAAACATATGCTTAAAATAGACTGCTATCTCCAAGACTCAATCTCTGTTAATCGGCAGCAAACAAAGTAAGCCAATGTGGACCATGTGTGTACTGAAAAATCAAATAGCTGAAGACATAATCAGAGCTATTCTTCTACTCAGTAAATATTAACAACAGTGTTTTTATAAAACTATAATTGAGGACATTAACTTACTCAGGAAAATAATCTTCCTTGATAAACAGGTACATGTTGCTGTTGCATCAGGTGCTGACAGAAGCATTATTATCTAGATTTCAGTAAGTCTGCCTACATGAGGATCTGTCTATAAAAGCGTGCTTTTTGATGCAAAAGAATATTTTTGTGGAAGCATCCCTGATTCCAATTTGATTTTCCCACTTGCTTTCTCTTCTTACAGAGTTAAATAGGTTTCATTTCTATTCACATTTTTGCAGCTACAAGAATAGCCTATATACATATTTATCTGTACCCATGCATATTTAGCTAGATGCGCTTTGCAAATTGCAATACTATCAGAAGCTTTTATGCAAAGGTAAGCCTCATTTTTAGGCCAAATTTATATTTAGATTATTCTGTCCTTTATACTTGTATGTCTGAATCTGTGTAATTCTGTTTGTGTCAGTGGCAATGCATATCAGATTCACAGTTGAAATAGAGACACAAAGGCTATGCACCTTAATCTGTTTTACCATTGTAATACAGAAATATTTGTAATACAGAAAAGAACTTTAGTCCAGATTATAGCAGCAAAAATAGAAATGTTAATTTCAATTTAAAAAAAAAAAATCAAACCTCCATCCTCAAAAAACTATATACAGTTCATTAATAGCAATGGAAGAAGGCAGGATTGGAAAGCATTGGTTCCATTTAGGATTATACAGAAGAAAAATTGTCTGTGTGATTTTGTAGACTTTTTGTTTGTCTGCTTGTTTGTTTTCCAGTGGAATTTGCTGTATGCATGGAAATCAAATTGTTTGATACAGCAGCAACAAAAGCAGGAACCGATCACTGTGACTTCATGTACTATCAGAAAGAAAGCAAACAGAAAAACATATGCAGTAGATTAATGCAAAGATGAAAATTGGCAAGAACCTTGATACATAAAAGAAATCCCACATATCTTCAATTTTATTTTGGCTGTGGTGATTCATGTCTCTTCAGAAGTTTCTCAACAGCAACAACTGTTGTATGCTGCCTTTGAAACCCACATGCTCCCACAGAAGCAGGGTTTGAATCAGCATGGAATTTGGCTTATCAGACTGTGTCTGAGAAGCCAGCAGTTTTTTTCATGCCAGATTGCATCTGGATTAAAAAGCGAAGAAAAATGTAGTGACACATTGTGAAAAGAAAAAGACAAGCTTTATTGGCTTTAGTGAAATCTCATAATCAGATAATTGTTTCATATTTTGGATATAATAGTTATTAAAGCAGTAATTGTATTCATTAAATATGTGCTTTAAAGTTAATGTTGCTGGAGATATTTCAAGTATTAGAGATGTTCACATAAGTCACTTTTCCTATTTAGAAGTTTTCTGATCCTCATAAGAATGTCATGCTTTTTGATGTGTTTATATGAAAATCAGGATGGAAGAACAGACTATTTTGTCTGGAAGTCACAAACACAAAATAGTTTTGTTTGTGATCATGTCTTAAGAAGACACTGATGCAACATCCTAGAGCAGTATGATTTTAACTGAGTGGTGGTTTTTTTGTCTCACCCTGAAGAAAAAATGAATGTGCTTTAAGCCTACATTTGTAGTCTTGACAAAAAAAAAAAAAAAAAAAAAAAAAAAACACAAAATAAAAGTTCATATCTTTATTTAGGAGGTTAAGTTGGCTGAAATTGATTCTCTTTCCTAAAAGGAGTCTGATCAGCAGTCCTGTTTCTCACCAAGAATAGAGAGCACTTTGGTGGCTGCAAATTGAATGATAACCTAGAAGAAACTGTATGATTGCCAACACCCTCTCCTGAACATTTGTCAAAAGCATAGCCGTGGAAATTAGCTATTTCTAGCTAATCATAGCTAGATTATAAGGAATGTCAGTTTGATGGAGGTGAGGAAAGAAAGGGGCAGGAATGGGACTGTCAGAGTTAATTCTGCAAAATGACATCTGGCAAAAAAGCAATTAGGGTTATTTGGACAGCTTGCCCAGAACAGTATATTTCTCACCTTTGTCATTCATAGAAGTGGTAGCTGCCTGTACTAGATGCATTTTTGTGTAAAGCTGCAAAAAATATAGGTCGTGTTTAAGCAAGCTGTCATAAAGTTTAAAACTAAAAGGGTAATGCTAATATAACAAGTAGTTGGGTTGCTCACTACAATACTAAGATTCTTTTTTTTTTTTTTTAATAGTTGCATATCAATCTGTGTTTTGTGTTAAAACACAGCACAAAGCCAATAAAATCAAGTTTGATCACTGTCTGTGTTAAGTGCCCTGGAAGAATGAAGGCTGAGGTGTTTTGACTATGAGAAAAGTGTGTCAGCTTTGCAAGTCTTGCAGATACAAGAAAAGATGGGGAAAGAAAAATATAAACTGATAGTAATCTGAAATCTGAGCAGTTTGCCCCAGTTTTATTATAAAACAAAACAGAATGAGATGGCCAACTCTCACAGCATGCCACCACCAGAGTTAATATGTTACTGGTTGATGACAGTGATTATGATGTTAAAAAATGCCTATATAAAGCACCCCTAGGATTAATTAGCCAATAAAATTATGAAAATTCATTTCTGTAAATATTGCTGGGAAATGCAGATGAAAATACTGGCTTCTACATGGGCTTTTGGAAAGAACTGGCTGATAGAGGTGGAATAACAGCTCACATAGCATAGGATCGTCTGTGACAATGGAATGAGATCTCCCTTGGTTTCCTCGGCGCCAACCAATTCCTGAACATAGCTGGCCTAGACATGTGCAAGTAGGTCCATTCACAAGTTAAAGGATTTGCTCTGCTATTTTCCTGTAGCTCTGAAGCTCTTCTGAGGCTTTCTATAAATGACAGTAAGGTCCATCAGGTTCTTACTCAATTTTTCAGGTATATGGTGACTGCTGGTATGCACAAGGTTCTGGATTTGTCTCCCACTAACATTAGCAGTAAAGAGGGACAAGGCAAACAGAGGTCATCACCTAACACTAGCACAGTTACAGGGTTTGGGATCTTTTTTTTCTTGGCATTTTTTTCAGATGTGTTTATCGTGCTCTATCTTTTTTTTCCTTGCAGTAGGAGTAGATTTTCCCCTCCACTTTCCCAGTAACCAGATGGTACTGCAGTCACAGAGCATACAGGCTCGTGTGGGGTTAAATGGTTTCCTCCATTTCAGATTTTGTGCCAACCATATTTAAATTCAACAGTGTTTGTTTAGGATTCTGTACTCAGCACTTTGTATTAGATGAGAAGAAGCCCTGCATTTAAATTATTCAGTCTTTAGGACTGATGAAAATTGTCAATCACCTTCTAGCATATTTAACTTATCCTAAAGGATGCTTACAGGTGCAAAAATTCACATCCAGTTGCATTTATATATCTTTGGTTTATTTTGTCACTGAGTGATTCTGTCTTCCTCGCCTTCTGATGTATTCTTGTGTTGCCCTACAGACAGTGGGCAGAAATCAGGTTTTGGGTACAAAAATAATAAATTCTATTTTCCTCAAATGGATAAAACTGACAGAGAAACATAAAACCTGGAAACATTAAACATTTCACAACATTAAATAACAAGGCCGGTATGTCCTGTCTAAAGTAGGAGAAATGCCACTACAGCAGGTTATTTTCTTGGCCCTAACTGCAGAGTCAGTAAGTATTATATTTATTTCTGATATTTATGTTCTGTATAGGCATCAGGAGAAGAGATGGTGTTAACTATGAAATGAAAACAGGGCTGAAGTGAAGAGGGAATGGGACATGCCATCCGGGATACAGACCTGAAACCGGACAACCACCTTTCCTATCCCACAGTGTCAGAATGCTTCCACCCCACATCAAGATTATAATGTTTCATATTAAAAAAAATTGATAAGTAAATAGTTGACATGATTATTTGAGGACCAGCCTTTTCAGAATGCACCTTGGGGTGCAAGGCCCAGGCTTGTTTGGAGTGGGCGAGAGGCGTAGGGTTGGCAGCCTGTGACAGCGTGTCCCAGTCATCATGGGTGCAGAGGACATGGGCATGGGGGTGGCAGGGACAAGGTCACATGAGGCCCCAGGCTAGCTCCTCCTGGGTGCCCAGGGTTGCAAGGAGAAACATGGACAGGCTGCTAGATGAAATGTCTCCTCATGAAGGAGCTGGAGGCAGCGCTGCCCCTGAAATGGGGTGGCTGTGGGGGGCTGACAGGCACTGCATTTGCTGGCTTGGGGCTTGGTGTTAGTAGGGAGTTCTTCCTGACATGGATGTTTCATTAGTTAAATCCCAGCCTGCTCTGCCTTTTGAGAAAAAGTTGGTCAGGGCAGCTGTGTTCTCCCTCCTGAAAGAAGCCCCATGGGCATGGCGAGCCAGCCCCACAGTGGGAGAGGTTTGTGCTCTTGAGCTTGTTCTGGGTTTCTGGCTACTTCAACCAAAAGAGACAGTCCCAGAGAATTAGCTGGTAGGCTGAAATTCATGTTCATTCATTGCACACTTGCCCTTCTGCAGATGAAGATCATCAGTCAAAAGAAAACAGCTGTCTTTATGCCACATCCCAGTCTTGAAACAAGATGAAATCCAGTTGGTGATTTCCATATGATAACAGCCTTTAGTAAAAATGTGATTCAAAGAAGAGTGATGGTTGAAACATCACTTTTGAGAAGTGGTTACTGAGCCAACACTTTGCAACTCTTTAAAACCATCTGAGGGAAACTGGCATATGCAGTGCCCCTCGGAGTGGACAATTACTTCAGACAGCTTTGTGCAGGAGTGTTTTTACTGAGCTTGTAGTTACTTTGTCCTTCCATGGTGATTTGAATTTTTTGGGAGAACCTCCTTATGGATTTTAAAAATACCTAAACATAATAATGAGGAGCTAGAAATACCAACCTCTGACCAGACCTGCATACATATTCTTCCAGAAGGACAGTATACATGTTTTATTTCTCCATGTTTAGAAACTTTCTCTTGTGCTACTGAGCAAGGCACTCAAATTCAAAGCTATGCACTTTTTAACTACATCCTGCAGGTCTCTGTACTATTTTTCTTTTTTCCTTCTAGCGAATCTGGATTTATTTTTTTTTTGAAATATCATTTTCTGCCTGACTCAGCAGTTGTCTCTATGATAAATCTGAGGGACAGGAGAGGGGACAGGCTCTTTATCTGGCACAAATTTAATGAGGTGTGTGTTTCTTTCAGCTCTTAGTGGGAATAAAACTCTCTTTGTAAAAACCTCTGAGAAATTTATCCAGCTGAGGGTTGTCGGATTTACGTGGGCTTTTTTTTTTCATTTGCTAGCTTCAAAAAGAAAAATCAGGCCTAGCAGTCAGGTGTACCATGTAGGTGTGAGATAGACCCTAGAGGACTATGAAGCTGATGAATAGTTAGCTTCCTATAATGCCAACTATCTCATCCATGATATATAATAATACTAATTTTTTAATGCTTTCAGAAATTCCCATGTAAGGGAGCTCTGCAAAATCAATGAATCCACATTAAAAAGCATCAAAACACTTTGTTTAGACCTCTGTTTTTCTTGCTTTATGATAAATAGTTGGGAGTAATTAATTTTATTTTATATAACTATTTATGATGTTTCCAAATGAAGAAGGTTTGTAAGTACATAATTTGAATGTAAAATTGTGGCTTCCTCATCAATGTTCAGTCCTAAAGTATTTTTTTTATGATTTTGAAGTGTATCAGGAAAAAAATAAAGACAGAAATATGGTCTGAATCTTTAAATTTGCATGATGTCTTGGGGGGAATAGCTGGCTAATGAAAGTCAACAGCAGCATGTCAAATAATTTATTGGAGCTACAGGTGGCCAGCTGTCAGATGAGTTTCCACTGAAATACTTGCCCATTCCTGAAGATCTTTTCTTTTGTTGTTTTACTCATTTGAGGTGAGAGGATGATGCTGTCATTTTCATCACTGAAACTTGTACTTACTCCTAAGTTTGGAGTGTGCCTAGGAATCATAAAAGGAATAAATCCTTGCAATTTGCCAAGAACCTGAAACCCTCACTTCTGGTAATCTGCCTGTCATTTGCCACCAGGGAGATGTTAATATGAAAAGCAGGGTTTTTAAAGGGCTTGGAAAAGAGAATAAATTTCCATCACTTGTACAGCTGCTTTGTGCAGTCACCAAACAACTATGAACTGTTTAAAATCAGTTTATGAGTTTTCCGTGTTTTTTGGAGGAATGCCTAAACCAAATAAATGGGTAAGCTTCTACTCAAACCATCTTATCAACTGTATTTCATAGTTAAATCTTCCACCATCCTCATTCCCTACCATGATATGTCCCTATCTAGGCCTTGGTACTTATATACATTCCCTTAATTTCGTGGTCTCTCTTTCCAACACGAACACATGTACTCCCACTTTCTACATTTTTTGAGGTGTAGCAATGTTAACACAGACTCGTAACACGCAAAGGGTGATACCCATCTGCTATATTTACAATTCAAATTACCAGATTTTAGGAACTAAGATTTATCATTTTTACACTGTCTATACCTGCTTACTCCTCTGCTGAGGCCTCATTTTGTCATCCACACTGGCCTCATCATAAACATGTTTTCTGGGGCAAGGTCAGAAGAAACAGATTTGTGAGGAAGTAGTGCACTGTTGTGAGTTAAAGCCTAAGACAGAGGGTGAGAAATGTTGCAAGAAGTCCCGTGAGGCCTGAAGAAACAATGGTGTCTCGGGGAAGGTATTTGTATGTTTGTGTATTTGTATGTTTGTGGGCTGTTTCAGTGTTAGAGCAGGTATGTCAGGAGAGTAGGCTGTGTAACTTAAAGGGTTTGGATGCTGAATTGGGGTCCTTGCAGTGGTTCACTAGCTCATTCCTCTAAGTGATAAAGTTTTACTCCCTTGTTAGCCCTGATTACCTGCTATAGATACAAGTTTCTCCCCACCCCCGTACTTATCAGCTTCATCAGCTCCACAAGGCAGAAAATGGTCTTTTCATTTTTGAGAAGATACTAAACAAAATCTGTCACTGACTCATGGTCAACTTTCAGAACTGGATGAGAGTGAACAAAAAACTTTTCCATGTCCCTGATTGTCTTGTAGTTAGTTTTGATGAGAAATAGGAACAGCATGCTTGGTCTGCGTGCTGAGAAACCACACATACAACCTGTGGGTATTTCTCTGCTCAGCACATACTTGCTTTACTGCTCAGCTGCAGGTAAAAAACATCAGTGAAAAGAAGCACATGCAAAGATATTCCAGCTGTCTCCACACAATCCAGCTCCATGGAAGAATACCAGCTAGGGCAGGCTGGGGCTGTTATCTGGCAACAGCAGTGCTGTCCCCTGTAAAGTATCTGGGGTTTTCTGGCAGAGCTCTGCTGCTCACTCTAAAGCTTTGCTGCAGTGATGGTTTGGCTACTGGTACCTGACTTAGGCTAAGTGTGTCCATAGATTACTTTGGTTGCTCTTTTGGGATCTGGCCAAACCACACTTAAGAACATTTGTTTGTACCTTTGCATATGCGTGAGAGCAATTTGCTGCAGCAAATTACAGGTGGACTAATAATAAGGGCTGCCAGATCTCAGGATGCAGTCAAACTTTGCTGAATTTGTCTCAGAGGTACTCTGAACATCTCTGTTCAGGGATTTATTAGGGATGGTAAGAGATATTTAGAGAGCTTTGATTCTGCATTGTCACACAGGAGTGAATGATGTTTTCAGGACTAAAGAATTAAGTTGAACTGAACATTGCCACTTGTAGAAGTGTTAATCTGTTAATCCCCTGCAACTCACTTATGCTGTGATGATTCAACTGTAGTTGTTGCTGCTTGGCTGATGGCAACATGGTACTGTAATTCCATGTCATTAATTACTACTACAATAACTCAAAAAGGGCATGGCTAAAATATTTAATTCTTACCATTTCCTGTTTTATTACCTCAGAAGAACAGTTTTTCACAAAGCATTTAGAAACAATTTAAGCCCACTGTCTTTCATATTGGTTTTGTTGTTTGCTCAAATACACCAGTTTGTACTTGCATTTTTTTGAACTAGGGTAAATTACAAACATATCTCTTATTTTCATTTACTCTTTTTAAGTAATGGAAAATCTGTCACAAGATGTGTGACTTCCACGGGAAATGTACTTAAGGCTTTTTATGGATCCAAAGATACTTGAAACTTTAGCTTTTACAGTAGAGATGTAGTCATGAAACTTGAAACAACAAAATAATCATCTCCTTAATTTTGTTTGTCTGGAGTATTTTTATTTCTGCACTGAGAGCAAAAGTATACGAGAGTAGCATAGTATAAAAGGATATAAATGTTTCTATTTCTTTCAGAATAATACAGAGATAGTTATGTTCCTGATGAGCAGTGCTTGCACCATTAAGGCACTTTCTGCTTCTCAGAAAGCAGAGGGGAGGCTGGGGGTACACAAGGAGCTGGGAGGGACACAGCTGAGACAGCTGACCCAAACTGACCAAAGAGGCGTTCCATACATCATGCTCCAGACTACAAAGCTGGGGGGAGAATATGTTCAGAGTGATAGCATTTTTCTTCCCAAGTCACCATTGGATGTGATGGAGTCCTGCTCTCCTCTGGATGAAACACCTGCCTTCCAATGGGAAGCGGTGAATGAATTCCTTGTTTTGCTTTCCTTATTGAACTGTCTTTATTTCAACCCACCTGCTGTCTCAAATTTACTCTTCCAATTCTCTCCCTCATCCCGCCCAGGGGAAGTGAATGAGTGACTGCAAGGGGCTTGGCTGCTGTCTGGAGTTAAGCCATAAGAGCTCCCCTCCTGCCTTTATGTAGCTGAGGCTACAGAGCAAGGCTGACAGACAAGTACAAGTGCATAATGGATTGTGGCAGGGTGATTTCTTTGGAAATATTCTCCTTTGCTTGGACTAGAGGAAAAGAATATTGCCCAGTCAAACCTAGTGGTGGTGATGGCTGTGACTGCAGTGCAGTGGCAAGCTCTTCCACCAGAATGCAGAAATTTTCACTTTGCTGCTGCATTTAATTTCAAGTTTTGGTTCTTATCACATAGACTAATCAATGGGACAACTTGACCCAGTTCTGAATGTTCAAATGGTTTAAAAGGCTTGGGGCTGAAGTCACTCTGAATAGTATCCAGTATTTTGCCTTCCATGTCTTGTGGAATTTTTTTAAGTAGATACAGTGGATTTTTTTCTCATTTAATAGAAATCACAAGAAAACACAAACAAATCATAACTTAAACTTCGATGAATAATAATTTGAATTTTCATAGAATCAGGGAAGGTTTGGTGTGTCTATTTTTTTTTTTTTAAGTACAAAATATTTAAATCAAGAACTTGGAAAAAATGAGCAGATTTCAGATGAACTGGTAAACGTGGAAAAACAATAACATTTTTTCAACAAGAGCAGTAAAGCTACATAATCAAAGGACAACAAATGTTTGTTGGCTTGAGGTAGAATTATATAGATTCCCAGCGGTGATTTTTAAGCACCTAAACCAGAACAGATTTACCTGTTACAAATTTTACTGTGTATGTTCACACAGTGTTCACTCTGATGACTACTGTTCTAATTAACATATTGTTTGTTTGGGGAGGGGGGGGGGGGGAGTTGTTTTTTTGGTTTAATGAATAATCTATTACTCTGGAGCTCTCCTTAGCAACACAGGATATGAGCTGTGGCTTGTTGAATGATTCTTGCAAACTCAGATGTTTTCCAGTAGCATCACACACGTTATTTGATTTACCTTCAGCTATGCGTGTCTTTGAAGTTTTAATGGAAACCTTCCAGAAATTGTGACAAGGTAAAGAACTGCATATTTGCCACATCTCCCATCTCCATGCTTAATTTATAGATAGATCTTCATGTTTGGGCTGAGACAGGCTGTCTTAAAGTTTATGGAATGTGATTTGACAACAAAAATATACAACTCTGTATCCCAAAGCATGTGAGCACTGTGAGGTTAAACAAAATGTTGAAATCCCCCAGGATACTGCCAGAAAGCAGTGAAATGGTTCAGTGTTCCAAACTCAGGTTTTATCATCGTGCTCTTATTGCTCTTCATCAATGGTGGGTTATGCCCTCACTAGTAACTGACAGGGGATTTATTCACAAGCAAAAACTTACAAATATCTTTTTGGGAAAAAAAAAAAAAAAAAAAAAAAAAAAAAAAAAAAAAAAAAAAAAAAAAAAAAAAAAAAAAAGCGGTTGGAAAACACTAATTAGAATCAAATACTTTTAACTCTGGAAGGTCTTTCTAATGTCCATCTTGTAGCTGTCTAAAATGCATCAAAAAATAGTATTTTTGTCACCAAGGCTATTATAACTGAGGTTTTCTCCTACAATTTTCAAAATGCATAAGATCAAAATCCACTTAATTTTCACAAACATGTCTGTGATGCCTGAAAATTATTGTGAAAATTTCTATTATAGGTGATATTTTATTGGCTTTATAACTTGCTAGTGCATCTATGTAGTTCTCCTGAGAGAGAATTCATAGAGTTGTAGACCTTAGGCTTGGAAAGATTCATGAATTTTCTTTTTCTGTACTAACCAATGCAAATGTTAACTAGAAGATAGATAGCACAGAGGGAGAGACTGAACTAACTTTAAATAAAGTTAATGATATTTTGATGGCACCATAAATATTAATAGTAATTATCATTACTAGTAGCCTCATAAATCAGATTATGAAAATAGTGGAAAAGAGCCGTTTGGATTTTAAGAATTTGATTTTGTAAACTGAGAACAGAAACATCCTTGGATTCTATCTAAAGTTCTCTTTCACTTAAAAAGGATATCATATCTATAACATATAATGTTTTTTAAATTCTTTGCCTTATATTTGCTGCCCATGGTTTCTCAGCTTTTGTTCCCTTCTGGACCAATCTCAGAAAAAACAGAGATCCAAACTATCATTTTTGGCGATGGGATGTAGAGCGACTAAACTGCTATGGGGACAAACAGATACCTCTTATTCTACCAGTTTCAATATAGATATCATGAATTGGTTTGTAATACACTGTCAATTATGTTTAAAAACAAACAAAAACCTCTGTTCTGGTGTTAAAGACTCGACCTTGCTTTTTGAATAGCACTCAAGTGGCAGGTCAGCATACAGGTTAAAGCAGCTTCATCTTTAGTCCAAGGTACAGGGTTTTTCGTTAATGAGGCCAGATTGTCTTCATCTTTGTTTTGTACTTCTTAGAATGAATTTCTTTTGGAAAGGATAGTAAAAATTCCTGACTTTGTATAGGTCTTGTTTCCAAATTTTGTCTTGCAAAAAATTGTCTTAATAATCATCTCCTTGAAGAAGGGGTGGGACCAGCAAAAGTATTCCATCAGGAAACATCCTGATATATAAGCATTTGAGACTCATGAAACCTTGTTTGTCTTAGAACTTATGTGTTAAATGTGATCCATTTATGTGTTTAAAAAAAGAATTAATGAGGTTGGTACATGAAGTACAGAAAAGAAGCATGTTTTTTAAAGGATTCAGAATCCACTTAAGCCAAAACATTAAAAAAACCCTAAACATACTTGTATTTAGTTCTAAGGTACTATAACCATGCTACACTATCCTGCATCACTGTTTTCCATACAGTAGTTTGCCTCAATACACAGAATATCTGGCCCCATTTTGTAATAAATTAATGGGTACTATGGCCTCTGCAGAGCATTGCATTTCATATTTTCTTTCTCTGAATGTTCACAGAGAAAATATAAGGTACAAAGGACAAAATTCCCCCTCATCCTGCTTTCTTCCTGAAAATATGGGACTTGGATCTGAAGCATCAGTGTGGGTGTAGTTTCAGTTCCAATTATTTTGATGATGTTCTCCCACCCCTAAGGCTGAGAATACATGCACATTCCCATTCTTGCTAATCTGTAAATGGCATGGGATTGTGTTTCCCCAGAGTGGCAGTGCTTTGGTGCAGGGCAGGAGGCAGTGCTGCCCACTGGCACCATTACCCATAGCAGGTAGCAGGGATGCAGCTCCCATCTGACAGATCACATTCAAACGTGTGCAGGTGGACAGGTTGCTTCCAGGGCCAGCTCTGGAGTGGAAGATCTCTAGAGTGGGTCTTGCAGCCTAAAGTCTAGGGAAATAAATCACCCTGGGACCAAAGCGGGTTCCATGCACATCTATGGCATGTGTGTCTGTGCTGTACTAGTTTTCAGAACTCAATATAGGCTGAAGTGGCTTTCTGTGGAGATAGCAATGGCCCTGAGCAGCCCTTGCTCATTCCAGCTGCCTAACTGGACCCAGTCTTGTTCCTATAGAGCTCCTTCAGTACACAGGCATCATGTTTCCTAGCTTTGCTGGTCCTTGAAATTTTTTTTTTTTTTTGATTCGTGGAATGAGTTATACTGCAGGTATATGGGACATCTCAGCTCCTATGCAAAACCTATGCATCCCTTAGTTGTTAGCTCAGGAGATGCAGTGCAGTTTAAAAAAAAAAAATTAAAAAATGAAGCATCCTATTTCATATAAGGGAGTCCTGCTAAGAAGTCCAAGCAGAATTCATAAGACTTCAGGCAGGGAAACATTTGTATGAGAGGGCAGAGCTAAAAACTGAATCTGTACTATTAAAATGAAAAAGAAGAGGGAAAAAAAGCATCAGATGAATGGTTTTAGTAGGCTGGTGAAAAATAGGTATGAGAATTTAACAACTTCTGGAAAGTAAGAGGCAGTTAAGGCAAATGCCTCTTTTTTTTATATTATCTTGTGCTTTTAGAGCAGGTTGACAGCCCAGAGAATTACTGGTAGGCCCAGAAGGGAAACTCTGCCTGTCTTAACTGTGACAAAATCTTTGAAAGAAGACACAGCCATAATGTCAGCATTTTCATAAAGGAGAGCAACACTCCAGAGTCCTGAAAATGCTTCAGAGCAGCTTCCCAGTGGGGCTTTGTGAGGAGTTCAAAGAGTCCATGTGAATTCACAGAAGTGAACTAGGTTGTCTTCTCTCCTTTCTGCAAGATAGGGAGTTATCTGTTCTCCCACTGAGCCAATAAATTGCTTTTAGAGGTGAATAAATAACGTGATGGGAGAGAGAAGCATTCAGTGGTAGATCTCAGTTCCTGCAAAAACAAACACTTCCTCCAAAAAGCTGAAGATCCTTTTGGGCAGAGGCTCCAGACATATGGCCATTGGAATTTTGGTCTCTTGAATAGCTGCCAGATGATGCAAGATCTGATTGCATAGTTAAGCTTGAAATTAGTCTTATAATCTCCTACAAGCAGTCATTGCCCTTTGAAGCAATCCTCCTTGCTCATGGCACAAGCAGAGGGCTCAGAAAGCATGGCCAAAGAAAAGCCCTTCTTAGTGCTTCAGAGACAGGAGAGAGTCTTCTTCTATTAGGTAACAGAAGTGAAATACGCCACTGTGGAAAATGGAGATCCTAGAATGCCACTGCTGGTAAGCTTTGAGACTTCTTGCAGATGAATCCCGTGTGGAAAGCCAACTGATCCTGAGATCAATGTAATGCCCACAAATTCATGCTTTGGAATCAGCCATGTGTTTTACATGTGAGATGGAAAAGCAGTTCACTTTCAAGTTCTAAAATATTTGAATCTATTCCTGTCTGACATGCTCAGTCAAAACGGGTATGACCAATGGATGAACTAGGTATTATAGCTGTGATATCATGAATGACTGCTGATACCCTATAGCCTTAAAAAAATATGCTAATAAAATTTTCACTGGGTAATGAAACTATTTTTTCAAGGAAAGAAAGGATTGTGGGGAGAAAGGATGGAGAGAAGGTTATTTTCAGCAGATGTAAAATTATTTTATAAAGAGGATATGAAATTTACATTCCTGATGTGGAATTTTAGTGTTTGATCAAGGGATGTATATTGGTTTCTTGCAGTAATGTATTTATACCTGTCAGCAAGGACATGAACCTCAATACAGAACAGAATCTAATATTGATGGGAGAACTCCTAACTTTAAATTTTCTTTATTAATTTCAATCTCTTTTAGGAAATGTTTTAGCGTGTTCTGTTAAAATGAACCTCATTGATTTTACTTTTTCTTTTTTCTTTCTTTTTTTTTTAACCAATGCTGTTATGCATTTAAGTACATTGTCGCATCTACAGGCTCTTTTCTGAATCAGATTAAAACATACCATGTTTGATGAACCCATAAATAAAGATTTCTACTTTCACTTCTGTTTCAATCAATATATATCCACCAAATAGGGGAATAAAAGAGAACACATTTTCCCTTCAGTTGTTCTGGATTACTTGAACGTTAGAGGTGGAAAAATGTGCTTGAAATCTTTTCGTGTAAAACTCAATAAATTAAAACAACCTATTGTGCAAATTTTTCGTACAAGACTGTTCAAGGAAAGGGGAAGAAACTTAAAGTCACAGGCACTAACATAATTTTTTTTTTTCTTAAATGGAGATAGATTTTGTGATAAAGCTGTTAAAGCCAGAATATTTTACCCTCTTGTAATACTTCAACTTTGTGCAGGAAGCTAATGTATATAGTTTGGTAATAGGTGAACACTTTTTCAAAGATTGTTTGAGATGGAAGTCAAAGTAACCAGCAGCTCTTTGTCAGCAATACAGTTCCTGGGTACATTAACTGTGTGAAGTCTTTCAATTGTGCATTTTATCCCCCATATCCTAGGAAAAATAATAAATTACAGAAGGCTTTATTGCTCAGACTTCTTTTAAGCTTTTGCAAATTCAGGATGTAAAGTGCATCCAGTTTGGCATGCTAAACATACATTTTCCTGGACTTTTGCAGATTGAAAAGGAAGATTTTTTTTTTTCCTGAGGTAACTGGAAAAGCCAACCTGCTTGGTAACCAGAAAATTGCTGCATCTGTTAGCAGTGCCTATGGAAGTGGCAGATCACAAATGTATGTGTAGTAAGATGATATCCATTTGAAGTGTTTGCTGCGTCTATCATCTACAGAGTAGCAGGATATCTATTTATCAGCAAAAATTCTAATATCTAATGCATATTCTTTTCAGCTGCTTTCTTATCTGCTGTCAATTTATACCTCTGAGTGGTAGAAAATGTCCTTTATCAATGGACAAGACACTCTTTCTCTTAAATTTGACGTACTTGTCTGCTTTTTATTCTCTTTTATTTTTTATGTTTGAAGTATACACTCTTATTTAAACATTCTTGCTTACAAACATTTTTTATTTCTTTTTTAGCCAGGACCACTTCAGCAAATGATGCCACTTCTCCAAAGGGGGTTGTAAAAAAAATTAACATTATTTTTTAAAAAAATAGGAAGATTTATCTTCTGAAGCAGTTCTTCTACAGTAGACAATTTCCTGTATTACATGGATATTCTGAAAATTCAAAATAACATCAATTCAGTAATTTCTGGAGTCAGAGGAGTCCTTGTCTAGCAGTCAGGAAAACAATCTTTGAAGAACATGGACAAAACCCAAATCACTATGACAGTTCTGAATTTGCAGAAGTAAGTGCAGGTAGATCTACTGAAAAAGCCTTTTAAAGGTTATGTTTATCTGTGTGAAAGAAAACTGATCAAAAATTTAAGATATAACCTGCTTTGGTTTGGTTTTTTCCCCATATCTATTTTTTCCTCAGCTGGTAACAAATTTTTACATGCTTTGTTCTGCCTCCCCTGCCAGTTTTAAATTTGCTTCTGCCCTACCTTTCTGTCTCCTACCAAGTGCTTCCTCTCCCTTTTGCTGGGACCTAATTTTCTGCTTGAAAACAAACAGGTGAAAAGAGTTCAGATGCTTGTTTATTTAAAATACTGAGACACATGAGGGATCATCATTTCATGTATTGCTTATGAACAGTGGGGTCTTATGGAGCTACTCCCAGGTGACATCCTCAAAGTTCCACAATCAGAATAGTCATTTGTCCTTAGTGCAGATCATACAAGACTCATCCTTCCTCCCACTGCAGCAAAATCAAAAAAGGACGAGGATAAGCCTTGAAACCTTGCTACTTGCTTGAAGAAACCAAAACATGCAGCCATTATTTTTGCAGAGGAAAGCTTGTAAATGTAGAAGAGTAAATCCCAGAGACTCGGAAACAAAATGGCAAATGAAAGTACCTTGAAATTTAGAAATATCCTATTTTATTTAACAGCTTCAGCAATTTAAGGTATATTTACATTCTCAGGTTTTAGCAGCGTCTCTTCCATCAGCATTATCATTGCTGTTGCTGTAATGAGCACTAGTTTTCAAGGCAAGGTGCAGATGCTCACCTAAGAGGCTGAGCACTTGGGGCAGACACAGTGAGAAACTCTGCCAGTTATTTTAGCTAGGGAAGCACAGCAGTTGGAAATTGGGTCAACATATTTGAGTAGTTTTGGGGATCTGGAAGCTGTGGAGGTCTCTGTGCTGGAAAAAGAAGTGGTGGTATGTCCTCTGGTGACAGCACATTGTTCTTCCCTGTGGCCTCATTGCCAGCTTCAGGTGGTTTTAGTGGCCAAGAGGACCAGTGGCTGGGGACACTGTGTGGGGCTGGGTCTTCACAGCACTTTTCCCCTTCTGCCCTTGGATGTTTCCCTTACTTGGCTTCTGCTTGGATTCTGTTTAACTAGTTTGCTTGGGTATAGGAAATGATGTGCTAAATCTAAGTGCAAGTTAATATTGGTGTGTCTGTCATTTATGTGGGATTTCTTGCTGTGACAACCAGTCTTACAAAACTCTGAGACAGTGATCACATTTTATGCTACCTGATACTTTTCTATTCAACACAATACAAACATTTGTATTAAAATCAGTTTGAGGAATCTTTATAAGAAATGGCCTATGAAAGTGGGTTGTTTGATAAAAAATGGTGAAACATTTCCTCAAGATCAAAGAAAGTGATGCAGTTATTATTTTCATATAACTACATAATTATAATTCCATGCTGATTTTTAATTTAGTCTACAGTTCCCAAACAGCATCTAAACTGAAGAGAAGTTCAGATCCCTTGCTTTTCTATAGTCATTGACTCTAGTTAAGGGACTGTTTAGGAACTGATGAGCAATATTGAAGCTAATGGACCTGAAAAGGGGTTTGCAGTAATTTTATTGGTAATGTGGAAAAAATTAACCCTAGTTTTAAACCAGCTTCCCCCAATTTAGTAAATTGTCTGAGTTGTTAGAATAACAACAGCAGTGGATTTCAGAAGGCAGTGATTTGAATCATCAGGCACAGGGAGAGGCATCTTGCTGTACAGGTGCCTGCAAGTGCAGTAATTTTAAAGGTGTGAAAATGCTGATGAGAGAGGAGGACAGACAGCAATAGTTTAGAAGATGTGAAGCCCTACACTTGAAGTCCCCTTTTAAAGACTCGACTACTAGCCGCAAAATGACTCAAATGTTAAAAAGATCAAAGTTTCATATTGTCAAAATTCAGTGTATTGATTCAGAGCTAAACTATGCTGCAAGCTTTAAAAGTCAGCACAGGCCAGTTCACAGGCTGCTTTACAGGCAGCCAAGAGCAAAGAGAAGAGAGGGTGGAGTGTAGCAGGTGGTTGTGTGCTGATGGGAGGAGCCCTTCTGGCAGGGGGTTGCGGTATTGGAGCTTCACTGATTAAAAGGTCAGGTGGTGTGGATGTAAGAACTTATATCATGGACTAAAGAGAAAAAAAGAAATTCCTGTGTGGAGAGTGTGCTTGGAGAGAGGAAGGAGAAAGAGGACTATGAGCCACACTTAAAACCAAGAATTTTATTACTTTGGAAGATGTGTGTAACAAAGAAAACAAAAATCTTATCAAAACAAAGAAATGGCATCTCTATTAAGTCAAAATGGAGTTTTATGAATGACCGGGGTTTAAATTTTTGTAGCAGGAGTTATAATTACACGCTGAATACTGGTGTATATTAATTGCTGATTGGAAGTTGGGTTAGTTTTCAAATGATGGAAGAAAGAGCAGAAATTTTGTTCTTTGAAGGTAGAGAAAAATGAGAGGTTTGTGTAGGTGTTTAACAGCATAATGGTGTGTTTGCTAATAAGATTTTTGCTAATTTTAGTGGCATATGGATAATGCTGCAGTATCCAGATAGGAGTGAGAATAATACAAAGAACATTAACTGCTGACGTTAACTGCTTTGCACTTGTTCTCATGAGTATTTTGGATAGGCACAATATTTGGGGGCATCTGCCAACAAGAAACACCCCAAGAAGCAAAATTCACAAACAGGATATAGAGTTTTAAACTATTTATTTTTTTTTCCTTTTTGTTTCTCCCTTGCTTCCTTGTATAGACAGTACCTTTCTTTCCCCTTTCATCTTTGTGAGCTGACCACTTCTATTACTTTCTTATTTCTGCTGAGGCTGGTAAGCTGGTTTGATGCATTCAGCAGTCAAAAGTGCAGTTCTCTGTGCATTTGTGTTGGCTGACTAAGCAAAGTGAAAGAGGCTGACTGTGAAAGTGAAAAGGTGATTTACGCTGGTGTCATAGTGTTGTGCAGTAATAAAACTCAGGGGTTGTTGGACACACATTATATTGTACAATTATATAATTATAAACAATATAATTGGAGGCAGTTGAGCTTGAATGCAGCAGGCTGTTATTTAGCAATCATCTCTTTCAAGGCTCATTAAACGCAGATTTATATAGAAAACCAAGCTTTGCTCTATAAAGGCTAACTGTGTGGTGGCATTTATTCCCCAAAACGTAATGCATAGATCTAAAGCTGTCAACGTTTATAATGGATTTACTCAGTGATTGTGAATGAGGTTTTTCAGCAGATATGACAATCATGAGCCCTTTGCCTTTATTTGAGGCATTGTTTCTGAGAGTTTATTTGCCTGTCTGGTTTGGAAGGCTAAAGAGCCCACACATACATACAGCTGTGATCTTAGATTTTGAAATATGATGAGCAGGGACACTACAGATGGTAAAGTGTTTAAAAAGGTAACAAAGATCTCTTAAAGTCATCCATATTTTGGTCTTACTTTAGCCCTTTTATAGTTTGTACTTCTGAAATGATGAATGAGTTTATGGGCAGGAAAATTAGGAAGCAAAAAGATTTTGTTGCTCCTATCCCAAGGAATATAGTTTTATTACCTGATATAAAATAAGTTTTTATTTTAAAAAATAAGTTACAAGAATTTTAGGAATAAAGAAAAGCCACAGGAACTAAGAACATCGTACCATGAGAAGATCTACAACACATATGTTGGTCTGGTCTGACTCAATCTTTTAATAGATGGCAGAAGTTTGTAACATAAAGTTGTATTTAGATATTTATCTGTATATTAGCTGAAATTTAGGTGTTTAAATATTTTTCTCAGGTTTTTAGTGTCTAGAACTCTCTCTGATTTTTAAACATAGTTGTTAACTGTATAAAACTTTATAAAAAAACTATATAAAAATTAAGATGTTCTTGAAAGGAGAGCCTGCAGACCTCCTCTCTGAATACAGGCCCTGTGAGAGCACCGCTTGGCACTACCAAGTATCTGGCCCACATATGCTAAAGACACTTTTACATTTGTTATCATTTCACACATGAATTTTTAAGTGCTTCACTTTAATGCTATCCCTGACATGCAGTGTGTTTCATTTCCGTTCCATAGGTAGCTGATCCATGGGAGCCTGACAGATGCAAGGCTCCTGTGAGTTTTGTCATGCCTCTGATTGCACAAATGCCCTGCCATGATACAGGTGCTGCATCACTATTTCCAGAATGCAGCACCTGACCTCAGCAGCTTGTGGCTGTCAGCCTTTTAGTAAGTTACTGCATTTTGCATCGCTGGCTTTCACATTGCTGGGTCAGAAATGTGTCTGCACGATAATTGTACTTTACTTCAATTCACTTATGATACTGGAAAATGTTAATTATTCAAGTGTCAGTTATTGTAGATAGATATTTTGAATGCATGTAAAGCGTTGTGCTGTTGTCTTTAGCAGCTGTATCTTAGTTTTAGCCTTTTTTAACTGTAACGTAGAGCTGTGTTTCAGAGCCTTTTCCTTCCCCCAGTTCTGACTTGTTTGATCATTTATTTAAATGTGTTAACTTGCAATGTTTCTCAGGATCACATTAGTGAATTAACAAGGTTCAACTTCTTGTGGCACCATTTTTAAAGTTTAGAGATAAAGCATTCCAAAATGCCAGCCATGAGATTCAGTGTTTCTTTGTAAGACTAATTTTGTTTGATGTATATTAAAAAAAAAAAAAAAAAAAAAAAAAAAAAAAAAAATATGCATTCTCTTAGGAGCATAGAGCAGTCTTCACTGCCTCCATTGTAAAATGGTCTCACAACATTATGACAATGGTTTGATAGAAAGGTTTTTGCTTTTCCCCCCTGTTCTTTATGCAAATCTACTCAATCTAACTAGGTCATCTCTTCAGTTTGGGTAGTTGACTTCATTTGTGGGTTGAGTTTTGGCTTTAGTTTTCCATTTTTTTTCAGAAGTCCATCGATAATTAACCTTAGCTGACAAGAGAGCTTTACCTGCTCATGTTAATTCTGTATCTTCTGAGTCCACAAGCAGTGCACTCATGTCCCCAAACTTTCAGTTTCTCAGTTCCATTAAACTCTTTTTAAAAGAAAATACTGAGTTATGTTAATCAACACTGCCTTTTTTGTTTTAATCTACAGTCCTCTCAGATAAGTCACCAGTGGTCTCCTGGTGTTCTGGCTGAAAGAAGCAATCCTTATCTAGTGCTTTACAGAATTTCATGGCTAAAAAAGAGTGCAATGTGAAAATCTATCTTGGTTAATCACTATAGTATAGCGTGCAAGCTTCTATGATTTGTGAAATATTGAATTTAGGTCCCAAATCAAGAGCTCATTTTTCCACATATGTTTTGGCTTTGAGGCACTCTTTCCTCTGATGCACCACAGCTATGAAACGGGAATTCCTGCATCATGGGGTTTTATCACCCTATGGATGGCATAAAAAAGAAGCAGCATCATGGGATTTCTCTGAAAATCCATGTTAGCAGCATCTCCTCAAGGTGCCTGGTTCCTTGGGAGCCACAGACATGGCAGTCTCCACCACAGGGATTCCACATTGGTTTTGTCTTGCATGACTTTTGCTGTCTGTGTGTCTTTCCCATGAAGGTGAGCAAATTTTTCTTCGGAACATGCAGTTTTGCTCTGCTTATCCCATCATGACTGGATCATTGAGAAGCTCTGCACAAGGAAGGAGCAGTAGCTAAACAAGCCTTTGTCTTTAGAGGCACTGGGATATCTGAGCTGATGCTGTTTCCTGTACTTGAAACAATAAATTGATATCTTGCTTCAGACATTAGGGAGTAATAACTTAGAGCTGAGGGCCCTTAAATTGTTATTTGAGGGAGAATTAAACAATACATAACAACATATATACGGTAAATGTAAAACAACCTTAAGAGGAAAACAGATTTATACTCCATGCCAAATAGTTTGCTCACTGAGAAAATTACAGTTTTTTGAAACTTTAACTCTTTTAAGAAATCGGATATTGGTTTGTGTGACTTGCACGTTTTTCCAATTGTATTTGTATCAGCTTTCATATAGTACATTTCCTCCTCTGATGGGTTAGTCCAAAGATAAAATATTCCCTATTGTGAACAGCCATATTGCAGACAAACAGCAAAGAGCACAACTAGTAGGATTCACTCACAGATCTTTTCTGACATTAGTATTGCATAACTGTGTGTTGTGCACTGAAAGGTGATGGTCTTTTGAAAGAAGGAAGCAAAGAGAAGATTGAGTCATGAACTCCATCTTCATGTAAGAAAAAAATACTTTCAGTTCTGTATATAAGGAAATGTGTTTGAAATTGAACGAAGAAAAATGTTGTGTATTAAACCTGATGAAATTTCAAGCTAATTTCAAGCCAATTATTTAAATCTAGATAAAAATACATATCGATGATTAAATACGTTGCTAATATATTTCCATTACACTGACTCTGATTCATAAACCTTCCTCTAAACAAAAATGCAAATAAAGAGAAACCCACTATTGATTTAAAACATAAAGAGTAATATTCTCAAAGGAATTATGGATCTTAAAGCCTTAAAAAAAATCCTTCAGACTTTAGCAAATATATTATAAAGATGAGATAGATATGCCAGTGTTTATCCTGCCATTCACCTTTAAAATATTTTCATATTCCTCATAGAGAGAAGCTCTTCTTAGTCATGGCTCTTCCCATGGCAGAGCCTGCTTAAGTGCCTGGACCACCTTCTAAAGCCAAACAGGACTTGTGCACCTTCAGGGAAATGTAGAGAGAGACCCTTCTGAGATCAGCAGGGGACTAAAGGAGCTGGTTTCATTTCTTATTCTTAATAATTTCAAGAACAGAGGTTTGACTGCTTCTGAGGATCTAATGGAAATATTGCTCCAAATATATTCAAGGCACGGGAAATGTAAAGCAAAGTGAATTCAGAGAGGTAGGGGTGAAGAATCAGCTTTGGGTTGTTCATTTGAAAGCAGTGGATACATTTAATCTGAACTGCAGAGTACTGTCCAGCTGGCTTAAAGCTCATCTCTTTTAATTATTGAAATGTTCCCTAGGAAAACTGTTCTAATAGCAAATGAGTGCTGCAAACCAGCACAAAGGAAGGTGTAACTCTTCTCTTGCATGAAGGTGTACATGTGTGACAAAGCAATTTGCTTGCAGGTAGTAGCAGAAAGTTCCTGGTCTGCATCTCTTTCCTCTTCATACCATGCAAGTATGCTGTGACAATTATTCCTGAGGAAATTTCCTGATGCATTATAAAGCCAGACTGCTGGTTTGAACCTTGCAGCATGTAACAGTATTAGATTTTACTTTCTTGTTTGCACTTAGCTATGTGCAAACATAGTTCACCACAAAACAAACAAACCAACCATGGAAATAATCCCCTGTCTCAACTCTCCCAAACACCTACATTTTAAATTTTTTTTTTCTGCCTCTTATATCCTAAAATACTGATAGATATCATTCTATCCGAAGGCAAGAAAGGGGGCCTGGAGGATATCTTTTGCCATTCAGGCACTGCTATAACTCCCTATCAAGTTAATGGAAGTTCTGCCACTCAATTGAGTAGAAATGGGATTGAGCCTTTGCTTACTGATCTCATTCTGATTCAGCCGAGTTTCCTGCGTCAGTATGACCAACAGAAAAACAGGAAGGCCAACGTTAATAGATATTGAGTAAAAAAAAATAGTATCAGGTGTCATAGGTTAAATGATCCCGACTTGTATTTTTTCGTAGCTTACTCTGAAACAAGATTGCTTGTGCTGCTTAAGTGGAGTCAGAGAAAAAATATAGGTCATCAGTGGTGGATTCATGTTTCGTGCTTTGCTTGAGAGGCAGTTAATATAACACACTTAAAGTTCTGTGCACCAAAAGATGGAGATTGTGTGTTGTATCGTTTCAAGCTCACATTCAGTATGATATTAGTAATGCTAGTAGAGAGTTGAAGCTGTTGTCTTTTCAAGAATACTAGCATTATAAATATGTTCTATATACATTTATGAGTGTTGGACACCTCTAATTTCTGCTGGCTTTCTAGCAAATGTGGGCTGACAGGGAGTCTTGTTTTTCTTACTTTACAACTCAAGAAATTTCAGCAAAATTCTTCAAGATCTCAGGTTGAGGGAATATATGAGGTCTAAATACTTGGCAGCTATGATTTTTAAAGAGCTGATTTTATAAAAATGCAACGGATATAATGGTACTGTTGGCAGAAAACAGTCCCCTCGTCTCTCTGACACTCCTTACTGTCTCTTTCCATTTCCCTTTTCCATCCCTGTCTTTTGACTTTTCTCTGAGAGACAAAAATACGTAGAATGGAGCAAAGATGAAAAGCGGAAGTAAAGGAAGAAAAACATGCCTTGTTTTCTGATCTCTGCAGATTTATTCAAAGGGCTTCATAAGAATTGGTGCATACCAATTTTTGACAATCAGTAACCTCTAGGGATTTTTGTACATCTTTCTGAGATACTTCTTAGAGCCAAATGCTGGACCCTAATGAGCACTGTATAAATATTAAAATGGTCACTGATTGGGAAATCAAAGTTATCTGTTCATATTTGAACAGAAAGCTAAAAGAAAGTTTTGGGATCCTAAGTTGCCGGGGGTGCCAAACTTCTTTTCATCCTTCCTAACAGAAATCCATGGTTTGTTAGCCTGTTCTAAAGAGGGCAAGACTTTATCATGAATGCAAATATGTTGCTTCATATTCAACAGGTCAAGTTTTCTTTGGATTGAGGTGGAACTGTGGCTCATGGACATCTGATGTGATAGGTAAGTTGAATTTGACGTATCTTATTACGTTGTTACCTCATGATAAATATTGATCTTGATTATGCCAGTGTAAGTGCAATTTATTAACTTTCTTATTTTGAATTTTTACCAGTAGCAGTGAAATGAAAATTTGCCTCTCTTTCCATTTCTCCCAAATGAGACTTCAAAAACAAGGTTTAAATTTTTATAAATGACTATTTGATTTAGAAACAACATTCATCAGGAGCTATTTAACAAAAAAAAAAAAAAAAAAAAAAAAAAAAAAAAAAAAAAAAAAGTAACTTCAATAAGCCTTGTTTCCTGAAATAAGATCCTAAGCTATTCTATTGTAAAAAAGGATTTGCCCATTACATTAATAGACAAGTGTTTGGGTGTAGTAATGGTCAAAGGCACTAAATTACTTAAAGGCACTGTTTTCTCTTTCGGTGTTTTATCAAGGTGCAGTGCTTAAAAAGGGGCCTCATGCTTGTCAGTAGTACATAAAAGTGAGACTAAAGTAAAGGTAGACTTTTATATTGTGCTGTTGGCTGAATTTTATTATTCATGGTAATTGTTTAATACTTAGGGCATGTATCTACAGATCTGTTTGGTCTAATGAAACAGCAGTGTGACCAAGCAGGAGTTTTGCTTACCCCAAAGTATGTGAGGCTGCTCCAGTGCTTGAGAAATAGCAAAGAAAATGTAAAAGGATTTGAGTTAAGTTTGCATAAGGCTCTAGAAACACCTTTTCGTGGGGACATCCACCATGGAAGAGATTCCTGGAAGGGTTTTGGCAACCAGAAGAAGTTAGGCAAATGGTGTCCTGCTTTGTTGGTGTCAGTCAAACAGATGCATTGTAGAAAAGTGTGTTTACTTTTAGAGAGTTGAGCTGAAGAAGTTGGAATTGCAAATTAAAGTTGCAATAGAAATTTCTAGGTATTTAAAAAAAAAAAAAAGGAATTTATAAATAGCTATTAGTTTGCCATCTCTAAAAACCAGTTTAGGAAACTGCTTAATGATGTAATTTTTCAAGTTGCCGGGTAATTTTTCTGAAGTAATCTAGGCAAGATATAGATAGATAGATATACATATATATTCTTGGTAGGATTTTGAGTCCTATTTACAATACATGTTTTTGTTTACATTAACTTTTTGATGGTTAGGATTTAAAAATGAAGGTGGGAAAAAAATGTCCATGCGTTCTCTACTAGTCTGAACATAACGATAAATTTCTGACACTTCAATGTTCATACTTCATAGTTCTCTTTTTATGAAGTTGTGTGGGAGAGTTTCACTTCTTCCAGCCTGTTTTACTTTCATCACTTAATTCAAGGTTTCTAATGTGTTTGGGGGGTTTAACTTGTATTTTTCATTCATATTGATACAGACCATCAAAGGCAAACTTCTAGCACCAGACTAACACTGGGATGATGAAGTGGCAGTAAATTAAATGCCAGGGAAGGTAGAACATATGACAATATTTTTTGTGCCACAACAGTTTGCCACCCAGACGTATATCATGCATGGATGGAGCAGCTTCTAAAATGTCGGTACATTGTGATTTACAGCTCAGAAATTTTTCTTTTCCTAGATGAAATTAAGTTTCATTTGTGTGCATGTAATACTTTGCAATTTATTATACAGGCAAGCACTTAATGGAGTCTGAGCGTGAATGCCTCAAATGAGAGGTGCACTCACACTGCAGGAGTGCTTGAGAAAAATCAGTGTTACACACGTGTATGTAAATGGGATAGAGAACACTGAATCAAATGGATATATTTTTCCATTGCTATGCTGCCTTTTATAATGGATTGGATAAATCCATTCTTGCTTGTGGGAAGCAGAAGGAAAAATGATGCTGTAGAAATATGTGGATCTCTCCCTCCTTGAAGAAAGGGAAGGATTCATATCAGAGAACTCCATGAGCTCACCTTTTCAACAGGGGTTTTCTTCCTAGTGTTTGTTGTGTGTATGAGTATCTGTTATGTAGCATAAAAGATCAAGACATTTCATACATAGATAGTTCCTTAAAAGAGGAAAAATCTAAGAAGATAAATTTTTTCCCTTACTGTGATAGGAGCAAGTATTCAATGGTCTGGAAGGTCTGATCCTGAGGAAATGGAATACAGATTGTACCACAGGTTTAAACCAGAAGCAGAGTGACAGAAAAATAGTCTGTAACACATACAGTGTTGTCAAGCCATAAACACCTTGAAAATTTTTCATAGTAGCATAATTAATGTCCTAAAATCCACCAGGAAAACAGATGTCAGCCAGTAGATTTGATGTCTATATAGCTCATTATGTGAGGAGGGTAGTGAGGCTTTTATTGTTGCAAGAGAAACAGCACTTTGCTGAAAAAGAGAGGCAGACAAAGGCAACTGTTTCAGGAAATTACATTCCAGCAAGTTGGAAATATGGACCTAAGAGGGAAATGGAGAGCCCAAAAGTGAGAGTTCAGTGGCAGAGGTTATAGCAGAGGAGCTACAGTGAGAAGCTGATGGGCTTGGGAAAGCGAACTAATACGGTTAAAAACATCCTTTATTACCCTTGGTTCAATGCCTTAGGTTTTTCTCAATGCTAGTGCTTAATTACTTGTTGTGATGGCAACGCCCCATCTTGATTCACTCTGCTTTAATTATCAGTTGTATGGCTTGAACACAGCAAAAGGACAAAGGAGATGAAATTGAAGTCATAATGACCAGGTTCAGACAGGTCCTCTAAGGATGGCAGAAGAGAATAAAATCTGCTGAAGGTATTTGGGAAAAGTTGTTTCTCTGTTAGGGAATAATGCCAGTAACTGGTGTGTGGAGAAAATGAAGGAGCACCATCCACACGTAGTTCAAAAAAACAGGAGAGGTAAACTGTGCAGTGAACATGCACTGTGAGTGTAACTCACCTTTTAAATTGCTTTGCTTTTAAATTAATTATTAGAATTTTTTATTACTGTGATAAAAACATTTATTGTTCAGCAGTCATGCATTGTATACTGTTCCCCTCAAAGATGAATTTGGAGTTGAAATAATCAAAAATAAACTTTCAGTGGAGACAGAGCTGTGAATGAAGCTATTTCTGTTCTGACAGTGTTGTTTCTAATAGAGGCTACTGTAACGTGCAGAGGCTCAGAAAGATGTCAGTAAAAATAACAACCTGGCATTATATGTGCAGTAAATCCTGAAGACTGGAAACTGGTTTATTACTTTCTTTTTTTTAAATGTGTGGGTTGTTTGTTTCGGGTTTAGTTCATGCTAATCTGCTTGATATCTCCTTATCTTTCTCCTTTGGTTTCATGGCAATCTCCCAGTTTATGTTAATGGCTGTTTCTTTTTCCAATCTCTTAAGGTCATGATTTGAAAATGGTAACTTAGGGCAGATGTTTACGTAAGTTAATATCTCTTTTCGTTTAATATGGACGCAATGAAAAACTTTACTTTCAACAAATTGTACTAATAATAATAAGCAGTCTTTTGAGACTAAAATGCAAAATTCAAAGTCTATTAGATTGGATAGCTAATCAGAGTTCATGACAATAATATAATTGGTTTTGTTTTTTTAAAAAAATAAAAGCTGACAAAACAAATGAAAAAATCATGACCAGTGAGGATTTGGCCACTTAGAGAAAAGCAAAAGTGCTTCTTCATCTCAAAAGTCCTCCAGAGCAAGAATTGGCATGAATATCAAAGTACATAGGTGTTAAACAGCTGTATTGTGGTAAGCACGTGCTTTAAAAAATGTATGGGTGGATGGGGAGTGGAAATGATTGCTGAATTACTCAGGTGGCTTTAAGCTACTATGTGAGCAAGTATATGATTTGTATGAGGAGTGTTGGCCAGTTCTGGAATGCAAGTGAGGAATCCTTGCCCCATGGATGATCCACACAGTGTTGGCTGGGTTGCAATGGCAGGAAACTCACATCAGACCTCAGCTAAGGTCAAGGAGCCGTGGTGTCAGATGTCAGACCACTTCTTGAGCAGAACTGGAAAACATAAGGCCTCACCAGTAGGGGATTGTTCTTGTGCTGTAGCATTGGAAAAGAGGAAAAGTGGAGAGCAGAAAGAAAGAGAAAAAGATATAAAGTGATTCTTGCGTGATTGGGTTTGTGCCTGAAACTTTTGTGTGTTTTCTCAGCAGTGTCTCGTCCTGTGGAACAACATACTAAGCTAGCTGATCATCAGCCAGGAGGGAGTCCTTGCTATTCTCCCTACTTTGTGGCATCAAACATGGATTTTGGAGCCAGGCCAGGGTTAAATTTTAATAAACAAGTGGGGTTGTCTGTATTTTCTTCAATGAGGGCATCTACAGTGCTTTTGTCTCTCATCATGTTGGCTGGGAGGACATATTTGACTGTGGCCTTTCTCTGATGTACTCTTCCACGCCTCCCTGCACTCAGACCTACACAAATAGCAATATTTGTGCTATACTGAATTAGCAAGACATCCTCTATGAAACTTTGATGTCTACTCTAGCAGTAAATTTAAAGGGAAGAAATAATATCAAATCTTATAGATTTCATTTCCTACTAAATTCACCGCAGTGCGGGAGAAATCTTCCTGAATGGTGGAGCTAGTGTACTTACCTTTTCTCAGTTCCCACTCTGCTGCCTTGCTACTGTGGTTATTCTGAAGATGCTTTGAGTTTAGCTGGTTGCTCATGCCGTGGCTCAGTGAAACAAAAAGCTTTCATTCTTGAGACCTTAATGAGACTTAAACATATGCTGAGATGCCTTTTGCTGAACAATCATGTAAACATGAGCAAAGATTATAATGTGGCCTTTACTGTTATCATAAAACTTAACTTTGTGTTGAATATTTTGGTTTTGAAAAATGAATACATTTTAAAAGCTCTAGCATTCATTTACACATATATGTCCCATGTATACATCATGAGGAAATGTCATTTTACAAGTTGCTACCACCACTTTATCATTATCCTTCTTGTGCTCTTTCATTAATTCATGGTAGAAAAAAAATCTCATGTGCTATGATATTTTGGTCCAGTTTGAGAAATCAGAATATGCAAATGGATATATGACTTGTTTTCTGTAACTGCATTGAAATTTGCTTTCTGCAGCTGGAGAAGAAGAGAGCAACTGTGGGAGCATATGGGTTTGAAAATGCGTAATTTCACAGTGTGGCAGATTTGGCATATAACAGGAGGGTCTTTCCTGGAGTGGTTGTTCTTGTGAATAAGGCTTTCCTTGACCTGCTGCTTCTCTTGAATGCCAACTCGCTTTTGCAAACCTCAGAGTAAGGGATGGGGGAACTGGAATCTCAGGTCCTTCTGAGCTTGTGGCATTTATATTGTGAGACAGTTGAGATCGAGTTCATTTTGCTAAACTGCTCACCAATAATGGATCTGTCACAGCGACTTGACAACATATTTGTATCCATTTTGGACAGCATTTGCTGCTGAGAGCTCTCCCTGTGAAAGTTTCCAGCAGACCACTCAGATTTACTGTTAGTAACCCCTGCTCTCCCCCTCAGAATACAGCCAGCCTTTCCACGGGTTGGGATCGCCTGATTATCCTTGTAGGCTTAATAGGCAGTCATCTATTCCAGCCATGCTTTACCTTTGAATTGGCATCAAGTAACAGAGAGCAACTCTTAATTTGATGCAAATTTTCTCTTGCTCTCCTGGCATAAAGATGGCCCAGCCAAATAATGGAAAAAATGGTATTTTATGTCTGAAATTCTATTGGTTTTTTCCTCTGGAATTAAAAATTTGTTTGAGTTTCTGGTTTATTGGTAATTTTCAAAGAGTTGCTTGTTTTTTTCTGATGTAAATATGTGGCATGGCTGGTGGAAAGGAAAATAATGGTATCTCATAAACAGAAAATCTGACTTTCCTGCCAGCTGTGTCTGGGAAACCAAGTTATCTTTCAGAGACTGGAGCTGCTAACAAATGGAAAAATAAATTACTGCTTTTTCATATCTGACCACTAATGCTGAAATTATGTAAGTGTATTTAACTCCAAGTTCTGATTCAAAATTGGGTGTCTTATTCTACTGCAGACTTAGTTGAATATGAAATATAATTTCAATCTTTGTGGCACAAGAGGATATTTTGCCCTCTCCCTTTCTTTCCCCCCTACGAGAGAATTTTTTTCCAGTTCAAATCACTGAATAAACTTGCAGGAAGACATCCATTTCTAAATATAGTAAGCTGAGCTATAGGCATTACCAAGGCCTGGGGAGACAAGTGAAAATGAAACCACTGACTCTTCTCTGCTAATTCATCCCCTGGGTCTCTACTTTCCAGATTTCTTTTTCTTCCCTCCTCACCTCCTTCTCTGCTTTTCCCCTTCACTGCTGCTTTTTTCCTTAACAATAGTTATATAATGCTGTCCTTCCATTGGGATGCATCCTATATAGTGTAGCTTGTATGTGTATTAGTACATCTGTTCACATCCGTATCTTTTCAGTTCACTTTAGAGACCTTTTCCAAGCTTGAGTTCAAGCAAGCAGTGGTTTTCCCAGAGAGGGCCAGCTCTCACAGCAATGACCTGGTTCTGGGTCAGTGCATGGAGTTTAGGTTTAATAGCATGTCCTAGTATTTTCCTTCTTCGACCTACACAGCCCTATCTCTAATAAGACGGCATCTAAACTGCTCTTTCTGTGTTTCCTGAGGCACATAGAAATAATAAGACTGGTCAAAGGGTAATGCTTGAAGGCACATTTCTTTTAAAAACAGATACAAGTTCAATGAATTCTGCCACCAAAGTGTGGTGGTTGAAAGTTAACTATCAAGAGAGAGTGAAGCTCACTTCATTCTCAACAAGGTCCATTTAGCAAAGCTGATCTTTTTCATTGGTGTAACTTACTGGAATGAATAAATAAATTCTGTCTCTGGTGCTTCTTTGTGGCATGCTTTTTTTTGCAGCACTCTCTCCTAGAGCTGTCTGTGGCTTTCTGATACTTGGTCTTCCATTACCTCCCCTTGAAAATGCATGTGGGAGACAGCCAGAGCACTTGACAAATCCATTGCTCTTTAGAGAACTTTCCAGCACTTCCAGTGTGCATGTTAATTGTAAAAGCTGAAATGAAATACCTTGGGCTGCACTGACCTCATCATCTGTTTTTTAAATAGCATCTCCATCTCATAAATCCTCTTAGAGATAAATTAAAAATGCCTGTAGAAGAGATATAGCCTGAATGTAGTAATTAAGCAGGTGCTAAGAAGCAGACAATTATTCATATATCTGGATTTTGTATGATAAAAAAATTTTAAAAGTTATTACTGCTTAAAGAGAGACTTGACTGATCACCATCTCCAGCTGCCAAAGCACAGGATTAGTAATTGGAGAAAAATCTTCTGAAAGGGGGCAACCATCATCAGAGCAGAAGTTTCCTTCTAATCACATCAGTTTTAGAGGTAACTTCTTCCTTGCTAGGTAGTACCATTTTTTTGTCTGAATGCTGAATGAACTCTGAAGGGTCAAAAACCTTCTTTGAGTGAAAGGTGTCGGTTAAAATAGCATTGCTTCTATACCAGTGCCATTTAAAATCCATTTTTAGTTTATGCCTATAGGATGAGAGGTATTTAATCACAAGCCTGTGGTTAAGCAGTTGTGTATCAGACACTGTTGTTCACAGATCATTCGAACTGAAGATTATCAGTCAAGCCCAATCTTGCAAATGAACAAATGTGCAAAAAATTCTGATACCATTTTTAAAATGGAAAGATAAGGCAAAAGTAGTGTGACAGTAAATTCAGATATTTAGCAAGCAACTTCTGTAGTAAGTTTGCTATTTTCTACATAGGGAAAGTAGTCAACTGGGATTTTTATTTTGTTTGGCTTTTTATTTTTTTCACTTTCTAAACTGCTTCTCATGAAATTATGATCACTTCCAATTTGGAAGCAGAAAATACCACACAGGGAATAAAAAGCCTCAGCTGCTTTTTCCAAATGAAATAGCTGTGTCTAAAAGGACTCTGCCTAGATAGCTTCCAGAGGGTTGCAGAGCTGGCTCTGTGTGTGCTCTTCTGGAGAGAGAAAAGCCTGGAGCCTGGGTAATGTGGGGTTTCCTGAAAAGTCGGTGGCTGGAGAGATTTCAAATGCTTAATTGTCTTCAGAATAAAACGTTTATTGATAAATTAGGGATTGATAAATATTACTTTAAACCCATGTGTGAAATCATGACAACATCACTGCAGAAGGGCCTGTCTGGCAGCTGTGATTGCTCTATCACCCGTCAGCCACGTGTCTCAGCTGCTGGATTAGAAGCAATTTGGGGCAGATAAAACGTGTGCCGTTGTGTTTTGTGCTCTGGCTGGCACAATGAGGCCCCACTGCTACCTGGCTCTGCTGGGCACTGACAGTCTGGGAGCATTGTAACAGCTTGGAAATTTGTAAAATGCACAGACAAGATGTTCAGATAAAAAGGGTCCTGGAGCAGTGTGAAATTGAAAAAGCTTTTGAGAGATTTCCCGGTTAAACATTTGCTACTCTTCTGTTTCGTTACTCTTCTGTGATGTTTTATTCTCCCAAAAATGTACTTTCTCATAAAAATAAAAAAGTAGCCTTTTCTTTCTTTCTTTCTTTCTTTCTTTCTTTCGAGAATAAACATGAATGCAAAGTCACAGTCAGGCCTCATTCAAGGTGGATATTTTTCCCCCTTCCAATTTTCACATTGTTGATGACACCATTTTAATTCATTATTATGAAATGTGTTAAAATCAACACAAGAGAAACACCCTTGAGCAGTTTTTGATTTACAAAATGTATTCTTTCAGATATATATTCATTTTTTCTGAATCTAGTTATAGCATTCTCCATTTTATAAGTGGAGTCTCAAACACTCTAGAAGCCTTTTGTTTGTTTTTTTCTTTTGTATGAAAATAAGATGTGGAAATTCCAAGGTGGAAAATTGTTTAAATTACTTCAGTATTTCTTTTGAATCTTGAAATATTTAAGATTTTCATCAGTATGTTAATGAGCTTCTTCCTTTTGAAAATATTTCCTTTATTTATAAAACAAGAACTCACTATTTTTTATTGTTGGGATTAGCTTTGTAAAAAAATATATAAAAAGTTAATGCATGAGAACAGTATCACTGTTTCCTTATTATCAGGAGTTTACAGTTTATCACTCTCTTGAACTTGCAATATAGTGGTTTTCTCCATTGATCTCATAGTGCAAATCTGTGAGTCAGCAATTAGAAATATTTTCAGTATTTTCTTCATAGAATGACTACGTGTTAATGACTGTCTTTCTCATATGTACCTCTCCAGTTTCCTGAGCATTTGAATAAGAGCTAAGTCCTTTAACTTCCCCATAGTGTCACCCATTGACTTGGGTGGGACCACAGCAGCAGCCTTGAAGAAACTTCTTTTTTCGGTGACTGCTAATAAAGCAGTGTAGGGATTGGGAGGAGACTGAGTGCACCAATAAATTTGATTTGCAGGAGAAAAAAATTTGAAGTAAAGCTTGATAAAATTGAGTGGTTGACAGCAGTTATTTGATTTCCTTAATTAAATCCCTGACATCTTTGGGTAAAGATGATGCAGGAAGCATAAGTCAAGCCTAATTGCTTGTAGCCCTCACCTAAGACTAATACAGTGGGGGAAGAACATAACTCCCTTCCTTCCTTCCTTCCTTCCTTCCTTCCTTCCTTCCTTCCTTCCTTCCTTCCTTCCTTCCTTCCTTCCTTCCTTCCTTCCTTCCTTCCTTCCCTCCTTCCTTCCTTCCCTCCTTCCTTCCTCCCTCCCTCCCTCCCTCCCTCTTAATGAAATTAACCCAGGTTTCTCACTTCTAGAACTGAAAGCCATCAGTATGAACATGTGTCCTTTTTTCTGACCTGGGTACCTGCAGGAGATCACTTGCAAAAATCCCATATCTGGGAATGATCAGTGTAGGGGAAACAACAGTTGCCTATCTGAAGAAAAGTTGTATTATATCTCAACTGTAGTTAAATGTATGCTTGTCTTTAGCAGGAGCATTTCTCTTAGCTCAAGTTGTCTCCTACATGTTCTTCAAAGGCTGGAGATACTGCAGTGTGTGGCATGGCTTTTTTTCTTTTGAAGGTTCTGAAATATCTGTAGAAATGTTCTAAGAAAGAAAGAATAAAAGCACAATATTTAAGTATGTCAATTGTTTTAATACATTGAAAATATTTTTAAAGCCTACATTTCACAGTCGGTGATGTTTTGTATACTCCAAAATTGTTAGCAGAACTGAATGTGAGCTGCCTTTTTTTTTTTTTGAAGTGATGGAGAGGTTGAATACCCTCCTTTCTTTGCTTTCCAAAAAACTACATTGCTTTTAATTAGCTGTAGTCTTTTTGCTAAGTAGAATGAAATTTCCCAGCTGTGTAGGAGATGTGGGCCAGCAGAAGGTATTGGAAGCTGGAAGCACTGAGACTGTTTCCAACAAAAGCATTCATGAGCCAATCTCATGTTGTGAGTAAAATAGCAGTGAAGTGCTTAGCTCTGTTTACAGATCTGGACTGCAACCACATCTTTCTCTGGCCAAAATGTGCTGTTTCTGGCTTTTAAACTTAACTGTAATAAAACATTATTATTGAGAATTTTCATATTTTCCAGTGCAATTACACACTGTGATCTGAGCAGCAGTGTCATTCCTGTATTTACCAGGAATACCAGCTAGTGATTTTGCTTGATCTTTCCCCGATGCTTGCTTGGCAGGTTAATTTGGGTCTTTCTCTAGAATATTCATGGAAGATCAAATGGCAAAATCAGTGAGGCCCTTTCTGCAAGCTGATGGTCTTTTACTGTGTGCATCAATTATGTTTTCAGCTCTGTTGCATAGTCACGCTAGAGCTGAATTCAGACTGAGACCACCAAATCTCCTCACACTTACAGCTGATTTTACTGTGTGTTGTAACTCATGCATAAGTGGACTGCATGCTTAACTTCTCAGTTGCTTTTTGCCATCTAGAACTTCATTTGGAAACATGAGCTGGAAAAATGGGCGGACAGTGATACAGCTTCTAAATTTAACTTCTGAATTATGATTAGATTTTCTCCTTTTTTCTTTTGTGGAGCATAGTTGGTTCACCTCCTCAAAATAGCCACACACTTTAGTACTAATATCAACTACCACATTCTCTCAGGTGTGCAATGCCATCATGGCAGAAACAAGATAAATGCTGCGTTTCAGAGTATCTTGTAGGAAAAGAGCAGCATAGAGTCAATTCTTTAATATGCTTCTTAACATATAAAGCATATATGTTATGCTTTATAACATAAAGCATATGTTATATGCTTTATGCATATAACCTAAAGCACATTGATTGAATGCTCGGAGTTTCTTTTAATATCGTATTTAATATATGATCCTACAGTTAAAGGAAGGTACACTAGTCTGCTGATTTAATAGCTCCATAAGCATTACAAATGTTATTTTATTTTACCCTCTGCATATCTATTTATACAGGATTAAGTACTCTTTGACTTTAAGCAAATCACTGGAAATTTTTTTCTCAGTTTTTCCTGTTTTTCTTAGTTATAAAAGCACTGCAATCCTAAAAAAAAGTATGGTTTTCTTACTCCACAGTTTGGGTGGCAGAAATCATGTGCTGGCATGTCAAAGACAAATCATTCTTATATATATGTGTTATCAAAATGTTTAGTTCCCTAGTTCTTTTTTGTCTTCAAACCTTAATTCTTTTTTTGCTACATTTGTTAAAATATTAAAATGAGTACTTTAGATGTGGATTGCACAGAACTGGCCAGCTTGGTTAATTGGACCAAATCATTAAGGGCAGTGTGAGCAAAAAGGTCTACGAAAACTTAATGTTATAGAGTGATCTTTCAGAAAAATAACAGGTGAAATTTCAGATTCAAATAATAATTAAAAAATAATATTTGGAACAAACCTGGAGTACACATTATTGCATTAATATATTGTAGTATTGCATTAATGGTACTGAAATTAGCTATTAACATTTAGATAGTAGGTCTTGGAGCAATGCTGTATATTGCTTCTTGAAAATTTCTCTTCAAATTAAGTAACAGTCAAAATTGAGCACCAGTAAGAAAAAATAATGAACAGAAAATGTCTTATGGTGCTGCATATCCACTTGCAAAATCCATGGTGTGTTCACATACTGAAATCTGTGTGCTGGTCTGGATTTCTTTCTCAAAAGAGAAAGATGGAAATTACAAAAGGAAAAAGGCCAGCAATTAAGAGTACAACACAACTTCCATTTATGAGGAGATGAAGTTCACTGACAGATTTCACATTACAAGAAACGTATCTGAACAATATCCCAGAGTTTACATAACCCTTAACAGTGTGGAAAAGAATGCAGACTGTTTATTCTGTTTCTTATGGCACAAGGAATCAGGGTATCAAACACAATTTTTTAACATGAAAGATGTCAAAAAATTTTAGAACTGTTGGTCATTCTTTTACACAACCAGTCTGTGTAAATTTCATTTCATGAATTTCATGAATTCTTGGCAAAAGCCCCCTGAAGCACTATCAGAGCAAAGGTATAGACACAAACTTTGACTTGGGAAGTCCCTTGGCTGTTGAGGAAATATTGCTGCCATTCCTTCGCTTATTTACTCTTTCCTTAGGCATCAGTTCCTTATAGTGGTAGTCAGAGCCAGAGGAGTGAAAAATAGACATTGCATCTGACTGACTTTTTTCCTACCAGTACCATGCACGTATAAGTGTTTTAAAATAAATATATATTTTAAGGGCTGTTTGCAGTGCTCATGTGTTTGATTTAGTAGACAAAGAGAACTAGTTTTGTTTAAAATATAATATCTGTATATGTTTCCTGAAAAATTACTAAAATCAGAAGTACACTGAAAGTGTATGTCCATATAGAAGTTATATGTTATTGGCTTAGGGAATATCTTTTATTAGTCTGCCAGTCTAGGTGCTGATTTTCTTTATTATCAGCTACACTATCCTAGTTTTACCTTTTGAGCACATAGGGACCAGCAGTTCTGATGAACAGGGTCAAATTGCATGGGGTACAGTAGGAGCTCATTCTCATTCAGGTTGCACAGGACTGTGATTGCTATCCTTTATGAGAGAAACAGTAACGTTTTACAAGACTGATTTTTAATTGCATCCCTTACTTGGGTGCAGAACAATCTCTGGAGGATGCCTTTTTCCTTCTTAAAATGAAAAAAAGAAGCGCAAAATGATCGTGTTCAAGGTAGAAGCAGTGTATGTTCGAGACTCGCTTGCTGGCTTATCTTCCTTGTTTATTTTTAACTGAAGAAATACTGTGTCTGAGACAACCTTGTAAGAAAAACATGCTTTTTAAAGAGGTTTTTCCGTATTAGAGAATAGGATTTATTTATTTATTTATTCTAGTTCTACAAAGCAAATAAGCGTGATTATGGTTTCATAACTTCAAAATGAGGCAACAGAAGTCTTATTCTGTTTTGGGAGCTCTTGGATAAATAAATTGCATGTATCATATAATTATATTTTATTTCATTAGTAACTACAGTACACTTAGTATTAATAAAAGACTGAATGTGTGTGGCAGGGCTTGAAAGCAAAAGTACTTCTAATTCACTGGGATTGTGTTTCATTATATACCTTGAATGGAGATCCATGAGCTATTACTACAGCCTAAATGAAAAAAAGCATGTTTATTGTCAATGAGTTTGAATTTACACTGTGGAATTTTTAAATGTTTTCAATCTCAAAATGGTTGGAAAAAATTATTGAGTTTGGACACCTTCTGTCTTCAATTGTTTTTTGCCAATATGTTAGAGAAGGGGTAGCAAAGGGGCTCTCTGTTCTTGTGTGCATCCACACCCATCTTGGACCCAGTGGGGTATGGTGCCAGCAAGTCACATCTGGCATCACTGATTCTTTGTTTTGAAATAATTTCCTACTAATCAGGGTTGTTTCCAGTGCATGACCTGATTTGAAATTGGAACAGTAAATACAATAAAATTTTGCATGGTGTGGGTCCCCTACAGCAGAGTGTAGGTGTGGATTGACAGCTCCTAGTGAAAGATGGTGCAACTGAGAGGCAGTAGATCATGGAGCTCTGCTGTAGGTGCTGATATCTAGTGAATTTGCTGAAGACCTGCCCCAACTACTCTTGGTGACTAGGATTTGCTTCCTTGCATTCCTGTCAGGTACATATGCTATTCAGAAATTAACTTTCTTCCTTTAGCTGATCATTTTCGGGGTGCAAGATGGTGGGTTGGTTATATCTTGTATTTCATCCAATCAGACTTGGTCTACTTGGAGTTAAGTTTTGCATGGTGCAGCAGAAGGAAAACAATTTATCTAGCTATCCACATATGACTTGTCCTGTGGGTTTTTACTGATTGGGAAGTTCTTGGATGGTATTTGAGTTGTAGGTTGGAGGTGGCTCCAGCAGTTTTGTTCCACTGCACTGGTAAAAACCCTAAACATTATTTTGCTTTGAGAGGAAAAGGGAAGAAACACAGAATTTATGGTAGTGGTTATTCTTCTCTGAGAATTCAGCTTATGGCTGGGAGATTATTTAGTGGCTTATGCCAAGTGGAATAACTGCAGTGGAAGACAGAAAAGCAAGTAGAATATTGATCAAACCAAAGCAGCCTGGAAGGTAATGTTTCATAAAAATTTCTTGTCTGAGAAAAAATGTTTGGATATTTCTCCCTGGAAGGTGTCAAGGGACAGAGAGAAAAGTTGTTGGTTAATGTTTTTTCTTTCCTTTGGAAAATATTTTTGATAGGAAACTGAAACATACTTTGAAGGAACTCCCAGCTGAGTTTGATAACTGATGTGTGAGGACAGTAGTTCAAAATTGTGCCGCTCTCCAGACATTTGAGGCTTTCAATTTAGAATCATGTAATAGTTTGGGTTGAAAGGACTTTCAAAGGTCATCTAGTTCCAACCCCTCCGCAGTGACCAAAATCATCTTCAACTAAATCAGAAGGTGCACAGAGCACCTTCCAGTCTGATCATGGTGGTTTCCAGGGAAACCACCCCTCTCTGGGCTACCTGTTCCAGTGTATCATCACCCTCCCTTGCAAAGAAAACTTCTTCCTTATAACTAATTAAATAGATCTAATTTGGTCAATTTAAGCCTGAAAGCTAAAGTCAGAAGTTCTGAAGGATACGATAAGAATTGTCTTTTTAAAACTTTAGTTCAAAAAATGCAAATGCTTGCAACAGTTTGAAAAATACCAACTTCTAACTCTTACAGGAGACAAATGCCTCCCAAGCAGTTTCGCCAATGCTCACGTACTTTTTTGGCTGTCATTTTTCAGATATGTTCATATTTGTATGCCTGATAATGCTACAGCTTATGTGGTGATATGAATTACCCATTCTATAAATTTATGCAACATAGGAAAAACCTGGACACCTGATCCTGACTATATTATTCAGTCCAAGATGTGTTTATAAGGACTCCTGTAAGGTTATAAACCTCCTTGCAGGTTACAAACTCCCTGTTTCTGTCTGTGGTGTGGTATGAAGAGATGAAAGCACAGCACTGTCTGACCACTAGGTTATATTGCAATGCACATTATTGATATTAAATAAGCTAATATTTTCCCAGTTTTGCCCCTTCTTGTGCTAAATGGATGAGGTCAGCTCTCCCTGCTGAGGCAGGCTCCTTGGAAAGTCAGAATGGTGTTGCCCAAGTAAGGAAGAAAAACCAGCATCAGAACTCTGTTCCTGTTCTGCAGAATACTAACAGATAAAACATAATATGCCATTACAGGAAGGCTTTGTGGCTGATGCTCAGAAAATCAAAGTAGGTTGAAAATTACACAGATACAACCTGAGTCTTACTTTTTAAAAGCAGGACCGTCTGAGAGTCTCTTGAGTGTACCAGACTTAAAAAGGAAGCAACAACAAAAACAAAAAAAATAGGCAGTTGTTATGATTCTAATAAAGGCTATATTTGAGATTTCACCTGTTGTTTTAAGGAGAGAATAAATAAGTATGTGAAAATTTAATTTATTTCATAGTACTGGCTCTCAAGCTATCAGGTTTTTGTCTGAATTTTATAATCCATCAGTAATCTAAGTACTGTAAGAGACCATTAAAAATCTTAAATTTTTTAATAGTGACTAGATAGTATGCTGTGTACCTACTGCAAATATTCAATGTAATTAAAATCAAAGGCATTTTTTAGAAAGGCATTAGTAAAAATACAAGTTCTGAAAGCTGTTACTATTTTTTCTCTCTGTTAAATTCTTATCTATAAGGATATACAATATAATCTAATGAAATTCCTCTGATATTTGAAACTGGATGTGTACTGCTTTTTTACATCTAATTCCAGTTTTTCAGTGGTATGTAGCATCCAGAAAAGAATTTCTGCAAGCTTAGAAATTGTAGTAGTAATCTCCTATAATTTGGTTTCCTTCTGATTGCTCTTATTGGAATATCTGTACATTTTCAGGAAGGATTTAGTATGATGGAAGCCATCCTCCCACCAAACTTAATTAATCAGTCCTTTAGGTGACTAATTAGACATGCTGAATTTTCAGTGAGGTGTATTGTTTCACTCTAGGTCTTCACGCCTATCTTACCCAGCTGATATCTGTAAACTGAAAGAGGATGTTGCTACAGTGCATGGTTCCTAATAAAATTCAAATTAAATAATCACCTCAATTATGGATTAAAAACTCAGGTTCAACAGTTATCCAAAGAGCTTCATTGAAAACTTCATTGTAGTTACAGTCATGTAACTACTCCTTTCTCTTTCTGAGTTGATAGCTCTCTCACAGAGACATAATTTAGATTTAGTTTAAATGGTGCCCTAAGTTGTTTCCATTATCTCAGCCTGGAGCAACCTGTGTCTATTCCTGGAATATGATTTCATTATTCTTGAACTGTGTTACCTACAGCGTGTGCTATCTTTTCTGCACTGAACATTTTCCAGGAAAAGCTCTTTTGGTTCCTGTTAGTGTTTATACACTTGAGTCAGCTAAATGTGGAAGGAGAAGGACTGTGTCTGATGTATTCATTCCAGTTATGGTAATTGTCTTTGAAGAACATTCTTATTTATTCACAGATTATATCAAGTTTTTGGGATGTCCAATTTAATGTTAATATCTAATATAACACAGAATTAGACTGTATTGTGTAGATCAAGATGGGTACTGGTATTGGATGGAAGAAGTAACAGCTGAAAGATTTCATACTCCTGAGTCACTGTCACTACAAGAAGACCTATTTCTTGGGATGACATTTCAGGTGAAAAGGTTTGGGTTTACTTATCCAAAAATGCATCTTTCTGAAGGCTGCAACTATGCAGGAACTCTGGACAGAATCATTTGAAGTAAGGGGCTGATCTGTGTGGCAGAAGTAAAGAGCAAACAACATATTAGCATATTAGGATCACTGATTATTCACGTAATAACCACCTGAAATCAGGTTCTTTATCAGTAAATCAGTATCTAAATCAGTAAAACTTCTGAATTGTGGTTTTCCTTTGTATTTTGTGTCATAGTGTTTTGAGAATATGTAGGTACAGCTGAAGTGCTAGATATGTGCTACTGACAACGTGCCTAATGGAAAAGACGCGTCCTGACTTCTGGGTGCTTTCGGAAGAAAATTTTTCCTTGCATTTCAGGGAAGGTACAATGCTAGCAGTGCCTTTAGACTGGGAAAAAAAATCAACTTATTGATCCACAGTGCAAGCATAGAATTCTGTAGTTTGGGTTGGAAGGGACCTTTAAAGGTCATGTAGCCCAGCCCTGCTGCAATGGACATGGACATATTAACTAGACCAGGTTGCTCAGAGCCCCCATCCAACCCGTCCTTGAAGATTTCCAGGGATGGGGCATCCACAACCTCTCTAGGCAACCTATTCCGGTGTCTCAGTACAC
The DNA here is from genome assembly GCF_965231275.1 of Zosterops lateralis. Taxonomy (NCBI): domain Eukaryota; kingdom Metazoa; phylum Chordata; class Aves; order Passeriformes; family Zosteropidae; genus Zosterops; species Zosterops lateralis. Next base: position 88,000,573 of record NC_139762.1, read on the forward strand.
TTATAATAAAGAGTTTCTTGTTAATATCCAATCTAAACCTACCCTCCTTCAGGATCATTCCCCCTTGTCCTATCACTTCCTGCCTTTGTGAAAAATCCATCTCCGGCTTGCTTGTAGGCCCCGATTAGGTACTGGAAGGTGCTGTAAGGTCTCCCCAGAGCTGGCTGTTCTCTAGGGTCAACAAACTCTCAGCCTTTCCTCATGGAAGAAGTATTGCATCCCCTCAGCTTCCTTCATGGCCCTGCTCACACTGACAGGTCCATGTCAGATTATGCAGATTAGCTCAGCTGGTGGAGCATGGTGCTAATAATAAAAAGGTCGTGGGTTTGATCTCCATATGGGCTATTCACATAAGAGCTGGACTTGATGATCCTTGTGGGCCCCTTAAAACTCAGAATATTCTGTGATTCTATGTCCATCCTATGCTGAGGACCCCAGAGCTGGAGGAAATTCTCCAGGTGGGACCTCATGAATGTGGAGTGGAGGGATCTCCAAGGGATTGATAAAGCTTTGGCCCTGCTGATCAGAGGTGAAGTGCTGAGGCTGGAGCAGCTTCTGAGGCTGAGACCAAGCTCAGGAGAATGCAAATTAAGAAAAGGCTGAAGGGCTAATTTGATGTTCTGTCTGTGGCTGGTGTCTCAAGTCTCTGTTGGAACAGGCGTAAGAAAGGAGGGGATTAGAGCTATCTATCAAGGGGATGGTACAGTTAATTGGAAATTAATTTACAGGCAGTGCTAGCAGTCCATCAACGCTGCCATCTGCATAAGTGACAGGCCAGATCATTCAAGGCAGAGAGAGTTACTTATCCTAGGACCAGAAGGCAGAGTGCAAATGTAAGACTAGTCCTCTATCTTTTCTAAGAGGGCAATCTTACAGAGGCTATAGAGTTTTTCCAAGCATCCCTGGAATTTCAGATCTGATCACATCCACTGGTTGTTCCTGCTTCCTCTTCCGCTTCAGAGAAGGCTGGGCAAAGAAGCATGTGGCATCAGGAGGGGTCAAGAGGCAGGGGCATGGCCTGGCACTGTAGAGTTGTTGCTGTTGGTTTTTCCAAACACAAATTGCCCAGGGGAAGGGGGCTTTTCCATGGAGCCAGAAAGATTTACGAGCTGGTGGAGTTCACTGTGCTAACACAGAAACTGGTGTTTTATTGTGTGACTATGTGATTTCCAAAACACTTTAAGTTTAAGATGTGAAACCTCTTAACCATGCAACCATGATGTGCTGTTTGTAAAGATTGATTAGCTTTTCAAAGTTTCCATGGTTTCTCTTCCATGAATCCTTAAGGATTTTGAAAGAGCAAAATGAGCGCAACTCAAAAGTGGACGGGCAAACCTATTTGCCTTACCACCAAAGAAACAGAAGTGATGGTTGTGCCTGAAATAACTGAATCTGGAATTCTGTCATCCTAGAAACTTATGTTTGTAGCTGCCCTTTATGTTCATGCTGTCTTTCATGAGAATGTGGATAGTCTTGTATTTGGTGTCTAGTCTCAAGCTGCTTGCCACATAAATGGCTCTGTGGGGTTAGGCAGTAAGAAATTTCCTGTTTATAGGAAAGCAAGTAGAGCCCTGGTACCTTCTCACATGTTGCATTTAGTCCACTGGTTGGTTTTGACCACGATGTAACCCCAAAGGCCCAGTTTCAGTAGGCTGCTCAGGTATGTTCTCGTGACCTACTGACCATGAAGGTAGTAACAAATTAATACTAAGCATGCACACATGTACTTTGCTAAATGAGACTAATTGATTAAAAGCTGTGTGGGGTGATCAGATGTATTTGGGTTGAATTCCTTCCAATTCCCTTTCAAATTAGAAGGGGTTTCGTTGTTCACTGAAAAATATTGCTCTTTTTTTACCAAGGCTTCTGTTTATTGCACAGATTTTTGTATTTTTTTTATTATTATTATTATTATTTACTTTGCTTACTAGGATATAGAGAGGGTTATTTGGGGTTATGGCAAAGAAAAGTAATTACTCTAAATGTGGGAAAATATTCTCTTTCCCTGATACATTTGAAATGTAATTTTGTTTGGCAATTAGAACCTATGAGAGACTTACTGGCTGGGTATATCAGGTTATAGCCATGACCAAGCAGAGTCCACTTTAATTAATCTGATTATTGTACATTTTGTGGTACTCTAAAATGGTTTAGATTCCCTGACATTTATTAAGAATAAACTTCTCTTTTACCTAGGGATGATTGCATGATGCAGAATTATTAATGGTTAGTCATAAGAAACTAATCAAGTTAGAGACAACATGAAGTGAGGGAATGAGCACTGAAGCAGCAGCTAAGTTCTTATGTTAATTTGATACATGGTCTTGGAAAAAATCACTTACTGCTCATCATGATCTCTTGATTTTCCTTCAGCTAAAGAAGGAATATTAATATTCGTCTCCCTACTTTACCAGTTTGAGGAGAATTAGCTGATGCAAATGTTTATAGATAAAATGTTAGCGCTTCAAAAATGTAAATTTTGTTTTATCAAATGTTTATATATATATAGCTATATGTGTGTGTGTGCATCCAAATAACAAATAATGAAATAATGATTATGCTATTTCTATCTGTAGTTGCCAATCCAACAAATAGGAAGGAACATTATCTACTATCTACTTAAGTGGCTTCTATCACCAACAGCAGAACTAAGGAGAACTTCAAGGAGAATCAATTTTTTCTTAAGGCCTTAGGTATACATGTAATTCAAAATTTTACTTGCTCTTATCTGCTCACTTTAGCAGATTTATTTATTTAGATTGAAAAACAATCAGGTCTATTGAAATATCATTGTTTCTATTTTATTTCTTTTAACTAGTTTGCTTATGATGACACAGTCCAGGAGTTAAGGAACAGAATTTGTTTCTTCTGGAGTCCTCATTTATTCCGTATAATTGCAAAGCTCTGTGAGTGTTAAATAACTTCAGTTCACCTGTAGTGTAAGCTTATTTAAATTAAAGGCTCAATATAAAGCTTTGGAGGTAAATGTTGGGCAACTGACAAAATAATAAGGAAATATCTGCCTTAAACAGTGCCTAGACCATTTGACTAAGTTCCAAATAGCAATGTTTGCAATATTTTTTTAGTATAGTGCAATCAAAAACTGAGTTTAGTATCCTATTTTGAAATAACGGTAATGTTCTCAAAAATATTGTTTATGTTCTATCTCTCAGAAAAAGAGTTGTAGATGGGGAAAAAAACCCAAACAAACTAAACAAAACTGAACAAAGCAAGCAAAAAAACCCCAAACTAAACATATTCCAGGACTATTTTAGGCCCTTTTTTGTTATAGTTTTTAACTTTCTGAGCTTTGCCAGCTTACCGTGTATGCATTTGAAAATGCGGGTTTTTCATTTAGATAAAATTTTGTCAATTATAAACTTTTCCTTGTTTCTCCTTCTGCATTATGTAATTTAAATTTGTATTGTATGCACTTAAAATACGGATTTGGTGAAAATTACTGCATTTGGCATCCATTTCTTACCTCACAATTTACCACTCCACTATATATGAGCTTGAAGCTTCTTCCACAGTCTTTAATGTGTTGTGGCTTTATCTACACAATAGTTCAATTGTTAGATGTAGAAAAAGCATAAAGCTGTCTTTTAGAAGACTCAACAGGAGGGTGACAGGTCAGGACAATCAGAACATACTGAATATCAGTCACAGCAGCTGTCTCTAGGTTTACTAAGGTCTTCTTCCAGTGTCATCCCTTGGGCTGAGCCTTCCTTAGCAGGGGAATACACTAGACAATTGTGGAGCTCATATTTTGGTTTATAGAATCATTTAGGTTGGAAAAGACCCTTAAGCTTCAACCATTAGCTTAGCACTGCCAAGTCCACCACTATGGACCATGTCCAGAAGTGCCACATCTACATGTCCTTTAAACACCTCCAAGTATGAGGGCTAAACTGCTTCCCTGGGCAGCCTGTACCTGTGCTTGACAATTTCTTTAGTAAAGAAATCTTTCTTAATGTACCATCTAAACTTTCCCTCATGCAACTTAGGCCATTTCCTAATCCTTCCTTGATAGGCCATCCTATCACTTCTTCCTTGGGAAAAGAGATTGACCTCCACCTTACTACACCCTCCTTTCAGGTAGTTGTAGAGAGCCATAAGATCCCCTGTCAGCCTTCATTTCTCCAGGCTATCTCAAGCCTTCACCAGCTTCATTGCTCTTCCTTGGATGTGAAGACCAAGAATCCAGCTCATGAGTTCTGAGGTCCTTTTGTCATATGAACCAAAGTACAAAGTGGAAGATCTGCTTCAAAAGTGCACTACTGTTTCAGATCAAGACACTATTGTAGGTCCATCTTAGACATTTAACAGATTGCCTTGAAAGGTCCCTAAGTACTTGCCCATCAGGTAGTCTTAGGTAAACTAAGGTGATGTATGGAAGAAGTCATCCCCTACATCTTTGTTAGCATAAGTAACATCAGAAGTAGGCCCTTGAGGTTTGCTATCATGACAGATCAGAACTACAGAAAACCTGAGCTTCTGTGCAAAGGAAAGCAGGCAAATTAAATAATCCTTCTTAGAAATTGGGATGAACTTTTAGCTAGAATTAAACCGAAAGTTGTGCCAGAAATGCTCAATGAAACTGGTACAGAATATCTCTTTCAGTCTCCTGCCAGATCAATCCCACTACAACCACATGACGTTTTCTAAACTCAGATCAGCTCACAAAACATTGACAGGAGCTTTGTTCCAGCAGGCTTCATGCCTCATTGTGTATCATCTGTTCTTCTGCAGCCAGCATAAACACATCTGCAGTGCACAGTGCGCCTTGCTGAATTTCAGGGCAGTCGGTGCTGCAGCCTCAGTGCTGCCTGATTTGGAACATGCTCCTACTGCTGAGTAAACCAAGAGTGCACAGATCCAGCTCTTAGGACCGTAGCATTACGACTGTGGGATGCTCACATAAATCTGCTTCCATTCTTTGATAATGCTGCTTATTAAACATAGAGCCTAATTTCTCATAATAATGCTTGTTAAAGTGAAATTTAATTGCACCGGGGTGGGCTTTTCTTTCCAATTTCTCCATCTGTGGCATTTTAATAAAAAATGTTTTTTTAATGACTTCTAAGACAGGACACTATTTTCAGTATTAGTAGTTCATACTCTCAGAAAACTCTTTTTCTTTTTTCCTGAACAGACAATATGCTGCTTTCCTTAGCTGTGAAAATGCAAGAAAATACTCTCTTTCAAAGCATAAAATTATTTCTGCTCTGAAACAAAAAAAAGCAGGTGGCACACATAATTAGCAATTTGAATACTGAATAGTATATAAAGTGAATAAAATTAAAGTTTAAATGCATACACTTTCTCTGAGCTGAGGCTTTTTTTCTAAAGATATGGTTTTAGTCTGAGCTGTTAAAATATCGAGTATATGTATTAACCCGTTTGGACAGATTGCTTCCTTTCCACACACATGCACTACTGGCTTTGCTTAGTTGCATAGATATAAAAGAACATATTTTAGAATCATTTATTACTTATATTGAAAATAAAGGGGTTCATATTTTGTGAGGGCTCTCATGACACAATAATTATGGTGCAGCTAATACAATGACATCTTTCAGTGGTGATATTTTGATAAGTATCTTCCCTGAAACCAGTGCAATTCTTAAAAAATACATTACTAGATCTGTTGACTCTTTGGACATTGACCTGTGAGCCCTCAATAATCCTGTGCAATTGTATTAGGCTTTTTGAAAAAGTTCCATGAGCTATTAACTCCTGCAGTCAATGAAGTAACACAGTTACATGTAGTGTAATAAAAAATGATGCTACTGAAAACATTTTATGAATATTAAAAAACTTACCTAGAATATATATATATATTTTTTTTTTTTTACTGACCTCTTAAAAATCAAGGATCTTTTTTCTCACTTCATAAGCAGCAGGAAACAAAAAAAAAATCTGAGATTAAAATATGTTTCATCTCTCTTAAATGATACACATTGAAAGAAATGGGACATAAGCAAGAGTAACTTTTTTTTCCCTTGTTACATAGGTTTTATTTAGTCTAGTATTCCCTTAGGAGCAATTGTAATACTTCCAATTAGATGGTGAAATGGCAGTTGAAAATAGAGACAGTGAGCAATACTATGCAGAATTAGTAAATTCAAGGGAAAGCTCAAACTTTGTGCGAATTGGAATCCCTTCCAAAATGAAAGCCTTGAGGCATCTGAAGCACAATTAGTGTGGATATGTATTCACTTCCTTCTGCTTTACAGAACTATAGACACTTCCTGACAGTCTGGTCACTGTGTGCGGTTTTATACCTGTAGTGTCTGAACAGGCTACCAATATACAGTCAGGATTCAGAAACTCCGAAATTCTTTGTAGTGTTTCATTCTAACTAGATCTCTCATTTCCCCTCCCTCCCCCCCGCCCCGGCCTTTTCTTTTTCCTCTTTTTTTAATAATCTTTTCTCCTCCTTAAACCTAATTTCTTAAGGAAATAAGTTTCTCATGGCCATTCTCTGGATGTGTCTGAGAGCTGTCTCCTTTTTAAAATAGCTTAAGGCAAATTTAACAGAGAGATGTATTCCTAAAGCTCTTGAGTAACAGTGACTGTCACAAAAAGAGGAAACCAGGCTGTATTTGTGCCCTCACTGAGCAAAAAACAACTAAAAATCAACATATATTGAGCACTAGGTAATGCATATGAGAAATCCATGCTTATTAGTAGTGATTCCCCTGATCATTTTGTTTTATTATTAGCTGCATTGGACATTTTCTTCTTGTTGCACACAAACTGACAGTTTTACATCAGTCTTGGATGTATTTATATATATATATATATATATATATATATATATATATATATATATAATTTTACATATACATCCACATATATATATATATCTATATATATATATCTATATATCTATATATATATATCTCCTAACCAAAGTATGTTCAGAAAACAGGAGAGCTCATCCTCTTTCCCCCTGTGACTTCAGACACTCAATTAATTTTCTAGTTTCCAGGCTGAAAGGAAGTTAATGAGCTTTCCATGAGCTCACTGGGTAACCTCACACTAGGCCCAACTGCTTTGTGTAGAAAATGCCTATTTTCACCACACATATTTAAGTCTGGTTCCATGTGAAGAGCAGTGCTTTGACAGATGTTGTTACAATGACTGAGCTAATGTGTTCTTGGCAAGAAAATAATGGGTCTATAATAGCATAGAAATATTTACAGCAAAAAGCATTGGTGGTGGGACAAATAGAAAAAAAAAAACACCACCAAGACTTAAATTTGGACAGACTGCCCTAACCTCTTCATTCAGATGCTGAAGCAAAGTACTGCCTAAACAGTTACATGGATGGCAGTATTTATTACACTTTCTTTCATTTAAACTGTTGAAAAGTTGTTCTCACTTGGTAAAGACTTTATTGAGCAGCAGAGAACTCTTGAAAGCCTTGCAGGGTCTTTTAGCTGAAATAATTGTTGTGTTTCAACCTATATTGCAGTTCTAGTAGAATTAACTCCATACTGTGTTGGTGCTGAGGTTGAAAGGTAATTAATGATCTCTAAGAATATGTGTGAGCTCCATTAAAACAGTCAGCTGAAAATTCCTCTGTTGCAGTCTGTCAGGAATAACACATGTTTTGGAATATACTGTAGCTATTTATTATTTGTATTTGTAGCAATGCACTGGGTTCATTGTTCTGAAAAAGGACTCTCTGGAAGTGAAGAAATGTCCCCCAAGATCTTTTGTGGAGGAGCCTCCCTTGATGTCTAATGGGAGGTTTGCATGTGGTAGCACACCAAACTGTATTCCTGCCTGTTAGATTTCCAGCTCTGGATTGAATCTCAACAACAGTCTGTTTCTATTTTTTCTTGGCTTATTGCTGAGCACAGTTAATGCTCTCCTTGCCATGTACCTGTCCAAACTGCTCATGCTGCTCATGCATGGATGGATTATCTCCAATGCTGGCGTGCTGACGCCACTCTTGAGAACTGCAGCTGCATGTCCAGCTATGGGACTGAAGGAGGTGAGAACTGTGCAAGCAGTTCAATGACCAGCTGTCTGTTAACTGTTGTGGTGTAGAAGAGAATTAGACATGGTTAGGTTCTGCTCTTAACACTCTTGGCTAGTGCAAAGGAATGTGTTCCAGGCTGCATTTGGAATATAAAAGAGGAGTGCTTGAATGGGATAGAGGCTGGCAGTCAGGCCAACTGGAAAACCCTCTGCAAAATGCACAGACATATAGAAATATGTTTAGAAATAATGAACAGGGTAAGAATCACATGCACATCCTCTGGATCTAGGGTTGGAGATGGGTGCAACAGTTGTGTGGAATCTTCTGTGACTGTATGGTTTGCAAGCAGAGCTCAGGGCACTGAGTGGAAACAGACCCGGGGCTTGTTTCTTGGCAGCAGTCCTGTGGCAGTAATCCTAATACTAGGTAATGTTCTCCAGTGTTTTCTTCCAAAAGAACAGCTCTGGTTTTAAACTCCAGCTGATTATAAGCTGACATAATTTCTTTACCTCAGAACTAGTTAATTAAAAGTGGTGATACAGCCCAGGGGTAGTATTTTCAGGATCAAGATTTCTAAAAACAGTAAAAACTTGTTTGTGTGAATTGCCCAGCTACTGTGCCAAGTATAGAAAGAAAAGAGTTCTGGAAGAAGGACTAGAGTTCAAATATATGTTTTGGTTTGTTTGGTTTTTTTAACTTGTTAATCAGTGATGTGTATTGAATCAGGAAGTCGTGTTTCTGTGGAAAGAAATATGAGACTTGACAGACATTTAAACTATTTGAGTGATTGGTGGGTGGAGCAGTTTGAGTTGCTTTTGTATAATTTTAACACACATTTTTGTATATGCATGCAAAAAGACTATATTTTTGTTTTTACAGTAAAGTAAGTAAAGCAAAATATTCATGTTCTTATTTGCAGAAAAAATAATTAGAAGGTTGTAACACTGAAAATGGCTTAAAAAAGCTTTCTGTTTCCAATATTGTTTCATCCCTGGTTTACAACTTATTCACGGCAGAAGTTTTCTAAGGAAAGCAAGCAGGTTCATGCGTGCATGGATATTGGTTGGATTTTACAAGCAAATGTAAAATCCCAGTGATTTGTGTGTTCCTGAAATGTTTCATGATGTTGTCACCTTCTAGCAACTTGATCTAAAGTGTAGTACAGAAGATTGCATGAGAGGTATAAACTTGGGCAGAATTTGATGTGTTTTACACATGAAATTTAGTTCTTCCACTCTGCCTCATAATTCTTCCATCTAAGTAATTGCAGCAATTGGTCAGTTGCTTTGTGTGAGGCATAAATTGTTATCTAAAAGTACCCAAAAAGAAAAGATTATAACTGAGATGAAATTTTACAAGAGAGAAGAAAAGCACCAAGCTTACTGAGGAAGGTCTGATATCTGTACAAGTATGGAGCTATTAGAATTATGTTACATGGGGTTTTTTTAGTTGAAAAGCATATGTAATAGATATCAAAGGGCATAGCAACATCTGCTACAGTAAACAAAGTAGTTCTAGCATGTATCTCTCTTAATTGTAATTATTTAACAATGGAAGATTATGGGTTGGTGGGGTTTTTTTAACAGTTTCTGAAGTTTTTGGCTGAAAAGATGACACTTACAATGAAGTCAGTGTTCTTGCATTAATGAGTGGTAGGCTTGATTTACAATATTTCTGACTGTGGCTTCCATTAGCACTGCTCCCAGATAGAAATGAAAGGGTTTGGCTGTACATGTCATATCTCTTAAGTTCAGGGGCATTGCTTTTCTGGGATTCTGTCCTCACTCAGGGGAACCAGAATGTGTGGAAGAGGGAGGGTGTTGAATCCCTCTTGCAGAACCAGAGATTTCAAGGTCTTCAAAAAAATGATTGGTGGCTTTTAAAGATACTCATGCCCTAGTCTGGTGAAGCAAACAATCTACATCACCAAACCCCATACAGATTCACAAACTATAATGTGATCTTAGTGACAGTGATTTCAAACTCATAGTTTAAAGTAACATTAGACAATAACTAGCTTTTATCATGTACAGAACAGTTTTCTCAATTTGCTGTGCCTGAAACAACCTCATCTTCTCTCTCAGGACCATTTTCTCCTTTTCTGCACACAGGAGCAAGCACTGTCACACTCAGCACTTGCACTTAGAACTCCAAGAGCAGGTGAACAGAGCCCTGCAAAGCTGATGCAAATACCAGTGGAAAAATCAGGCTGTCGAGGGAATGTTGAGCAAAATGAAGGCAATGGGCTTATCCTCTCAACAGATCTGCTGCCTTCATTGGCACAGGATAACAGTTTGATATTTGCTCTGCAGCTCAATAATTCATCTTGTCAGTGCTCAGTGAGCAGCCCCTGAGCCTTTGGGGCAGCTGTCTGACAGACTGCACACATCAGGCTTGCACAGGTGTTCCTTACAGGTGTTTCTTTACAGAAAGTAAATCTTTTCCTAAATATGCCACCTCATAGATTGTGTAATTGTGGTGCTCCCTGTTAACTGTTTTTTAAATAATTGCTCAGCAGAAATTGTTGAAAAAGCAGCAAGGTTTTGAGCTATGAATTGAGATTATTTCTTTTTAAGTTAAGAATAGCACCAATATATGTTTAAATTAGTTGAAACAGAATGATCTTAGATGATTTTATACTCTATTTTCAACTATTCCTTTCTGGGATATGGAGTAGTAACATAGTAGTAATAACCTGAAAACCAGTTTTTATTTCAAGATTCAAATTAGGATCTACCAAAAATGTTTAATAATCTAAATCTTTGTTTAAATTTTATAAAAATTTCCTCTTCATTCTGTCATTATCTTGTTGTCCTTTCCTGTCACTTCTAGTATCTTCCTATGTAGAGAACAGTAGAGGTGTCACACCTCAGGATAGCTGGGGAGCTGCCATGTTGATATGAAGGCACCTGAGGGAATCTCTTGTCTCTGAAAGGAACTGACAGTGGATGAGGATGCTGAACCAGATGAGATGAGTATGTGGAAAGATTTCTGGGGAGCAGTAATTCCTCAGACCCTGGGGAATAGATCTGGGAATCTGGAATAACAGATTGCACTGGCTTCCCCAGCAGGATGCAGGGTCAAGTCTTTGGACATTGCAGGACTGCAAGTTGTTCCTGCTGTATTCTCAATTTATGGAGTCATGACCATGGAACTAGGATGCTGCAGTGGGCTCTTTGATATAGAGCTCCCTTTCCAACAAGCTACCTTAGGATGAATTTCCAAAAGACATTTTAGAAGTATGAGTTTGCAGACATAAAATGTCTCTCCATTCCTCAACTTGATCCCTCATCTAACTGGGTTGCTATTGTTACTCACAGTTCTAGAGAATTTCTTAGCAAAACCATTTCCTGCGTTAGCTGCATATAATTTCTCTTCGCTCTTGTGAGGCTTCTCACAATGAATCTCTCATTGCAGGGACGTATTTGTTCATATTTTTATTCTGCTGAGACTGCTCTCTCTTTTTCCTAGCTCACTGTTACATGACACCACACTCCTGCTGAAGCATATAATACCAACCAGGGACACTGTTCTGAACTCAATGCCTTGCTCTGTCTTATCCAGTATTTCACTTCACGTGGCACAGTCAATGTTCAGGTGATTAACTAGGAAAAGAAAATGCTATATTTTTTCCACTGCCATTGTTCAACAGATGAGTTACTGTCTTTTCTCTAGTTTTTAGCCTTTATATGCAAAATTACCTATTGGCAGATTGTTTTCATTTCAATAGTAATTAATTCTTACAGCCATTTTAGAGATTGCCATTCAAGATTTGAAACATCTGCATCTTGCGTTCTTTCCAAGGTCACAATAGATTTATTGTACACTTTGTTTGTGGTCACAGCTTAAATGTGCAAAGAATGGCTCTGCTCAGTTGAAGGATAAGTTTCTGTGTATTTGAGCATGGTGCCATCAATGTCACTAGGCACTTCCCAGTTTGACCAGAGAAACAGGAACACTTTCATTGGCAGGATAAAAAGAAATTAAATGCATGCCAACCAAGTGCTAAAGATCCTATGGTCCCTATTTGGTTTTTACGGTAACACATTGGCCTCACTTTCAGGCTGCTAAAGCAGTGCTTCTGAATTAGCCCTGTACCCAAATTATTGTAGGTTCCTAATTGCAATCAATCAAACCTCACAAAGATAGTGAGCTGCCTTTGCAACCATCTCTGAAAAATTACATGAGTGAGTACTGTAGAAGTGTTGGATGATTTTAGTTTTATTTTGGAAAACATTGCCACTGTTCTGATAGATTATTTTTTTCCTTTACTATCTACTTCGCTTGCTCTCCTGCTATGATTTTCTCTGAGAAGCAATATTGTGTTTACCTAGTAACAGTGAAGGATAAGTTGTTCTCAGCTGTCAAATAGGAAACTACAATTTGTGTGTGACCTAGAAAGATTTAATGGCAACGTCTTTTTCAGTGTCATATGGGAAGGTAGGGGAAGCTGGGAGCAATCTGTGAGATTTTAAAAGGGAGCTGCTTCTCAATGTGTGAGAGGGAAAATAGATCTTTCATTACTTGATAGAAAGCAATAGGGAAAAATAAAACATTTTTTCCCTTCAACTGGTAAAAATATTTATAAAAAGAAAGTAACATAAGATAGATTCTTATCTTAGAGTACCAGATACTGCTTTTTCTCCTAAGTGGACTACCTAGGAACTACTGTACAGAAATTTTCTCTCTGCAGAACAAGTTACAGGGGATAGTAAATTCTATGCTTGCAATTCCAGTGGGATGGCTGAGGTTTCTACACCCCCTACCTTATTTCTGTGGGTTCAGGGATGCCTAATTCACTCATTAATTACTTTACCATATCGAAAAAGTCTGTCAGGCCTTTGGTGAGCAGACATTGCTGGACATTAACACCCCAGATAATTATCTATTGCTGTCCATTCTTGTTTTGAGTAAATACAGGGAGGAGGTTACAGCTGAGGAACTTTGTACCTTATTAAGTGGTGACAGATTTGGTTTCTGCATAGTAATACATCTTTAACATTTCATTAATTTTTCTCTTTACACCATGGAGTGGCATGGCATGTATTTATTAGAGTTGTACCTCAACATGAAAAACAATAAATAGTCTGCATTTCTTGCTTTGACCATGAGTGCTGTTGTGTCATGCTGCAGAGCAGAATTGCTTGGACTCTTAATTGTGATAAAGTGTGAATCTTGTAGACAAGATGATGCTTAGACATACTAGTTGACTGCACTAACTTCTGCATATAAACTTTTATAGTCTGCTGAGTGCTTATTCCTCTTTAACATTAACCTTAAGTATCTGCTAGATTCACTTTGTTGTAGTTAATAACCTGTTTTTATACTGATATATACTTAAATAGCATAAGATGTTTGGGATATTTTGGTTTGTTTTTTTTTTTTTTTTTTTTTTTTTTTTTTTTTTTTTTTGTTTTGTTTTGTTTTGTTTTGTTTTGTTTTTTGTTTTTTGTTTTTTGTTTTTTGTTTTTTTTTTTTTTTTATTTCCTGGTCATATAAATACCAATGCCTCTGGTTGTGTGGGTATCCATGTAATTCTATTCTTTCTGAAGACTATGAACTTTATACTCTTTTTATAACAAATTGATGGGTTTTGCCTGTAGACATTGACTTATATTACATAGATACAGATATCATTACAGGAGTTTTGTATTTTTTGTTCATTGAAAAGTTTTGTCTTAAAATGCAGTCACTGTTCAACTTATATTCTCAACAGAATAGTCAGTCTCTCAGACAAAGTATCTGATTTTTTTACAATGCCATTGACTGCACATGAATAATGTAGGATTATGTCAGTCCACTTCTAGTATTACTTGAAGGCTGAAGTACTTAGAAAATCTATTTAATGACATTTTTAGCCAAGCTACATTGAATGCTGTTGTGGATGAAATGGTTCTTGATAGCATTTGGAAAGTTGCTGTTGTTCATCTATGTTTGTACACTCTCCAGACAGCCAGTATGTTTAAGCCAGCTTGGTTATCTTACAGTTGGGACTTTTGGCAAACCATAACAATCAGGATTTCCAGATGTAGTGCAAGCAGACTCTGATTCCACTGACACATATTTGAGTAGAATAACTTTAGAGTTCCTTAGAGATGCTCTCTACATATTCAGTCATACGACTGAAATCTGACTCCACTAACCCTGGCACTTTAGTCAAATAAACAGCAAAAATTGTAATGCAATTCCAGTTAGAATTTCATATCTGTATGGCACCAAGTCTGAAGAAAAGTAATGATTAGATGTACTGTTTGCTTTAGAGATTATTTATAGATTTTACTAGTACTCTGTGAGCAATGAATGATACATCCATATCTCCAAAGCAGAGCTACGTTATGAAGGCAAAACAAATTTTTTTTTAATTACTTTTGAATTGAGCACATATAAACAAGACAGCTTTAAAATGCTAACAATTTGAAAAGAATAGTGACATTCAAAATAGTAGGTATTAACAAAGCTGATATTCACGGTAAAATGAATGTCAGAAGAGCTTTGCGTCTTCTAAAGAAGTGATAGGAACTATTATGTGAGCTTTTGAAAATAATTGAGGGATAAGTGATTATTAATGAAGATAGACTGATTTTTCACTGCTGCTGAAGATTTAGAGGTATTTATCAGGAACAGGACAATTAATTTTAAAAATGCCACACTTACTGTTGACATAGTTCTGTTCTGAAGCTTTGCACAACATGCATGGGCATAAAGATTTCTTAGGATGGTAACAGCAGAGAGGACAGTTTGTTTAATAAGACTGAGGAAAAACCAGGGGATTTGACAGTCTCCAATGTCCTGAATAAAGAATCTTCATTATGTTTGTCATAACTGAGTCGTATTCCTCCTGCTGCAGCTTGTATACATCTAATCACACAAGAAGACAGGAGGTTTTACCCTGCTCATTTCCTTCTTCACTCAAGAGCAATTTGGTCTGAGATGATGATGATTCACAATGCACTTTATTAGAAGCATTAAATAGAAAAAAGAAAAATTTGTGTCCCTGTATACAGAAGCCATTAGCAACTGATTCTCCAGGAGCCTGTGAAAAGATAAACAGGAACAGAATATAAAATTCAGGAAGATCTCTGAAGTGAGAGAAGTCTGACACAGTACAGTAAGATGCAGATGCACTCAATATTTGCCATGTGCACTGAAGGTGAAAATATTTGGAGTTAATTTCTCTTCACTAAAAGGATGAGATCTGAATAATGGTGACCTTCTTGCAGAAGTTAATGTAATTCTGAGACTGGAGGTAAGCAATGAATGGACATGCTTTTAAGGGAGTGTGCGGAGACCTGGGGAGAATGTGGAAATCTCTGAAGAAAGGCATGCAATCAAATAGGTATTTTGAGTTCAGTATGAGTAAGAAAAAACACATAAGAAATTGCCTGGTTGCTATGACCTTAAACAAGGACCTTTCAGATAAAAGCCTGCTTTGATACCATCAACCCACTTTGGGTTTAGCTTATCTTTAACCTAGCAGAAATGGAATACTCAGTACTGTCTCTGTGCAGATCACAAGGTTTTAGAAGTCCTAAAAGATCTAAGTAAGAGTCTGTGTCTTACAATATGATAAAATCAATGTTGAACCCTCAAGTTCTACAAAGTGTTCTTTACTACTAGTAGACAGTTACATAGTGATTGTCTAAGCAACAAAATTTTCTTATGTGAGGAAAAAGTCTTACATAGCATTGCTTGCAATCAACCTGAAAATTCCTAAAATTACATTCATGAAAGATGACCAGAGCCAGGGATTCCGAAATGCCTGGACCTCTGAATGAGTGATGTTAAATTTATTACCTTCCCTCTTCAGTGCCTTTTGTGTGTACAGGAAACAAAAAAAACAAAAAAAAAAAAAAAAAAAAAACAAAAAAAAAAAAAAAGGGCAATAGATCCTAGTTTCACCATGATAACTCTGTGGCATGCTGAGTGAATGACGGTTTTCCCCCCTTGTCCTGTTAAAACAGCTGAAATATTCAACTATTGTTTTCTATAAGGTCTTAAGAGTAATTGTCAGTAGACAAAGAATACCAATACTAAAGATTACAAATTACCCGAGGTATAAAGAACTATTTATCTTGTTTCCCTCCTTAGTAGTTAGTGTAGCTAATTTTTCTTACAGTTGGATGTAGATGCTATTTTACTTCTTCCACTTCTTGCACGTCTCTTCCATTGCAAATATGGATCAAAGTAATTTATCATTTATGCCTTTTTTTAACCTGGACTGAGATGCACTTTCATTGTTTAAGTATGGGATTTGAATGGCTATGAGTAGAGATATATAGAATAGTGTATTTAAGATATTTGTGATTCTCTTTAGGAAATCACTTGATTTGCTACCACGATGCCGTTCCTGGCACTGCTTTCAGGGGCACCAAACTTTCAGCCTATGTTCTTGGAAGAAACTATTAGCATTGAAAGGAATAGAGGAGGACTAAGCAGTATGTGACTGATCAAAATTTTGGTGGAGAGGAAGCTGCTTGTGAGTCAGCAGTGTGCCCTGGCAGCAATGAAGTCAGGTAATATGTGGATGCATATTAACAGGACTGTAGTTAGATCAAAGGAGGAGATTATTCCTTTGTTTCTTGGGCTTCTAATAAAAGGGAAATTACAAACTGGAGCACATTCAATGAAAAATCACCAAGACAGTTGGGAAACTGATGTATTTGCCCTGTGAGGAGAGTCTGAGAGAATTGGGCTTTTTCACCCTGGGGAAGAGTGGAAAACTAACAGTGACCAGTCAACACCTATTCAGGGTGTTAGCAAGGAAATCCAGCCTGGTTCTTCACTGAAATATATGGTAGGAAAATGAAAGGCAAGAGCTATGAACTGAAAAGTAAAGATTTAGGCTGCTAGATATAGCAAAAAGCTATTTTACCTTGCAAACAGCTAAGCATGGGAACACTATTGCTGGGGAGTCTGCATTGTAGGAGGATTTCAAGGCCTGCCTAGAGGAAGCCCTGAGAAAATCAGTATGACCCTCCTTTGAGCGGGGGGTTGATTGGTCCAAAGACCTCCTGAGGTCCCTCACAACTTGACTGGTCCCATGAGCCTGTAAAATAGAAGACTTCTGCAGACAATCTTAAAACCTCCTGTGAGCCATCTCGTGGCAAACTGGGTTCCCCTTTCCTTATTCTATTATTGCCACATTTAAGATAATCTAAAAATGTAGACAGATAAACTGGGCTTTAAAATGTACACCTGAACAAAAGCAAGAGGGCCTGTTAAACCTTGGAGCTTTATGTGCTGACAATCTAGGCCCTATATTTTCCAGCTGCTTCCTAAAGGCAACTTAGTGGACAAAGTTTGGGTCAGATTCATCTTCCTTGCTTGCTATCCAGTCATTTTGAGACAGAAAGGGACCAAACACACTAACATATGTCAGTGAAGCGTTGGAAGAGCACACTAATCCACCAGTCCTGACAGGGATCTGGTTACCTTGTCACTGGACTGAGGAGTTTAAATGTTACCAGGCTTGAAATGCAAAGAGTGTGATTAAATAGACCACGTATCAATTTTGGGACCATACTTTTCTAGCTGGCTATTGTGGCTTTGTTGTAAGCCAAAAATGTGAAACAATGAGTTACGCAAAATTAAAAGTTTGCAAAAAAGCCATGAACTGACTCCCAGCCTACCTGGACAGAAAGTGCAATGCTACTTTGGAAGGCTGTTTGTTTCAGAGGAGCTTGATACTGATTTAAAAAGACTCCATACTCTTGCACGTTTTGGCACTTGTCTGCAGTCTTGGCATAGTACTGTGTCCACACTTACAGCTTTGTCCTTCTCTAATATTTGGTGTCTTGCTGACAGCATCTTCATATTATCTTTTAAAATTCTTTACTTTTTAGCAGTGAATTATTTTATCAGAAAAAACTCACAGCATTTGCATCCTATGAAGAAACATTGAACTCATTCTTTATGATTGGTACAATGGTGACAATCATTTTCATTTGCACAGAAATTCATTTCAAAAACGTCTAAGAAATTGGTATCTGGTGACAGGTGAAGAACTGTAATTTCGTTACTAAATTGCGGTCATTTCAAAGGGTCAAAATAAGTATCTGTTTAATATCCTTGCTCTTGCTGAAAGCAATGTGAAAAGTTTGAAAGAGAGCAATTTTAAGTGTTTCCTTTCTAATGCATCTTAATATAAAGAAAATAATCTTTGACTTAATAATAGTTTGCAGAATTCTTATGCAGTTATGATTAAGTCCTAGGAGGATATAATAATGCCATGCTGCATAGGTATTTACTGGAGATATTAATGTATCTGTCTTTCAGTACACTTGGAAAAGAAGTCACCCAGCAATGTCACATATCATGGCTTCTGTGTGTAGTGCCTTCAGGCATGTGTGGGAAAACTCAGGGAATCTAAACAGACTGAGGAGACATGAAGATGGCCTGTTTTCTCATCATCTTCACTCAGAAAGGAATTAAAAGCAGATGGTAAATCCGAGGTTTTCTTTGTCTAGTCACTGGGAAATTATGCTCAGGAGTGATGTTTTGAAGATGCACTTGTAATTAGAATGATGTTTCATTTCATCTGCTGAAAGTTTGATTACAAAGTAAGTACAGGGATAGAAAGAATAGATAATTGTCTTAAAACAGTGAGTAATATGTGAATTCTTCTCTCTGAGCCAACTCAAGTCTTTATGAAAGTGTAGACAGAGCTTGCTACTCCAGATGCTGTCAAGGGCAAGATGCAGTTGCCTAGTGGGATGTTCCTCTCTCATAGTAACCATGTTCTCCAACTCAGCCTCCCTCTCTGTGACAGCAGCAGGACTGAAGGGCTGCTCAGAGGAGAGAAGCTGCATGTGATGCTGGCATTGCTGGATCCCTTCTCCAGCCATAAATGCCTTGGAATTCTGCTGTCAAAGACTTATTTTGCTTATACCTACTGTCTCCAGGCTGGCTGTTGTAAAACCAGTATAGACTCTGCATCATAGAAAAATTAGAATAGATAGTTCTTCCCTTGAGGATATCTGTTTTCAAAGGCACTCCCTGTGAAGTTTTTTTTTTCCCTGGTTTTGTGTGAACTGAAATGTCTCAATGGAATTCCAAGCATGAAGGGGAACAAGTGACTTGTTATGGCAGGTCAGCTTCCAGATACAGAGAAGCAGACATAATTAGTGAAGTTGGTGCTACAAGAACCTAAATATCTGTGTGATTTTCTTTTCAAGTCTCCAATATAAAAGCTTCAGGAACCTAAATACAGTGGACGGTCTAAGAAAGAGCTTATAAAGCAGAAGACATCCAATAAATTCTTATTATATGACTTGTCTCCTAGTGTCATTTCTCAGAGTTTTATTAAAGCAGTTTGTATGTTAAAATGATAGATAAGTAAGCCATTTTTCTTCGCTCCATGTTGTACTGAACCCTGAACATTTTTCTGTTTCTCACATCAATAGACATTGTTCCAGCAGAATCATAGACTGTTCAGTTTGACAGAAGTTCAATTTTCTGTAAAACTAGAGAAGTCTCCAGTTCTAGAGATTAACTGCCTTTAGGTATTGTTTTGGCACAAGGCTAATTGGATGGTAGCCAGCTGATTTAGAAAGCAAGTTTTGTCTCAGACAATAAGAGAAATTACTTCATATAATTTCAGGATAAATAACAGATTCTGTTCATAGATGCCTGCATGTCTGTGTATTTATACTTATTTGAATATCCATATACAAATTTGGTTGATGTGGTTGAAGAAATCCTCAGGATGATAGAGCTACTTCTCCATTCCTACTCTTGCTCTCTCTACTTCTTCTAAAGACTATTGCTCTTTCTTTAGCCCAGCTGATATAAAGGCTTTAGGCTTTATTTTAAACTCTCATGAGACTCTGAGGCATTAACTTGGGTTTAAATGCTTAAAACTGCATTTTCAGATGCAGTGTTTTAGAGCTTTGAACTAGAGCAAATGATAAGCTATATATTAGGATGAAGCAGCTGGGCAAATGTGTGTGGTGCTTCTTACACTTTTTGAAAGCTGAACACTTCACAGCTGCTCATGAATGCACCGTGTTTCTATTTCAGGGTACACCTCCTGGCTATTAAAATAGCTGCAGAGCATGCCCAACACAGTGTTCAGAGGCTTTGAACTTTACTCGGTCAGAAGTCTTTCAAAAGATCAGGAGAGCTAAGCAAGGACCATGTGCTTGGGCAAGGAGCATTTCTCACATCCCACATAGTTTTGAAGTAGCCTCGTTGAAAAAGAGTAACATGTACAGTCTGGTGTTCTACCTCTTTCATACAGAAACAGATGGACTTTTTTTTTTAAGTTTCTCCTAAAGGTATGGAGTTTATATCTTAAGCTGCATTATGCAGTCTCTCAGCTTAACAAAGTTTGTTTTGTCTTTAATTTTCACATATATGTTGTACCTGACAGTGCTTTGAGGCAGAAACAGTGGAGAGGCACTGTAAACTATGTCATTCCACTGATCTTCTGTGGAGCTGTGTTTCCTATTGAAGAGGATGTGGCATTGCATTTTAGAAAGAATTTTGTTCTGCTCTTCCCAAGTTTCAACTCTATAGAGTAGTCATAAGCATTAAAGCCACGTTTCATTTCAGCAGGGATCCAGCTCAGTCTCATTCTATATTTAGTCAATTCACAAGGATAAAACACAACTCTGCTTGTCTTTTATATATAACTGACATCCACAGATGCTCCAGCACAAGGTTTAGTTACTGCTTGTGATAAAAATCTGACAGAGCACTCAGAGCAGGCCAAGGATGAAAACTTTTGCATTTACAATTTTGCTAGTTGTTTCTTTACATAGATTCAGATTGGAGAAATCAATGGAAGAAGAATATCAAGGTTGTCCAAATGGAAGATAACATCTTTGGCTTGGGGAGTCCTTGAGTTACTGGAGTCTGGGAGAAGTATGTTTGGCCTTTACTTACAATGTTCTAGACAGCTACTGATGACAGTGGTAGCAAGCTTTGTTTGACTTTTGTAAGATTAATTGCAAAATTGCTAATAATACCAAGCATAAAAGAATTGAACATTTTTCAGGTCATAACTATATGCTATTCAGATGTACACAGCAGTGCATAAGTCCAGCTGTAGCATTTGGAGAAAACAGTATGCCAGGCTGAAGAAATTATGCCTTCATTGAAATCCATAGCTCAGTTTTTAGCAAAAGAGATCAAAAAGTAGCCAGAGACTTCCCCCAGACAGTCTTTAGGATGTCGAGAGGATAATCATAAACTGAGATGCTGAAGTTTCTACTAGGTACAAGAACAGAATTTTGGGGTACTGCTTCTAAGGCAGGACAGAAGACATTCATATATTTAAGTAAATGATTGGTTATCTTCTTTACCAAATGTATAGGAAATTAAAAACCAATGAAGTGTCTTTTGAAGAGATTGCCAAGGGCAGTGGTATATGTACTTCTAAAGAAATTGTGTCAGTTTAAGAATTGAGATGGATTAAGAATTCATAACTAAATGAAGACATGAATGTAATAGTGTATGTCCACATCTTACTGGAAGGAAGACAATCAAATAGACACCAATGCCAAATATTTGTATAGGATTTAATATTAATACTAATATAAGTGAAAGGAGATAAGATTCAAATTACAGTAGTCGACTCACCTCTGCAATTTATAATGTTAGAACTAATATGAACTGGAATTCCAAATGTGAACAGGAAGAATATATTTCCTGAGCTGCACTAATGACTGCTTGACCAGAATAGTAGAATGTACAGCTCCTCCATAGAGGATGTTATAAATGCAAAACAGGAAATTGGAAATTGGACAACCACTTAAACAAGAGACCTGTCAGAGACTGCCTTTGTTGACATTTTGGTCATTACACAGGCTCTGCTGTGTCTCAGTGCGGGTTATCAGCATTTCACAGAGCACATCCTTCATTATTTATATACTTCACCACAAGTTTGTAAATTTCCCTCCTGCTTTATAAAACTGGAAGAACTCCACGTAACACGATGTTAAACTAGTGACAATCAGACTGACGGCTGATTTAAAAAGAAACTGCTAGAAGTAAGAATTTTTCCTGTGGGAGACAGAGTGAAAGCTCTCCAATTTACATCTCTTAATAAATTTCTGTGTAATGAAGTAAAGCACTATTTCATTTGCAATGTGGTAGGTATGGTTCTGATTCTTAGAAAAAAAATTATCTAAATTTGATTATAGTAGAAATAGATCAAAACCTAATATTCAAATTTTCATCTTCTATATAATTTTAATGTGCTGAAAATTATTTATATTATTTTGGATTTGGGAAACAACTGACATTTTGGGGTTTTGGAGGGCATGTTTAAGCAGAATAAAGTTGTATGTGGTGCAACTAGAAAAACAAATTCATTATTCTTCAAATAAGTTTTAGCTATTATTATGATTGAGGACATCTTGCTCTTGCCAGAAGAGGAGGACCAAATGGATTAATTTAAAATTGAGTAAATCAGGAAAAGCAGTAACAGCTTCTGAGAAAAATGGTGCAGAAATATAAAACACAAATATAAAATATGAGGATTTGGATCTGGGAGTGAGGGGGTTGTCAAATGTCTTGGAAATAGGACACGTTGTCACTGAGTTGAGAAATTATAGCACGTTTTTATGGGTGGCTGAGAAAATTCTAATACCAGTAACTCACTGAAAAAATCCTTACACTAAGACAACCACAATAACAACTGTGACTGCCATGTTATAAATAAATGGAGTCCCTTATGAATCACCATGCAGGGGATTTGGGGGAGGGTGGTTGGTGACATCAAAGCTGTGTCTTCACAGCACCTAGAACCTGCAGCATGCAAGCAAGTCCACTTAGGAAGAATATAACTTTTATTACTTCAAGCTCCCACAAAGTTCTTCTTGGGGTAACAGCACTGCTTGTTTTCTTGTAGTTTTGTCTTTATTCTCCTGAGTTATTAATGTGCTTTTTAACAAGGTCCTTTTCTTTTTCACAGATTCAAATTTCCATTTACTCATATCCATATCTTAGGAGGTCTGTAGTTCCCAGAAGGAGTTCTTTTTATAATGTTTCGCTCTGTGCTGTTTCATTGGCATTTTTATGTCTAAGCAAAGTTTAATAATGGAAATTAGGGGAATAGAATACTGCAATGTGGGAGGAAGAGAGAGAAAGACAGAGTTCTATTCTGAAAGGGAAAAATTTCTTTGTTGTCATTAAAAGAATGTGGAGGAAGGATTTTTTTTTTTTTTTTTATTCATATGCCTCCTTCTATCCCCGGTGCTCTAAAGAAGGTGTCTGCCTACAGCCCTACCATTTCTTGTGCCATCGACAGTCAATTGCTTCTTAACAGTGGCTTGGACTGTCATAAACTTTTTCTATTCATTAGCCAAAATTTCTGTAGAGGAAAGAGAAGAAAAAAGAAAAGGAGGAAAAGGGAAGGGAAGGGAGGGGGAAGGGGAAGGAAAAAAAAAAGAGCATAAAATTTTGTGAGGATCCTTCCATCAGGGAAGAGATGATGCCTTATAAGAAAAAATCAGCTTCCCAAAGGTATATTCTGGATAAGATTTTCTTTGCTGTTTTGTTTTGGTTTTTTGGGTTTTGTTTTGTTTTTAAACCAGCCTACAGCTGTTTCCCACATTCTCATAGGCGTGTACCAACTTACATGATCTTGGTCTATAGCCCCAGTGGTTGCAAAAAGCAATTTTTAAAGCAATTACAGAAACTCAAAACCCAGATGCAGCTACAAAGAATTCTCAATTCATTATTTAAAAGGCAGGAGAGGCTTTAATTTTTAATTAGTTATTAGACTTGAAAATACCTATTTAGAGGATGCCTCAGGTTTTGACCTCCCAATGGTATCAGTGTTGGAATCTAGTGAAACTAGTCTAGAATCCCTCCCTTATAATATACAGCAGCTGAAAACAAGAAACCAATGAAACAATCCTCCCATGTGAAAAAAGTTAGTTCACCTGTTAAGTCTGTGTAAGCAAACACTGATGTAGTGAAGAGAATTTGAATAATTGATTTGATGCCTTATCTTTACAAGGGAGTTCAGAAAGGCTTTAGTTGATGCAGAATTCTGTCATGTCCGAGTGTTTTCTCTTCAAAAAATTCTGCCACTGTCTGATTCCCAGAAAGTTCAATGTGATTACGAAATTTTAAACAAAGCTTTTTCTCTGCTGTAGGAAAATGAATGGGAAAAAGACCTCAGCCAAAACGAATTATAAAAATCAGCCTCTCATATTCTTTTTTACACTAGTAAGGTACTAAAGTTCTTTGTAAACGTTACCCAAATGACTTAGAAACATTGGCTGATAAAAGATCCCAAGAAATCCATTGGATAGATGGGGAAAATACGTATCTTCCCTAACTTCCCCAGCAAGGCATTGATAAAGATGAGGAAAGAAGGGCATTCAATTTCTTGCAGACTTGCTGAAACAGGGACTACTGCTCTAAGTCAAATGTTTGTTGAGGGCCCCTGTGTTTTTATCTGCACATGTTTTAATTTTATTTTTTAGAGATTACTGCTTAGATAGGAGATATTCTGAAATACATTGATTACATATCAGAAGCAAACAAAAAGAAAACAAAATTGTGGATAATTTTAAAAATTTCCTGAGTAAATATGTTCTCTAATAATTATTCATCTACTTTCTGCTTGAACGTGCAGGAGCAGTAGCACTTTCTGTTTGTCAACATTTACACAAAAACATTTATCAAGCTGAAATACTGATTTGGAGTAGTTGAACTGATTTTGTTTTGCACAAATCTCATGACAAAATTCTTGTCATCTGCAGTGGAAAGATTAGGGTTCATAATCTAGCTCTCTGATAATGTAATGATGCAGGAGTTATGATTACAGGTCTTTCATAATAGCAGAAAGTGAGTAAATTCAGCCTTTTCAGAGGTACTGAAATGACAAATATATCACTTAATTCAAAGTATGACTACAAAGAATCACAACTGGCATGACTCATACATACACAGCATCTCTGACTTTCACAGGTTTATCAATGTCTGTCATACAGCACTTCCTTTTGTGCCACATTGTGTGATACTATGAATGTTTTTTTTAATTTAGTTTAGTTTTTTTTACTAACAGGTAATCAGTGGGTATTATTTGCACTAAATATCTTATATACTAGATATGGATATTGTCTTCCAGTCTTTTCAGACCTCTGACTTCTACACATTAGTGTGTTTCTATAGCATTGCAAAAAGTAAATCAGAAATCAGATATTTTGATACTATAATATGCTGTACTATCATCTCATCAGTTTTTAATATTTTTTTTAATTCTTTTAATTCACTTACTGTAAGGCCAAATTGAATTTCCAGCACAAGAATGGATGACCTCAAAAATGATCCCAGCACTCCAAATCTGAAAATATTGTATTTGCAGATTGAGGTCCAGGATTAGCAATATGAAGCACATTAGCAAAATGCTAACAGAAGCAAACCTTTCCTCCTTTCCTATGACTTTAACATCTTGGTCACTCCATAGCCATTTAGTCAGTCTGACTCATTATAGTGTTCGTCATACAATGAGAATCCAAAAAATGTTGCTTTATAATAAATGCTGGAAACAAGTTATATATAAAATTTGGGCTTAAAAAGCTTGCAGAGAAGATGTGGCTGTCAAGGCTCATGCAGTCCAGAAAATTTTAGTAGTAAATAATGTTTACAGGAACAGTAATCAAAGGATGCCATGGAAGAAGGCATCATACACAATGAACAGAAAAAAACTGCCATTGTCCCGGAGTCTGAGACCTGCTTGCTGGTCTGCCTGCTCAGGTGTCTGCTCTTTAGGCTGTGCTTCTGGCTGATCTGTTGATGCAAGGGTGCAGGAGAGCACACACAGTGTACTGTGAACCGTGTCATTTCCATTCTCAACAACGTGTGTAAACATGGATCCAACATCCACGTGGTTCTCAGGGAGAGCCACAGTGATGGATGAGCTTTAGGGTGTTCAGCACTCTCTGTTGACAGTGTGGTTGGACTGGAGCCTGGATGAAGGCAAGGGTTTTGATGTATTGCTCTGCCCTGGGTCTGAGCTGCAGCTGTGTCTGTAGCTCAACATTGTCTGGGCTGCAACAAAGGCTTGAGGACGTATGAAGAAGTAGTATAAACTCTTGAATATGCTAGTCTCAGACAACAGCAGAAGGAAAACATTATGTTAAGCTTAGTCTGATGATACAAAATTCTTTCGGAAGAATTCTATGGTTTATTATTTAAGTAATAGTAATAAACCAGTTGTCTGTTTTCTCCTAGAATCTCACTGTGTCCTTCATCATCTTTTCCCAGAAACATATCTTGTTTTCTGTTGCTTTGTGTTGTTAGGGCAAACTTTGAGATTCCATTCACCACATCTTTGCCTTCATTTCACTTTACAACTATTCCCTCTTTGCATCAGCCTTGAATATAAAAGAAACTTAGGTGTTGTAGAGTTGCATTTAAATCAAAGAAAGAAAAAGAGGAAAAAAGAGAAAATAAGACATTTGGAACAGCAATACAAATGAGTATTTATTTCAACATTCCTGCAACCATATTTCTTGAATGCTATGCTCTGCCTTCTCTGCATATGAAAAAAAAATCACTTTTCTGTTTTTTCCACCTTTGGGTTACAGTGAAGTGGTTTAAGCAGTGAGAGTGAGTGAGGTGACTTAACTTCTGACACAAAGGCATGCCTTGCTGATCACTTATGTTCCTAGCCTGAGAGACATCTCAAGGAATGTGGGAAGGAATTGTCCCATAAGCCTGTTTTCTAAAGTACAGATACAGTGCATTAGCTATGAAGATGTAGCAAGAGCAGCTTGGGGAGTCACTGGGGAAATGTTCTGATCCATTTCTCCCTGCTTTAGCTCTTTCATGCCTCCTCTTCAGTCCTGTCCCTAGGTCTTTTGAGAGTCTCTGATAGGCAATGTTCTGCAGCCACTTTTGGTTTCAGAGCTGTTAGTAGGGCTGCAGTGAATAGAGGCTTTCAGAAAGAACAAAGGAATAAATAGAAAACATTTAAGAGCTTCAGCTCCCCAAAAGAGGATGGTTTCATCCACTTTTGGCTATTTTTCAGACACACATTTTATTGTAAAACAAGGCTGGAGTATTAACCTATAGGCTAGTGTCCATTACTGCTTGTGTATGTAAAAATAATTTGATAAGCATAATTAATTTGGTCTACAAAAATCAGCGTGCATCTATTACCATATGCTAGGACATTAACTGAATCTCTGTCTCTCACATAGGGTAGTGGGTACTAATCTGTCAGAAAATGGAAATGTGTTAACTGTGTTAAGTCTGTGTAAGTGCAGGGAAGATAAACAAAAGAATGGGAAGCATCTCAAGTTTTAAATATTTAACTTGTTCTTTGAAGTTCTGTTACTCTGTTTAAGAATTTCATTTGAGACAGTTGGCCTGAACAGCTCTCTTTTGTTTCTGAATGATTTGCTGAAAAATGGATTTGTGCATAAGTATTACTGAGCTTGTATTAGAAAAAAAGCTGCTTTTTGCTCTTTTCCAGAAGATGAAGCATTTTTACAGGAGGCTTTCATCCTCATTTCTGGATTAAGCTATTTCACAAACAAAGGTCAAACAAAGCACCTAATTTTTTGGCATTTTCCTACTGCTGAGATGATGTACTCTTTTAGCCTTTCCATGAGTCAGACTTAATGAACAAATCTGGTGGTTCATTGGCATATGCTCACCAGCCAAAACCCTTAGTGGTAATGGCTGGTTATTCCATTTGTCACACAATACAGTAAATACTCTGTGGGAGAAAAGGTTCTTCTCTCCAGGGCTGCTAAGGAAGCTAAAATGTTTCTCTCTTCATCTTTGTTTAATTTTTCATTCAGTTAATGAAATAATTGAGAATCAGGCCTTAAAAATATGATTGCTTTATTAATAATGGATGGGGACCATTAGAAAGGGCTAATCAACCTGTTAGACTATTTTTTTAATAACATGTGCAACATAATGGTAGCATTGTAAAGCTCTCATTTGAAGGGATATTTTTCCCAGCTGGTTGCATTTTCATTATTACTGATTCATCAAGTGCAAGTGGTGATTTTAAATCTGTTTCTCAACTTATCATTGCTATCAACTGAAATATATTGGACTGGATTTTCAACAGGCATAAGGTAATGTAGCTTTACTTAAGTGAAATATATTACCCAAAACTGATTTATATTACCCAATTACTCATTTATATGACCCAAAACTTTAAGCTGCAGTTCAGGCCAGGTCTCAGCAGGACTCAGGATCACTCAACCACCCCTGGCTGTCTCCTGGCTACTCCTCCCATCCTGTGTGCCTACTTTCTCTCCTCCACTGGCTGACCTGCAGGGGCAACTGCCTTTGTGCTGCACAAGCCACTGATACAGCTCTCCTGCTTTTCTCTCTAACCTTCATTTCAATTTGTGTAATTAAGCTAAGCATGGCGCCAGCTCAAATTTAGTTATAATCACAGGCTGAGACTGGCTTTTCAGACTCATTTTTCCTGTGTGTTCTTGTGTGTCAGCCTCTAACACAAAGCAGTAGTTTTGAAATGCTGTATATAATCAGCAGTTTGGAGAAGGAGCATTAGTAAAATTGAACAAGACTTTATGATGTGTTTATTAACTGTAGTGAGAGCTGAATAGTATTCCAGAGATCCCCACATGCTTCCCCTTAACATTATTTTTAATAAACAATGCATGTTAGTTACAACCCATGTTGGAACAGCATAATCTGGGACATGTCTTTTAGTAGAAATATGTAAAATGGAAGAACAGGATGAAAGAATGGGCTGAAAGGTGCCTGGTAATGGATTTGTGTCAGTCTCATTTGTTTATTTGCAACAGCAGTTGGAAGAGACCTATTCAAGTTATATGCTACAAATATGCTTGTAATCTCATGTTCTCCTGTCATTTTGTTCTAATTTACACCCAAAAGTACTGGCAATATAGCTCAGCAATAATAAAGCCTCATTTTATTTTATGTAAATATGTATATAACATAGGCATAATTAGATACACACACAGAGAAATGTGTGCAATACATATGTACACATCTATACATTCACTGTATGTGTGTTTATAAATATCTTTCCAATAAATACAGTAATTGAAAGAAACTCTGAAAATCCAACATGTCACGTTTTGGCAAGATTACAGAACCATTTTCTTAGTATTTGTATTTTAATTTGTGGTGTTCTTTGGACACTGGGAAGAAGCTGTTCCCAGAGGTGTCTCTGCCAATGAACCAGAACTTTTTTCAGCTCCTCTGAGTGCTC
Organism: Zosterops lateralis; assembly: GCF_965231275.1. Taxonomy (NCBI): domain Eukaryota; kingdom Metazoa; phylum Chordata; class Aves; order Passeriformes; family Zosteropidae; genus Zosterops; species Zosterops lateralis. Next base: position 88,029,756 of record NC_139762.1, read on the forward strand.
TGATAAAGAACTGCAAGATCTCACAGACCACTGTCTAGAAAAGGGGAAGCAAGACACCTTCAGTCAATCAATGTTTCAGCTGCCAAAGCTAAGTCAGCAGTGATATTAATATGTACACCCATGTGTGATGTTGGACCTTAAAGAGCCTGGGAGAATCCCAAGTACAGGGCCCTGTCCTGAGTGAACAGCACTGCAATAAAGTCAAGTGCCTCCTGTCAGTATCTGCAAGGAGTTCCTTGTGAGCTTTTTAGATTACACTCTGAAATCTTGCTTCTTTAATCTTGGCCACCTGACCTCTCTGTTCTGCCCATGATGTCAGCCTGAAGGTTTCCTTACCCTTCAGATCAGAGATGAAGACTGAATACTGGAAACCTCAGGTTTCCAATACAAGGTGTATTATACCAAATAAGGAGTTATTTAGCTATGAACAGTTATAAATCCTGTGAACTGGGTGAACTAATCTATCTACACAACTCACTTTGATGTTATATATTAGGAGAAACACTTGACAGGCCACAGAAGAAATCCTGAATTCACATGAAAATGTGGTTTTCACAAAGTTCAGTGAGAATAAAACAATGAAGGAAAGCTTTTTGCTCCTTTCACAAAAGAATATATTTCACCTGTATTAACATACCACTTTTGCCCTTGACTTCTGACTTAACCTTTTCTTAGGCTGTATAAGAGAGTCTTTTGTTGAAGCAGATAGTGGAAACCTTTACATGAAAAGATAGTACTGCAAAAAGATACAGTGCTCTGTCTAGCCCTAATTTCTTTCCACTTACCTTTTCTTTCCTTCGTGTATTTTCAGTTCTTTCTTACCTCTATTGCTGCTGCTTCTCCCATTTTTTTATCATGACAATGGCTGAATGTATGATTTGTACAGGCTAATGAAATAACTTTATCACATCTAATTTTTATTCTTCAAACCGCAAACTCTCCCCCAAAAAAAACCAAAAAAAAACAGCAAGAAAATAAAATTACTTATTACACAAAATAAAGCCAGTCGTGAATGGTTTATTCTTTTTGCAAACTCCATTCTTCCCTCCCCTTCTTTCCTGTTCTACACAGATTCTGCACTTGCACCTGCAACAGTAGCAGGAAGAAAATGTTCTTTCCTCCCATTAATTGTTTTTAAGATAATGCTGGAGAGGTTTCCCTTGTGACATAGTGCAGAACGCAACTAACATTGCTAATAATTAAGGTTATTCTAGAAAATCTGCATTTCTCACCTCCTATGAAATCCTATCACATAACAGTGCAGATCCTGCATGACCTTTCTGCAACCCACTGTGCAGTGGGCTTTTGTTTTTCTGGAGGTCACTGCATATTGCTCAGCTGGGAGCAGCCAACTGTGGCATGAAATGCCCTATGGACTGTTCCCCATCTCTGTTTGTTCATGCAGAGATATCTCAGATATCTCTGAGGCTTCAGCTTGAAAGAGGGAGATAAGGATGGCTAGGAAGTATGAGGAAGGGTTTCCAGGGCCTGGAAGGTGTGCCTGTGGCTGGAACCAGAGCCAGAAACACCTCTGCAACACCACCCAGATGAAGTGGCCTGACTCCTCCTGACTATCCACTTAGGACTCTTGAAGAGCCAAACTCATTGAAGAATCCCTGTAATGATGTAGAAGAGCTGAAATAACACCTGTATTTTTAGTGAAGGTTAAAGGGTATAACACACATAAAGATATTTTTGAATATTATCATGATTTTCTGTCTTCCTACAGTTCAAAAAGCAATCCTCCAGAAACAGTCATTAAATTTTATGCTTCTTAGGTGCTTTTGGCTGCTGCCCTCTTCAAGAATGTGCCTTTAAAATCTGAAAAATCAGAATATTATTCTATAGCTGTTCATTTACCCTGACATGGTGTTCTGGCTTCAGTGCCTCTACATGAGTCAAATGCAGTAGAGAAGGGCAATAGCAAAACATATCTCCTTCCTAGCTGTAGCTGAGTGGTAAATGATTCTCACCTTATTTCCTCATTTTCCTTGCATATCCACCCTGCACACCAGCAGCTCCCAGGATCTGTCCCTGCAGTTGTTTCTGCAATGGTTTTCCTCCATTTGAAAAACCAGCTGCTCTTTCTATTCCAGATCTTTTTATTGATGACCTGCTCCTTCCCAACTTACCTGGTCATCACAAGCTTTTATATTGCACGTGATTCTTCTCTCAACCTCCACAAGGAAGTCTATTAGCTGTAATTGGAAAATTGAACCTCTTCCAACTGTGAGTAGCTTATTTAGCCAAGATAGGTTTTGCATGTAAATGGAGCACATTACATGTCGATTGAATTGAAAAGTGACTCTTAAAACTCTGTTTACCTTTTTTTAAGTTTCAGAATGATTATGCCCTCTGCCTAAATTAAGTTTAGAAGCATTTCATTTTCATTTTTGTTTATCTTGCTATTTTTGTCTTATTTAGCTAATTAATGTCTTTTTTGCTTGTTTGGCATTCCCAAATAAGCGACCTTTCTCATGCAGAATATAGTTGAAAAATGAAAAAGGTTTCAGTTAGAAATCATTAACCTTCTTCATCTATTATTCTCTAAATTTACATATTTGGGGGATTTCTCTTACCAATTTAAGCAAAATAACTTGTGACTATAATCACAAACTTACAAGGGGTTTTTTGTATTGATTTAAGTCAAAATGATGCTATGTAAATTCTTGGTGTTATCTTTTCTGGCTTTTATGCTGGAGTAGCTACACACTGAATTTTCAGAGCTTTGCAGATTATCACTCAAGGGCATGGAAATCTCTGTTAGTACTTTATCACATCTTCCATGAGGCTTCAAACAGTAATTAAAGCAGTTTCAGTACTGGCCCTGGGTCTATGTTGTAGTTGGTGACATCATTAGTTGATTAGAGTAATAAGATTCTCTATGAGAGTCTTGAGCTCGGCTTTGGTTGCAAAATTAAGATGAACCTGAGAAATTGTGAGTATTTTCTCATCTTGGTATCTGAATTTACTGTAACAAAGGGAAATCATAAAAATAGAGCCATTGTATCAATATAATCTGGGGTTATAGTTAAACCAGATCAAATTTGCTCATTCTGATAGTCTGATTTTAAAATCAGGAGTTTATTTTTATATGTTTCTGAATTATTCTTGCTGGGACTTGATTCTTCTCCCTTGAAAATTTCAATGTGCCTATCTCATAAAAAATGGGGCTGGTTTCATTTAGATATCGTGTGATTTGGTTTAAGATTGTAGATGAGCTTGAAGTGCTGACTAGTTGATCTCACTAGAGACATGCTCTGAAGCCATATTGATTGAAACATTTAAATCATGATTGAAAAAAATTGTGGTAAATATCCATTGCAGGTATTTTCTACAATAGTTTCTCCTTCAGAGGAAGTTGGTGCTTAAACGTATTAAAGGTTATTTTTTTAATATGGCTTTTTTCTAAATTAAAACTGAATGCTTCAGTAGAATTGATGTTAATCTCCTTGAAGTTGGAATACATTTGTCAAAATGTAAAGCAAAACAGAAGATGTGCATCCATACTGATATCACACTGGTATTTTTTGTCTTTCCTAGAAACTGCAGATGTTAATTGACATAAAAGAGGTTAGCTAATATTTTAGACTGCAAAAAGACATCTGTGCTGCTTCTCTGAATGAAACTACTGTGGTTATCCAAGGGGTGAATACTGTGTATACACACACACACACACACACACAGAGACAAACACACACACACACGTGTATATATATATATATAATTCCTTCCGCATTAGAGGACTGAGCAATCACCAGCTTCATGAAATACAGCAAGGGAACATGTCAGATTCTGCACCTGGGATGGAGCAACCCTGGATGGACACACTGGGGAAGGAGATGCTGGGAAGCAGAGCCATGGAAAGGGACTTGGAGGTCCTGGTGAATGGCAAGTTGACCATGAGCCAGCAGTGCCCTGGCAGCCAGGAGGGACAAACATGTCCTGGAGGGCATCAGGTACAGCATCACCAGTGGGGACAGGTAGGGGTTTGTCCTGCTCTGCTCTGAGCTAGGGCAGCCTCACCTCCAGTGCTGGGGGCTGGTTTGGGTGCCAGAATATGAGAAAGACATTAAACAATGAGAGCATCCAAAGGAGGGTAACAAAGATGGTGAAGGGCCTTGAGGGGAAGTTGAATAAGAAGGAGCTGAGGTCACTTGGTCTGTTCAGCCTGGAGGAGACTGAAGGGAGACCTCATTGCAGTGTGCAACTTCCTTGTGAGGGGAAGAGGAGGGACAGGCACTCATCTCTTCTCTGTGGTGACCAGTGACAGGACCTGATGAGGGAATGGCCTGAAGTTGTGTCTGTGAAGTTTGGTTTGGATATTACTAAAAGGTTCTTCACCCAGAGAGTGGTTGGGCACTGGAACAGGCTCCCCAGGGAAGTGGTCACAGCACCAACCCTGACAGAAGTGTTTGGACAATGCTTTCAGGCACATGGTGTGATTCTTGGAGTGTCCTTTGCAGGGGCAGGAGTTGGACTTAAATGATCCTTGTGGATCCCTTCCAGTTCAGCATATTCTGTGATTTGGGCAGATTTTTGCAAGTATTTCCTTAAGTTTTCACTCTGGGAAGTGGCAGTAACACACATGTACACTAGTCAGAGTTCTGTACACTTTGGTTTTGTCCCAACTTGGGCTAATATCTGAACACAGAAATGGTTCATCTGAAAATGTTGGAATGGTGTAGCTGATGCAGTTGTTACACTTGATCCTAACCATCTGTTTACTTAAGGTGCTACTGTAGTAGAAGGATATTTTCATTTGGCATCTTCAGGAAAGTATTTTTTGTCTTCTGAATGACTTTTAAGATTGTTCATAATATTTGGGAATCATGTTTTATAGCTCTCATCATCTCCTTAAATGTTAATATTTTCATTTTTCCCTTGATAGCTGATCTTCAAATCTACTAAAAGTTCACCTTATGTGCTTTCTTCTTTTTCTTTTAAAACTGTTTTTAAACCATATTTTTGCATTACTTTTTTATTCCCTATTTCCATTTTTAAGGTTTTAATTCCCTAAAATGTCAGCTCTGTTCACCTGCTTCCTACACCATCTCTTCTTTTAATTTAAATCTTGACTTTCAAGTAGGTACTGTCTCTGAAGCTTTTTCCTTGTTTTTTTGTCCTGAGTTGCCTCCCTTGTGGAGCTGTGCAGTCAGTCATTTTTTCAGCTTTCTATCACTTGACCTCTGCATGATCATTATTTTTGCTTGGTTCCCCATATTTTTCAGCTTCCTAATGTTTATGTTATAAAACTGAAGTTACTTCAAAGGAAACACCTTCCACCCTGTAATACATACAAAGGCTGAACTTCTTGTTGCTCTATTATATTATATATCTTAGGCTTTATATCAACAAAAGTAGCCAGAGTAGCATGCACGTACAAGAGCAGATAAAAAGATAGAAAAACGTTCTCAGAAATGAAAGTTCATTAGAACCTGATAGTCAAAAGAAACTCACCTATATCTATGCCATGTCTTGTATTTGATAAGTTTATGAACTTTGGGAATCTTTTATTTTGTGTTTGACAGAGGATACAAACTGCACTAGTAAATTAAGCACTTCATAATATCTAGAAATACTTAATTTCAGGGATCACATATTTTAAAGGACCCTTGAGTGTGACAGTTTTGGCTTCTTTTTTCTTTGCTAAGGTTAGGATGAATAACACAAGAAACATAGATTTTGAGTTTGGACTTGGTTGTTTATTGCATCTTACCTATTTACAGACTCATGAGCTGTAAGCTCAATCTAGTAAACTAGAGAAATGAAGTAAAATGGCTTACCTTTCTATTTCCACAGAGTCTTTTCAAGGGAAACCTTTCTAATTATGAGATGCCACCGAAATTATTTTCAGTTTAAACCAAATAACTAACTTCTTGAAGTCTGCAATGTGGTCTCTATCAACCAATTACAGAAAACTACCTAAACGCATGGAGAAGGTGAAGAAGAAGGACTAAGACAACACCCAAAGCCCTCCATCTTAACTCACATGAATTACTATATACCAAAACCCCAAAGTTTCCAAAATTCCAACACAAGGAAAGCAGCTAGTATTTTACATAATCTGTCTTGCATCCATTACCACTGGGTCTTGTATTTCTTTTAAAATACATCTATAATTCCTAAGGTCATTGATCTTGAGAGAAATTGGTGAATTAAGGTTCTACTATAAAAACAGCTCTCCTGCTACTTCCAGTGATTGCCACTCTAAATATAACTTGAGATTTATATTCATCAGAATATATCTATTCTGGGTCATCAGAAGATGTCCAATGCAACAGTCACAGACTGAAACTATCACAGGCTAAGTCATAAAGTCCAATGAGTTTTTGAAATGGAGTTTTTGAAAGCTCTTTCAAGTTTGGGGATTTTGGTTTTGTTTGTTCATTTTTTTAATGTTCTTGTTGCTTTTTAACTTTTTTTTCCCCCTAAACTGGTGACACTGACAACTGATGTTCAACTTGTGAAAGTTCTGGTCATACAATTAAGGCATATTGTAATATCTGTTAGAGAAGGACCCAAAGTTTATGTAAGATAGTCACACTTTGGTGTGACTGTCTGTTGTTCACTGTAAATATTTAGGGATGCTTCTGTGTGATGCTTATTAGTGCAACATTTGAGTGATACATGTACATTAATATCTTTATGTTTTTAGTCTGCAGCAGAATAGGCAAGTGCTATGTGTTTATTTTTGAATGAAGTGAACAGTGCAGATGAAATGAGATGCTCCAGGGCTCACAAGAAACTCTTTGGTAATGCTGGGAATGAAACCTTGCTCTTTCCAAGTTCCCCTTCTCATGGGACACTGTTAAAACTATGTGAGCAGCACATAGGCATGTGCCCAAAGGCAGTCAGCTGTAGAAACTGAGCCTGAGGAGGTAAGAGGAGATTGTGACCACAGGCATGTTTTCTCTTTTAATACAGGAGAGAATTTCCTCTCTGAATTCTTCTGGGCAAGTGTCAGTAACAGGAATCAACGACCTTGTTTCAGATATTGTTTCTAAGAGAATGTAAATGCTTTGTCCAAAGTTACTCACAAGTTTCTACTCTTTCCCATGTTTCAGGAGCTTTAAAAATCTGTCAATACCCTTGAAAGAATTTTTTCTTCCTGAAATGTCAGGGAAAAACTATTATTAGTTGTTAGGCCCACAACTATTATTAGTTGTTAGAGCGGTATGTATTTATCAATGGTGGGGAATAATTTCACCAAAGACACGCATACTCCCCCAGGGGATTTGCCCTCTTTCTTATTCCCTGAGGTCTTACATATGCATGACATCCCACAAACCCTCTTCATACATATTCATTTCCTGATCTGCCCATCCTCAATTGGTATGGTAATTATTCCACGCCCTTCTGGACATGCTCAGTCCTTAGTGGTGGTGGTCTCCAGGCCATGGTGGTGGTCTTCTTTCATTCACCTCTTCGCCTTTATCTCTCCCACGTGTGCTTTGGCCCTCTTGGCATAATTTCAAGAGAACATATCATCTTAGAGTCTGTGTTCTTCTCTTTATCTGTGCCCTTAGCCCTGTTATTCTGTTGTTTAGGCTAGTTCTTCTAGTTCATCTTCTGATTATGCTGAAGGTGTCATACTTGTAATGTTTAAATATATGCAAAAGGGTAATAGACACAGTGTTACTAAATGCCATCTCATATAGTCTAAAATACTACTTGGAATATATTCTAATATACCGCATATGCTCTTTAATCTACTATAAAGGATCAGCTGAGATTTCTCAAATCTATGCCTCACTTCCTGCTTGGTAAAACTTGTTTCCTCTTTTTTCGCTTAAATTGAAAAATAGCACAAGCCAAGTGGTGCATTGTGGGTGGCAGAGCCATTCCTACAGCCCTGGTTTTAGCGGCGCAGATCTCCACATGACAGTTCTCCCTCCAGAGTTTCCACAAATCCAGTCCAGATATGCTCCCAAGTGGGAAAATCACTCCTCCTTCTCTGGACACTGACCTCAGTTTAGCAGTGCTCATATGGAAATCCTCCTCCTCCTCGATCACCTGCTTCAGTTTCACGAAATAACCTTCATCAATGAAGCTGATACTTCATGTGGTCTACTCAGAATCTGTTGTTTCCCTGCTGATCATGTTTGGAAAAACCAACCTTCTCAAAGAAATTGATCTCTTCAGAAAAAAAATAGACACCAAAAGCAAAACACGATGGTTAACTTTCTGCTTTTTCCAAGAGGAACTCTGGGTTTTGCCCTGCCCAGTGTAGTTGACCACCAAATAGGGGATATTTGTCTTTATTTTACAGGTGAATCAGTTATATGGCTATATTGGAAATTATTTTTATTCATAGAATTATGTAGTACGATCCGAATAATGCATGACAGCACATATTTCAGTAACAAAAAATATAATTAAAGTGTCTAGAGAGGAACTTCTTTGTTCTGTAGAGGGAAACAGGCTGTTGTTTGGGGCCTTATGTTTCTCCTCTTGCATTCACAGAGGAAATCTGTTTGCATTTATCATATCTGTCTTCTTCCTGCGCATCCTCCAGGAAATATTTTTTTTAAGACTAGGAAAAAATAAAACTAAATATGGCACAATAATATCCTCTTTTAAGCTCGACACAGTAATTTATATCTATTATCTAGCATATATTATTTTAAATACCAGAAAAATTATACCCTAGAATGAGTGTGCTGCACATTGAGTTTTAATCTCCTTCTCCCTAGCAACAATCAAAAGAAACAATAAGGGCAATAAATAGCCAAATAGGGCATAAGAAATGAATAAAAATAGTGTCTCTGTTTGGGGAAATGGATCTTTAATCACTTCTCTCTGATGTCCCTAAAATTGAAGGTTAGAACAATTAACAGTTTCAAAGAGCAGTTTCAAAATAGCCTCAGAAATGGTCTTAGTCTCCAGAACAATAGGGCTTTTCTAAAATAAACATGATAATACCCAGGGGATATTGCTGACTTCAGGAAGTTCAAAAGACATCCATGCCCCCACACAGAGAGAAGGCAGAAGCAGCAGCCTCAGGCCGTGTCTTCACTGAAAAAATAGATGTCTTTACATTGCATTAAATTTAGATGGTGGAGGTGTTGCTTTACTATGACAGTGTGGGCAGCTTTAGCTTTTTCATAGGCAATTTGAGGTCATCCTTGTGCTGAGGTGCAAAGACAACCTTTATGAGGCTCAGTAATTATTTAAAGCTAGGTGTTACCTAGTTTCAATGGCTATCCTGGGTTATTTATTTAAATGCAAAGTGGAAATGGTTCCCCACATCCATGTGAAGTCAAGACTGAATATGGTGCACACCAGCAAGCAGGCAGCAACCCTATAGCAGGAACTAAAACTGCAGCTGCTCTGATTTTCTGTGTTTAACAGTGATCATATTAAAATGCCTCTTTTGGTGCAGGCTCAAAAGGTGGGTTTTGTATGTCCAAGGGCCAGTCTCCAGCTGAAAGAGCTGAGTGGTTGAAGATACCTGTATTTGGGTAAATTAGTCTTCTAGGTATTGCTCTTTGCTCTCTGTGCTCTGCAAGGGAGCTGAAGTATGTTTCAGAGGTTTGCTTCAACACTAAAGCTCTGTTGGGAGAGCAAAATGCCATCCCCCAGCTCTGTTATGTGAAAGCAGCAAAGAACCAGATCTGTGGCTGAAGTTTTTAAATTTTAATTTTTATTTTGCTAAATGTGAGAGCAATAGGAGCCAACTGTTATGTATCACTATCACTTGACTATAAGAATGAGTCCAGGAAAATTAAATGTCTACATCAGTTGGCTGGCATCACATGGCGCAAACACGAGCTACTGTCCAAGTGAACTGCAGAGTTATAGATGCCATTTGACCACTCTGAGTAAGTGGGAGAGTGTTGTGCCTCCCAAAAATTTAATCTTCAGTCTTTCAGACTGCTGACTTTTTTTTTTTTTTTTCCCCACAAAGGCTCATAGCAGGTCATAAGAGTCAGTGGAAATTTTGCCACTGACTTATAACAGGATCTTTTCAAAGCCCTACTTGGGCTTACATACCTGAACATGATGACTTGCAAAGTTAAAATCAAAGATATAAGGATGCAGCTCATTCTTCATGAACAACAGCTCCAAGGCTGCTTTCTGCCTAAATGAAATATTTGTTGTGTGGGTTTTGTCCTGGTCTATGGGTGAGAATTGAAGCTACAATTAACTGCACAGGTTATCTGGACCACCAGCCCAACCTGAATGTGCTATGTCATTTGGCTTCCAGTGGATGCCAGGGAGGATGAAGTGTACAGTGGGAGCTAGGTACTAGTTGCATCTTGAATAATTTTTTGCTTGCTTCAATAATTTTTGTCTCTAATTTTTGCTTCTTTATTACTATTTTCTTAAATTTAAAAATAAATGTGTCAGTAGATTCATGATAATATAGTAAAAAAAAAAAGAAAGAGGATTTCATGCTTATTAAGAAATACAGTTGACAGAAAATCAATATGGCTTCTGTTTTGTTTTTCAAAACAAAAAATTCTGGCTTCAAAGATTCTGCAATTTTTAGGAGATTTCTTACCCTTAAAATAAAATTGAACTAAAAAGATTTTTCAAGGAGAAATGTTTCACCAAAGACAATTTTTGTATTATTGTTGCAATGTGTTGTGGGCTTTTTAAGAGGCTCGGAGCTTTCCAGCAGGAGAAAAAGTGTAAATAAAACCAAGGACGGTAATTTTTAGCTCATCTTTTTAGAGAATCTGCTCTCATTCGTTGTTCTGAACTTGATACAATTTGGTTTTTTCTTAGTTTTTAATTTAGTCTTGCAAGTTTGCAGGAGAAAGCTGACGCAGAGAGTGCTCTCCTAGACTGCTATTTTGCCCATGTGGGTAACTTGATGAGTTAGCATGTGCATTTATATTAGGAGGTGTGAGCCTCAACAATTTCTGAAAAGGAGCAGTGTAGTGCACTCAAGTGCCCTGTTGAGAGATGTTTCCTTATCTATTGTTACCTCAGATTTGCTTATAGTTATGATCATTCAATTATCACTAATTTTTGTGCATTAAGTGAAAATATTTTCTCTCTCATTTCATTGCTCGTGACATTCCAGTACTTGAAACTGATTTTCATACCCCCTATCTCCAATGTTTTAATTTAACCATGCGTTAATCTTTTAATCTTTACCCATAAATCACAATGTCCTGTTCTTTAATAATGTTTCTAAAATGTTTTAGAATGTTTCTAAAAATTCCTGATGTTTTTGTGATACAGACTTCAGAAACAGGAATACAATATTTCAGATGTTGTCTCAGTGATATACCCATTGGGGTTTTGTTGTGTTGGAAGTAAATAATACCATGTTCCTTGTTCCCCTCTTAAACTATACTGCTATCTGTAGTGTGCAGCTAAAATGAGCATTTTGTTGCTTCTTTTCATGTTAGCATTGGATGTTCATGATATAAAATAGATCTTACTGGCAAAATCAATCCAGCATGGTCTTCAACTGTGAACCATTGCAATAGGGAAACTTCTCTTACCTCCACCAGCCACTGATGAAGCAGACACACTGCACTTGTTCTTGGAGAGCTTACTGGCCCCTGAGCATCATTTTGCCTCACTTCTCTCTGCACAAATGACTGCAAAAGAAGAAGACCTGAGCCTATGTGTTAGCTGTGTGTAGATAGCTGTAAAGATACAGCTCTTTATCTTTAGGTACCTGTGCATGGAAATCTCCAATATCATCTGCATGTCAATTGAACATCATTGATGATCCAGAGGTAAAATTTCGTCAAGTTTTCCTTCAAAGCAATTAATTAGAAACATGCAACATGTAAATGCACAATTGATTTTACCAGCTGAGTATTGTCTCCTTACATAGATTTTTGAAACAATGAACGCGCTGTGCACAACATTTGCAATCAAATATTTATAGCTACCCTTACAAAGAGTAACTTTGCTGCCAGAGGTGGAAAAGAAAAAGGGCACAAATTTTTACTTAAATTCAGCCTTTCTTCTCTTTTGTGAATAATTTTCAGGCAGAACTATATTTCTGTAAACTTGTTTGTTACTAAAGATTGTGTCAGAAGCCCCTGGGTATGTACTATAGCTCTGTGGCAGCAATTTGTGTTCCATAGAAGTGAAATTTTAAACATTTTAGTGTGAGTGCATTGCCATGGGAATATACAAATGCTTCTACAGGCTGGGGAAAGAGTGGCTTGAGAGCTGTTTGGCAGAAAGGGACCTGGGCATGCTGGTTGACATTCAGTTCAATATGAGCCAGCAGTGTGCCCAGGTGGCCAAAGGGCCAGTAGTATCCTGGCCTGTATCAGGAATGGTGCGGCCAGCAGGAGCAGGGAAGTGATTGTACTCCCCCTGTACTCAGCACTGGTGGGGCCACACATGGAGTACTGCATTCAGCTATGGGCCCCTCACTTTATAAAGGACATTGGAGAGCTGGAGCAGATGCAGCAAAGTTCCACAAGGCTGATGAAGGCACTACAGAATGTTTTAGGGGGAATAGCTGAGGCTTTGTTTAGTCTCAGAAGAGGAGGCTCAGAGGAGGACCTCATTGCTCTCTACAGCTCCCTGAAGGGAGGTTGTAGTGAGGTGGGGCTCATCTCTTCTGCTGTGACTGCAGTGAAAGGACAAGAAGAAATTACCTTAAACAAAGAGAGGGGAGATTCAGATTAGATATTAGAAAAAAAAAAAAAATGCACCATTAGGTGGTCAGGCATTGGAATGGGCTTTCCAGAGGTGTGGTGGAGTCACCATTCCTGAAGGTGTTTAAGAGGCATTTGGATCTGGCACTGGCTAATGTGATTTAGTGATTTAAGGGTTACAGTGATGATGCTGGGTGAAAGTTTGACTTGATCTTAAATGTCTCTTCCAACCTTGACAACTCTACAATTCCATGGTGCTAAGTACATCGGTGACCAAAGTCTTTGATGCACACAGAGAACTTGTCACAAATGTATTCCTCTTGTTAGCCATTCTGAAAACTCGGACTTCTATTCTTCTCACTAAGCACACTAAGCTCCTTGCAGAAGCTATGCTCTCTCTTGGAAATTATCCTTCAGCAGTCACATCTTCTAGTCTTCACCTCTTCTTTTTCTCATCTTTTCCAAGAGTCATTTTTACCTCTGAATAAATAATGTTTACCTGGCTAGCCAGCCCCACCCAAACCACTCACACTTTATTCTTCTTTTCTGCCTCATAAGTGTCACTAATCTGTAGCACACAAATTCTTTGCATACGGGTTTGGAGTTGTTTAAAAAGCTAAGAGAGAAGAGGGTAATTACAGACAGGTATTGTTGAGGAAAAATTCTTTGTCTGTGTTGCCAGAGAGCAACTCTGATACCACGCAGCAAAATCAGAGCTTTTGAGGAACTGGAGGTCTTCCCATTCAACTAATGGATTCCTATAGTCCTGTTGAAATGGTCAGTGTGATGGTGCAATCAGGGTTGACAGATGCCCAGTGACTCCCAGAGCAGTGATTTTGTTTCCTCTAAAGAGATATAAAGTAATAGTGCCTGACACAGCAAGGTCTTTGGAGCCTTTCTTAGCAGGATACATCTTTCTACACTTTGCTCCTAAGCGCTCAGTATCCCATGGCAACCTCTTTTCTTCAGGGAGCTTTAGATTTTGACATATCATTAATACATGAGTTGAGGAAGCCAAGCTGCAAAGCTGGAGATTGGTTCATGGATTTAGCTGAGGTAAATACCAAGGAAATTTAAAGACGGGCTGAAACCAATTTTATGGTACTTCCTGTGGGATTAATGCCTAAATTTGTTTGTGTGGTAATGAAGAAAAGTTATCACCTGCAGGTGCAGGTAGAAATTGCACAGGAGAAGTGTTTTTAGAAAGGAGAACTTGAAGGTAACACCACCAAGGCAACAGCACCAAACACTTTTTTAAAAACTGTTGTGTTTTAAAGCACTAGCTTCTAACTGAAGAAGAGGGCTAGTGAAATTCAATCACTATGGAAGTACTGTGGCCTGCTTGACTACAGAATAAATATTATTGAGAGGACAGCAAGACTACTGGGGAAAAAAAAAAAAAAAAGTAAGGTGAAGTATAAGCTACGTATATTCATGTATACTTTGGTGTAAAACTGACTGAAATGCTTGAAATTACAACTGATTCCGTTCATCTCTTTAGTATGTTGAGTATTCATCTCTTGGAGGGGAGTTGTTTACTTTCTGGGTGCCAGTTGCTCTAGCAGAGGGCAAAATATGAGATAAAAATTTAAAAAAAAAAAAAATCAGGGATGATAAAGAGCAAGCACTACATATGCTGACTGTACTATTCAGGAATGTTCATTGTCTAACCTCAAACTTTAATTTCTGCCAAGCTCCGAATATGATGATTGACCAGCATCCAAAACTCCTTTCCTCTAGAATACACAGGGCTTTGCTTAGCAAGAAAGATGCAAGTGTGTTAGCGCCTCTGCATCCTTATCGCCTGCCTATGATCGGTTATATTAATATTTGGATTATATAAGGAGGAAAGATGCATGGATACAGGAGTGAAATCTAATTCTACTTTTATTTATGAGATGCAGATCTTAGTTTCCCACAAGATGCTTGCTGATTCACCTGAAGGCAATTTCTGAAGTAAGAAACAGATCAACAAAGGAACAAGGAGATAAAATACATTCATGAATTTTATCTGTTGCTGTCTCTTGGTGCAATTTGGAAGAATATGGCTTCAGATTTAAAATATAGTTGTTTGGGGTTGTGGGTGGAAGGAACTCAGGAAGAAACTCAAGAACTTCAAAAAGCAATACCTTGTGGAATAATTTTACATGGAATTGGTAGAAGTTCATTTATTTCAGAGTGGACATGAAAAGGAACCTGTATACTTCACCTGGAGAGAATAGATGAAAGGTTGCACAAATACTTTTATGTCTTATTTTACCAGCTCTGACACAAAGCAAGGTGTCTGAATGCATTTTGCAAAGAGAAGCTTCTTCTGCTCATACTTTATTGCAAGGACATATCTGAAGTTTCTGATCTAGTAAATCAAGCAGAAGGTCCTGCTTCATTATTTCTGATTAGTAGTTTAAATATAAAATGATAATCATTTGGATTGACATGGTAACTTCAGTTAGGAGATAGAATTAGGAAAGACCATTCTCTCTGAATGCACTTGAACTATGGAATATCTGAGAAATGGTAAAAATAACATTTTAGATATTGAACTTTCTAAATCATTAGTTTTTCAGCCTTAAATTTTATAAATGCACCTAGCAGATTCTGGGAGATAAATGTCATCATATGTTCTGATCTCTTGCCCAGTGTAATTTTCCTTGGGACAAAATAATGTTTTAGACAGTAGCAAAATTAATTTGTCAATGTCCAGCCTGAAATCTTAAATTTCATGCTTTAGGGAAAGATGACAAGGTGCTACTTGCTGGAGTATTCAAGAAGACTATCAGAAAAAAAAAAGAAAACAAACAACAATAGAAGGGAATATCTGTATGCAAAGCCTTAGCTAAACTAGCATTTGGCTTTATTGAGCCTGAGAAAATGATGTGTCTAGTCAGAGAAAGGCCTTCAGCAAACATGACATCATCTCTAGAAGCTATGGAAATGCTGTGGCTCTTCAGAAAATGGCCATAGCTGTGAAAGTTCTGGGCACTTATATAGATGAAGGATTACTGCTAGTTTTTCTTCAGTTCACCATATCTGTGTATCTGATGCACCATTTACAACACTGAACACGTTTTTTTGGGGTTTTTTTGCACAATGCTGTCTATTTGTATGGCCCCAGTGACACAGTGTGACTTGTTCATTCCTCATACCCAAACTTTTAGTGATTAAATCTCCTAATTCTGGGAGATTTTACTACAAGATGTGCAGTCATAGTTTTTCCTTAAATCTATAGTTCTTGTGAGAAGCCATTAAAATAAACTTGATGATAGTCTTCATGATCACAGGGGAAAGTGTGAAAATATGGCCTTGCTGCATTTTGGAGGTTCAAAGTCACATTTAAAACTGCCTATTTTGTGATTAGACAGCTTGTATTTGGCTATTAATTATTTAATAATTATTTAATAATCCTGTTTTGAGCTGATGATGGAAATGAGATCCTCAGCTGCAGATGAGGGTAGTAAATGCAACTTTGAGATAAGCAGTGACAGCTACAGTAACATGAGATGTGCTGTCCTCAGAACATTAGAAGTGACTTACCTGTGGTGGCTGTCGTGGTCCAATACTTACCCTTCTTTCCAAAGAGTTTTGTTTTTCAAGGAGTGACTTCTCACAAAGCAGATGGAAAAAGATACTCACAAATCATTTCACCTTTGGGGAACGGCAGCTTTTCTGTCCACAAATGGAGCATTCAGGCCTAACCTAATGAGATGTGGGGAAAGAGAGACTTTACAGAGACCGTGAATTGCTTGGGTGTATGAAAGATGTGAGACTAAACAGAAGATTGAGTTAGGTCTTGATTTATAAAAATACTCTCTGATATACTTTATTATGTCTCTAAAATACATTCCTTGCGTATTTTATTCAGCAGGACTTCCTGCTGTTGAAAGATATTTAAATTATAAAAGGCCCAGAAAAATTGCAACAACTGAAAAAAAAAAAAATCAGCATAAGTATGCTAGTTTGTTATCAACCCATCAATATGAATTATCTGTACATGAGATGCTTTTTTGCTTTCTGTAAGGGTGGTAACAAGCAACCTCCTACAGGCCTTGATCACATTAACATCAAACAATCATACAGCTACTGGGGAAAAAGAAGGTGCAGCTGTGGGCAAGTAGAGCATTTCATAACTTGGTTTTTTTAAGAGGCAGGCTCCATGTCAGAAACAGCACAAACAACAACAAAAAAGGGGCTTTCAGCTGTGACCAGGCTTAGAGGAACTGACTGGCTGCAGATGGTCTCATAAATAAGAAAACAAGTAAGTGATAAAAGCATCTTCAAATATCCTTTTTGTATTAAGAGACATATACTTGAATGGGTCTTGCTGTCTTTATTAATTTTAGTTTCCCAGACATATTATGTGACTGAAACTCCCTTGTGATATGACTGGTAAATTTTAATTTTAAATTAATTTTAAGGATATTGAAATGCAAGCACATAGAAGAGGTGAGAATGATGATATGTCACATACTTTTCTTCATCTCTCTTCCTACCATTGGAGAGTCTCAAATAAATTTTCTAACATTAATACCTGTAATTGGTGCTACTTTTCATTTGATTGAAAGCTGCTTACAGATTATGCAATAATAATAAAGATGCTGATGCTCGTTGCTCAGACAGAAGTGGCAGCTGAAAGATGCCATGTGAGTCCATACATAAGTAGAAAGAGAGAAAGGCTGCTAATTCAAGCAGCTGTCCTGCCATGGTCCTACTTCACCTCTACTTCCCTGGGCCTCAGAACCAGATCCATTTGGAGCAGTTAAGCAAGCACTTAACTGTTAATATCTTCTGTACACCTTCTCCACCCTCATTAACTTTCCAGTGAGGCAAAAGGGAGCATGTGCTGTGTGTGGTGTAGAACTAAATCAGCTGGGACTGTCCCTCTGGTGGATTCCCATTTGGGTAGCAGCCTGAGTGAGGCTCAATGTCTCTCAGATATTTTTGCAGCAAAGCACAACTGGATCAAAGCAAGATAGCAAAACAGAGTGGTAATTGGAAAAGTTATCTTTATTAGTTCTACACATCCTTCTGAACTGCTCAAATGTTACAGGACTTCATAATATTCCTTGTCACCAGGTGTTCTTCTCCTTGTGCTGCCTGGGCAGTGACAAGACAAGAGAGAGATTTTCTGCTCTGACCACAGGATGTGTGTGGTCTTTCTCTGTGGATGAATATATTCATGATTTCTATCTATTATTATTTTAGTCTCCAAGTCTGAAGTAAGCTCAGAAACTAGGCAACAAAATATTTGAAACTATTCAAAATACATAAATATTTTATTTGGGGCAGCTACTAAATTGGGTCTTAAGGATTTTGTGTTTTTTTCAAGCAAGTAAGCAGTATACTTGTGGTACAGATGAGTAATGCAAGGTGTCCAGGCAAGGTTAATATCTTTCATTAAATCACTAATAAAGTCAGAAGAATGGACAGGATTTTGGCAGCATGGTCCTTTATCTATGTCAAACATACAAATGAGTATGCAATAAGGAGTGCATTTGGCAAGATGTGTTATGCTTTAGTTTTATCTTTTCCTTTTCTATCGTTTTAGTAGGCTAACATTTAAGTGAAAGGTAGAAGACAGTCCTATTTCTGTCTGACAGAACCATATCCTCTAATAGCTTCATTTTTTTCAATACCCTCTTCAACAAATATGGCCCCTACTTGCTTATGATTTTACCTATAACATGATTGTGTTACCTGTGCATGTAATAGCACCCCAGTGCAATTTTTCAGAATTCTGATAGTTATGAAAACATGCCTACAATTTACAGCCTGTTTGTAGGAAAAGGTGTAATTTTATCTGTATCTTAGATGTGCAGAAGCAGAAACGTAAACAGAATAGGAAAAAAAGGAGGGCTGTAACTATTTTCTTAAACACATATAATTGAAAAAACAGACTTAGGCTCAAGTTGGATTTGAATGGGATATGTGGCATCATCAGAAAGGCCTTGGCAGTTAAGCCATTTTATGCTCTGATATTCTTCAGTGGTCAATCTATGATCCAGACAAAGGCAAAGAGGAAGTAAGAGGTATATAGAAGAAAAATAACAATTATCTTCATGTGTCTAGTCATTCCTTTCTCTCAAAGGTGTCATTGAGCAGGATCATCTTCATTATTCTTCATATTCTTTTAATATTAGAACAGTTGTCACAGAAAGACTTTTAAATTATACTCTCTCTGATCCTGCATCTTTTTTTCTTAAATGATGTTCACTGTCTCAAGCTGTCAGTTAGTTTTGCAGGAGATATTTTTCATGTCTGATCTTTTCAATGACTTTATCATTTACCTTCACCTTCTCACAAAGGTCTTTGGAGTAGTCACAGTTAAACATGCTTAGGATTTCTCAGAGTTCAGGAGAAAGAAGACAAGTAGCAGAATTAAAACAGCAATGAGAAATCAATATTACAGTCCTGGACTCCTGAAGATCTATGGACCAGGGAATCAGGAATTCTCTGAGGTGCCACTGCACTCCCTCTACACACGTGTTCTGCCATGTAGCTTCCTCAAAGAGCTGGAGGAAACAAAGCAGGAAGGTCATGTTCATCTGTCCCGAAGGCATTAAGGCATTCATCACAGGGCCAGGGCTTTGTCTGTGTTGTGTCAGCACTTCATCATGTTGCATTTCTTTCCCTGTCTCTCCTACCTGTGCGTGTGGTCAGAAATATTTGGAAAAAATAGCTTCTGCTTTCTGACTCTTGTCCTTAAGCATGGCAGATGGCAGCTCAGCTTCAGAACGTGCTCTAGCAGGCTTTGATTAACAGTTAGCAAGCCTTGGCTTTCAGGCTTTGCTTCCAGTCGTTTGGCAGTTCCCCATTATTAACTGCTGCTGTTTCCACTAAAGTCCTTTTGCTGAATCAGACAAAGCAAATTCCATTGTGACAGAATAAAATGTGGATAATGTAGCTTTAAATAGAAAATAGTGGGATCTTGGTATGTATCACAGATAATTTAATATATGTTTGTACATTTTATCTATGGTAATTACCTTTTGTTAACCAAAGTCTTAGCTTTTGAGACAAATAATTGCCTCATCATTGGAAAAGAATGTCTTTAGAATACTTTCCTCTTAGTCCAGTTCCAGTTTCTTTGGAAGCACTCTGTGACACCCCATATAACTGATTTTCTGGATGGTTATAAGATGGTGTTAACAGCCCTCTGAGAGTCCTCCTTCAAGCTCTGCATGGTGGAAGCTGATAATTTTATGAAAGTTAAAGGGACAGTGTACGTCTGGAAGAAAATCAGGGAGCTATAAAGTTTTTCTTGAGATTCACTGGACCTCTAGAATGAGCACAAGTAATGCCAGAAATATTACCCAGGAGGTCATTTAACTTCCTTCCTGCCTTAAAGACTCAACTGTTACTCATACTTCATAAAGCTATTTATCTCTCTGTGGAGTTTAATAGCTCTAGAGTTTATGGGTATTTTTAGAGAAAACATAAAGCAAATGTCACCTGCTTTCTCTCCCCTACTCCTCACCAGTATTTCTCTCCAATGCACTGTGCCACTGATTGCAAAGCTTAATGTTGAAGGATACTTGTAGAGTCCAATATGTAACCACATGTTCTCCACCCATTTTTACTAAAGCTATTCCCATTCAAAGGAATGGGCTGACAGAAGTGTCATCCTGGTGTTCCTCTAATTTATATGGCAGCAGCTGTGGTTCTTATCACCATTCATTGTGATGTGCTTCTCATCACAGAAAAGGTATTTGTAGACTGTTGTGGGGTTCTTTGTATCAGGAGCATGGCAATCTCCAGCAGTGGCATCTTTGCTGCTGAGGATTTTGCAAACCACTCCCAGCTTTCCCCACAGGACTCATTGCACAGAGGTTGTGAGGTGCAGTGTGAACCTCAAAAGTCTTTCCTAGATGCAGGAGCAAACATCTTGTGGTTCCTAGATGAATGGAAGATATAAATTAGTGGGTTGGTGAAAACTCTCCTCCAATGATTTGGGCTAAAATCTGGTTGTACCTAGTGAAGAGTGGGCAAAATTGAAGGAGAAAAACACAGGGGGTATGTTTAAAGAGGTGGTTTAAACCAGAGCCCTGGGGACTTCCAGTGGTGTATGGTAAATGAGACAAATGCAAGAGCAGTGCCCCAGGGAGGATTGCCATAAATTAATTGGAGGCAGAGCTTGAGGATTGAGCTCTGGGATGAGTCCCCCTCCAGCTGAAGCATTTGGCAGGTCTCAAGTACAGTTTGTAGCATGGCTCTCATCTAGAAGCTGGACTGGTTCTCCAAGGTCTGGGGGCTTTGCATAGCAGCAGTGTGAGGATCCCAAACATGGCTCCATAAAAAAGATCATAAAACTCTGAAGGCATTGAAACATAGCTGTTTGCAGAGGGTTTGTCATCAATACTGTAATCCCTTTGGGAATCATGATCCTTTGGGAATCTAAGGCAGTGACTTGTCCTATCAGCATTATTGAGGGAACAGCACTGTTCACCTGGCTTAAATGCTTTGGCCTGTATGGCTGCAGCACTTCCTAAGTATTGACTGATGTTTACATTTTTGAAGCAATTGAATAAATGTTAATAATATCTAATTTAAAGTGCCTATTACTTCAGATATCATTATTTTCTCTGACTCTTAAAAAAAAAAAAAAAAGAAAACCCTATGTATAACAGATTCTGTTTTAATGAACATTCTCATACATCTACTTCTAGGAATAGTCTTTAAAGTAATGGAGTATCAAATTCCTTTTGTAAGAAGATCCATGTAAATATTTCCATCAAAATCCAGGAGTTAAATCTTGTTTAGACTCATGTAAGTAAAAGAAATAAACATAGAATAATTTGCCTTTGCTCTAAAAGTGTATTTTTTTTCTTCTCGTAAGCTGTGCATTCAGGTTTGCAAGATAAAACACCTGTAAATATATTGTTGGGAAAGACATAAGGTCAAACATTTCTTGCTCTGTTTTGAAATTCACATTCCAGTTAAGTTTATAGAGCATTTTAACTTCATGCTCAGAAAGTAGTAATCTCCAGGTCTCAGTTTTCTATTAGGCATAAATCAGCTAAAATGCTTTAGACTCCCTATCATGCCTCTATTCATGAAACTTCATATGCATTCCAGATTAGACAGTTCTGAAACCTGGAAGTATTTTAATGATGTTATTTTCCTTGATCATTGCCATTTGCACCTCCAAATTTGGGCAATACCTCAGTATTTCTGAAGCAAGCTATTGCTGCTCTTCTTTCAATTAAAATGGTGTGGGATTGGCTTTTATCCCAAAACCTTGTGTTGTTACTGAACAGAAATTCTATTTATTGGTTAGTTCAAATCAAAATGCAGCTATTTGTATGTAGCTTCAGAGTATGTCTCTTCTTACTTTTAAATATATGAAGAGTCACTTGAATTAACAGACCCGGAGATATAATGAAAGATATATATATATATATATATATACACCACATATAAAGATATATATATATACCACAAGTAACATCCTATAGCAGCAATGCTTCTCATGCTGTCCTTTTGTTATATTTCTCATATAATAATAATACAGGCTCTGAGAAAGTGTCAGTAGTTTGGATGAAACGGGATATTTCTGGACTGTCCCATAAAGATATAACTAATTAAGCATAGCTAGATGTCAGGATGACAGATGCATTCACCATGTAATGACTGTGATTCTGTCTTGCTGAAAGCATTTTCATTCCTGACTTTCTTGCTGAATGTAAGTATTCAAAATGCATTATTTTCTCATATTTGAGTCTACACTTGTAGATGTTACAAAAAATAAGATGTTGAGGAATACAGGTTGTGTCAGGCTGAAAACTGAATCAGGGTTACAGAGTAGGGCTCTTATATTTCATTAGCATGTTTGTGTTTGTGTGTCTTTCAAAGACATAGAAGTCATGCATTCAGCTTGTGGCTTATTAATAAATTTCTGTGCTGGTCATAAATCCAGTCACTTTATCTCACAGGATTTTCTCCCTCTCATCTCAGCTATGTTCTTACTGTTTTCATTTTTTATCTATGATGGAAAAGTTAAGGTTCCGATGTGATAACCAGGTCAATGAGAGTACTTCAGAGAACAAGAATTGTGGAATTGGGTCAGTTTTACTCAAGACAGTGATTTATATGCTCTGATTGGCACAGTGTTCATGAACCTGGGCTTGGAAAGGACAATGAAAGTTCTTTCCTAGTGCAGCAGCAGCAGCAGCCTGGTGAGCACGACTAAATGAGCATGTAACATGTCATTCAGCTGACAGAAAATTCTACTACTAGAGGAACCCAGCAAGGACTTGAAGCTCCTCTGCTGTGCTGATCAAACCTACTCATCCTTTTCTTTCCTTTCATTTCAAGCCCTGATAAGAACATCTCAATTTCTGAACAATTCTACTACCACATCATTAATGACAGGAAGCAATATTTCTTAAAATTTGCTTTTCTTATGGTTGCTTTTCATTCTGCTGCATTCAGGGAAGCAAGCATCTCTACTAAGAATCACAGGAGGAGACCATAGAAGAATAACTGAGCAATGTGAAGTTTTCTGAGCCCTTTTAATCAATAAAGGGATACTGAATCAGGCAAGTTGTGAATTGAGGGGGCTTAAAAAGATGCTGGGCAACAATAAGCTTAAATTTCAATTTTAATTTTTGCTACCCATTTTTGTGTCACTTCATCTAAAAAATTAATTTGCAGAATAAATCTAGTCAAGAAAATTCTCTTTAGGAGTTAGTGTCTCCTTTGTGTAGTATCACCAAAAAAAAACCCCAACCAACACGATTTTCCCTTGTTCTTTTAATTAAGCATATATATAGCTAGCAGGTGAGGTGATTGATTAGGTGATTCCTATTTTGACTAGTTTGTGGCAATTCAATATCTAATTCAGTATTGCAATTCAGACTAGAACAAAAATCTCAACTCTTGAAAATCAATAAATAGAACATAGGGCTTCAATGTGATTCTTGGATGGTACAAGCTATGCCAAATGCAAATTAAAACTGTCTGTGCTTTCTACTGACTTTGCTGAGAATTTGAAATCAAATACAAAATTACAATCATTTTCTCTTGCAGTGATCCCCTGGAGGCATTTGGGATGTTCCATCCTAGGGCAAGAACCTGTCTTAAACTGTCTCTCTTATTGTTTCTTTGTGATGCAATTTCTCACTCCTTTGAAATCAAAGCAGATAACTTGCCCTATCATGAACAAATCCAAGAGCCACACAAATGTATTTGAAAGCAACAGAGTAACAGTGTATTAGCTGCCACATTTATTTAAATTTAAAATCAAAGCAAAAAATTACTTGTTACTTTACACTATTTTTGTTTCTCTGTTTCTAATTTTTTACTTATAATGAATGAGAACGTGCATTCTGCATTTTTAAATCTTTGGTTAAAACCAAAAGGTTTTTTTGATTATATATTGGACCATATATATCTCCTTAGTCACTTGTCAATTAACATTGTTTAGCAGTATGGGTGAAGTGTAGCTGGATGAAACATAATTTGGGAGAAAACAGTTCTTGGCTGATCTTTCTTAAGAAGTGAGAATGATCACAGTCTTATCATTCTCTACTCCAGATCCAGACACGTCTTTGGCACCACTTTTCCTAATGAACAAATATTGAATTGTCTGTCTATTGTATTATTATTACTTAAAGCAAGAAAAACTATTTCTGAACTGGGCACCCTTTGCACTTGGAAGTTAATGAAAAGCATGTGTCAGATATTAATTATGTTATTTAATGCACTGTTGGAAAGTGTTGGCAGCATGTTTTGTCATGTTTTTTTAATTTATTTCTGAGTCAAGTTACTTGAAACTAAATCTTTAATTGATTAAAAAAAAAAAAAGCAAAACAAACAAAAAACAAAGCAGCTTATCACTGACCATCAGTAGTGTCAAATCTTATTCTATACAGCAAGAATCATAACTTTAAAGAAAGACTGTAAGTTTGCTCTCATTTCTCTTTGCACCTGAGTTGCTCTTGTCCTGCAGTACCAAGCTTGGAAACCAAGCTTCCAATTTTCTCTTTCTGTCATGCATGCAGGTGTGAGGAATAAAGTAGCAATTTAAATAAATCAGGTGTCTGTGAACCCTTATTCTTTCTATATGAAAATCTGTTTGTTACAATCCACAGATGAAATCAGCAATGAATGATCTGACTGAACTCCATCTAATATTTATTTCACAGGCAAGGAAGTATTTAACAGAGTTGTGAATGAGAACAACAAAATACTTAATTTAAAATCGTGTTTTAAACTTTAGATTTCAGAATGATGCAGGAGAAGTCTCCCTATCTACTGTGCTGCCATGGTTAAATCTTTTGCCAAATTCAGCTGTGGAATGGGGATGGTTTCTGTTTACCATAGGAAACAATGAGTATGTGAACCTGAAAATTACACTTGTTTGCCTTGTGATATTAAAGTCTGGGTTGTGTGCACTTGCATGGCACACGCTGTATATAAGACAGGCAATGCAGGGTCATACTTGCCACTGACTGAGAGGAAGTGGGGACATGTCCCTGAAAACTGCCAAAAAGTCAAAATTCAGAAGAGAGCATGGGGAAGAGTGCATGAATTTTTAGAAGAGACCATGGAGTCAGGATGTTGATCCTTATCTGGGAAAATGGGGTAGTGCTGTATATGACATAAAGGCACTGAGTAGGCAGCCCTGTAGACCAGATGCTGACTGCTATGGCTGTAACCAAATTTGTCTGATAGCACAGAAATTCTGGCACTGGAATGGCCATTGGATGATAACTGGAACTTGCAATAACATGGCCCTGCCTCTGGCCGGTGTTGTCAGAGCACAAATCAGTACTTTTAGTGGTGGAGGGTGCCTGTCTGCAAGGGTAGTGTGCTAATACAGGGATCATATCTCACTTTCAGCTGAAGAAAGGATGACAAGAACTACATCTCCTTGACACCTCTTGGGATACAGAGCACTGAAGAGTGCTGCTTTACACAGCAGGGTCCAGTGATGATGTGCAGAAAGGCTAAGGACAGGCAGAGGAAAACAGATCCTTTGTCTAAAACCAGGTGCAAGGTAGTGACACTTTTATGATTCCTTGTTCATTAATCAACAAAACTGAATTTAGGATATTCTTTTGTGATGTGGCACTAGTGACGGAATTTAAACACTTTTCCTAAATAATCTGGATTTAATTTCCACTCTGCACTGAACTAGGCACCAAGAGGCTGCTCTGTGATAGCTAGAGCAGCATGGAACTCTCAAATATCACAGATCATCAAGTGCAAGAAACTTCTGACAGTTTTTGAATTAATTATTGGTAAAATGGTCAGGGAAAGAGTGTAGCTGGGAAAGACTGAGGTGAGTGCATGTGAAAGTAAATGTTTGGGCTGTAAGCCTCATAATACTGAAGAGGCAGCACAGCAGTGTAAGTGAAATACCCAAATGGTAGTAAAACACCTGTAGAAAGGAATGTGTTTGAACCACAGGGTCAGCTCATTCCAGTGTTTTCATGAACTTGCAGCTGCCACTGAAGCAAAACAGGGCTGATGAATGTGTAAAATATAGATGGGGATAGCAAATGAAAGGTGACACCAGTGTAAATTATTAATGCCTTCAGCATTTCTTGATTTCAGGGCTTAAGCAAGTCCTGATATGGTTTGTCTTTTGATGGTAACTTTTGAAGTTGTTCAAGTTAAGGGCCTTTGCTTTTATTTTGCTAAGTTTTTTAATGCTAGGTAACAGTGAAATGTGAACAAGTTTTGTTAGTGAACGGACTGTTGTTTAAGGAGGTGATAAAAACCCAGCTTTCTTCTGTTTTCCTCACAAAGGCTTTTCAGTTCTGCTCAACATAAATGTTGCAATGATAGTAGGAGATGGTGGACTACGAGGTCCAAAAAGAGTATTTTTATTCTCACTGATATATGAGGCACTTTTTCTAAGAACTCCCTTGCTTGAGAAGGACCCCTGCATATGTGATAGAATTGAAATGTGTGCTGGTTTAGCTTCGCAATGCTCTGTTTTGATGTCATTGTAGGTAATGAATGTCTTGTGCTTGCTTGAGGTCTTGTGCATTGAAAATTATCTATCCAAAACTGGGACAGGATTAACAATTTAACATGGTCTGGAAAAGAGAGAGGCTGTGAGGTACGAACATTTGGCAAAGACTGATGTAAAAACAGCTTACTATATATAAGCTCTGCCATTAGCAATAGGAGTAACATAAATAGGACTAAACAGTTTTTAAAGCACTCAGAGAAAATAAAGACCTGCTTATGAGGCATATATCAGTGTATTTTGCAGTTATCCATTATTTATTGTACACAGCACACTTAAGACATAAGCTTGGTTACTTGCTTGTTCCAGGTCAATGCAGGAATGCCTCAGCAGAAAATGGCTATTGTGTATTGCTTATGATAATGAAACTGCATTTTACTGGTTTTTATACAAGCAGAAGAGGGGAAAATAACGAATCTGTTTTGCCACTGTCTTTTGAATTCTTCTCATAAGGGCAAGTCTAACTCTGTGAGGAGTAGAAAAAATTGTTTCATGGAAGACAGAGGGAAACTACCAGCTCAACATCAAAGTTTTGGTTTTTGCCATAATTAAATTTATGATATATGTTATCCCCCTCTGTCTTTACGTATACATGTGGACATATACTTGCTTTTATAGAGTAAGTAAAAAAGCAAAATGAAAGCAGAATATTTGTTTTTAACATATAAATAAATGCTGCTTCACTGAAGTCATGTTCACCATAGAACTAACATGTCTACTAGAATAGGGTTAACTTATTTGTATAGTTTTTGTTATAAATGAAACAGCCAGATTTGAAAAATAAAATAAAAAAACAAACTTTGTTTTCACATAACAGTAAATTTGGAAAGCCATGATAAAAAGAGAGCCCTGACCCCAGAATTGGCACTGGGTGAACGTATGGATAAGCCTCTATCACACTTGTCCTTCCCCATTCACAAATCCCATCACCAAGAGTCCAGTTTTTATACTCTTTATTTTCCCCAAGGCTAGATTCTTTGTCCACTTTTGCTTGGATTGTGTATTCTTGAGTTTTCTTTTGAGGCATTTTTTCCTTTGAATAGTTTTCGGGCAGAGCCTGATGAATTGATGAATTTTCCGGGAAGGCAGCATCGGGGGTGCCCAGTTGTTGAGTCGTATCTGATTTGGCATATCCTTGACTAATCACCCATGGCCCATCTCCAGGGCTAGGACCTTCTTTTCAGGTGTTGATTCCTTTTCTCCTTTTGCTGGAGCCACCCATCCTTGAATGCAAACTTAGTTTTCCCAGAACCGGAATCTGCTTATTGCTTTTTATTTATACTTTATTTGAGCACAAATTATTTAATACAGTATGTTCCTCATGACAGTTTTCATCTGGTGATTTCAAATTTCTCAATGAATTTATCTTCACAATAGACCCTAACAATAATGAAGAGCACATATTTTCACTTTAGAGGTGGGAATTAACTAGACAAAGGCTATCATAGATATTAGTCCTAGTCTTTTAGCCCCAGTCACTCCTACTCCAACCTCTCATCAGGCTAGCAGGAAAGTAGAAAAAATCAGAAACTTGGATTCACTTTCTGCTATGCAACACAACTGGAAATTGAGGAGGGCTGCTTTGAATCTCTAATGTTCAGTAGTTTATTTGCAATATAAGAACAGTAGCACCCTCCAGGCGCCATAAAAAAAGGTCACTGAGAGGTTGTCAAGTTTTATAATGAGATTAAAAAAACCCCTCCAACAATGTTAAAATTTGTTCTTTACTCATATTTAAGTCCAGCAGTTTATGTGTGCTAAGTGGTGGTGAATAAGAGGAAGAGTTGGTGTCCTCAACTACATTGTCCTGCAGCCCAAGAGGGTGAAGGAAGTTTATCCTTCTCTCTCCCTGGTGGACCAGTCTGAATTCTGCAGGGCAACTGATTATCTGGTGTTAAGCTCAGTCACAGAGATGGACAGGGAAAGAATGGAGGTTTCTTAGCAAGAACAAGAGCTCCAGGCATTTTATCCAGCTCTGAGAAACCTCCTGTAAGTGCATAAGCATTTTTGTAACAGTAGTTCCCATTTTCATAGTTTGACCAACTTTGGGAGGATTTGCATAAGAATAAGGAGCATATTTCTGACACAAAATCTTACCCACCCATCTTCCAAATTGCAACTTACTCTTTCAGTGCATGAGATGCTGCAATTTCTCATGGAGCAATCACTTGAATTGTTTGAAATTGCAGAACATTGGGCTCTTTAACTTCTTTCATGGAAATGTTTGAACAGTTGTGTCTGCAATTGGGTGGCTGTGATCATGTATGGGAAATTCAGACAGTCAGGAAATTACAACCCAGTTATTTATTTTCCCTTCTCTTCAGGGCTTTGTAAGAATTGTCAGGTACCCCTAGTGACTGGCAAAGCCGTGGATTTTGCCAGTGATAATGTTATTGATACAGCTACCAATGTTGTTGGCTTTCTAACAAGGCACATTGGCTAAAAATGACTAGTTCTCTTCTTTCTGTGTTGTTAGGATTCACTGTCAGGTATTTTAATTCCTAACCAAAGACCAGTCTTCATGATGCCCAACATAACATCTGACACACAAATTTGTCATTCACATTAGTAACAATGCTGGAAGTTGCAGGTTTTGATGTTTCTCTCAACTGTTTACTTTGTATGTATGTGAACATTTAATATATCCACTCTCATGATTTAGTTTGCTCCTTTGTACTGGGATGCACATGAGAGTTATTCTAGAAAAAGACAGGAAAGCAGAGTTTGGCAACTACTGCAAGTGGAAAATTTAAATGTGATTCAGCTTTTAATGAAGAGAGTCATTCTCTTTCATCTCTCTGCTAGACATGTAATTCTAACTGGTCCTTCATTAGTACAGCTTTCATCAGTATGAAGATAAAGCTGTGTTTAAGAAATTACTTAAGATTAGAGTTCAGTATGAATTTTGTTTGCTATCTAAAAATGTGTTGCATTTTTCAAACTGGAGTTTGACTGAATATGTCACAGAAAACGTGCTTCTTCTCATATTTTCTAGTTTATTTTTTTTTCTTTGTGGGTAGTATTCTGGATGCCAGAGCGACTGTGAAACTTCAAATTCACATGATGTTTTGTCACACACAGTTATGAATTAGTCAAGGAAAGGTTCAGAGTAAATTGTATTAGCAGAGGTGCATGTACTATTACATAATTCATTGCAAGCAGTGTTTTGTAAAATTAATATAAAATCTAGTATAGTCTTTAAAGGTTTAAAGTGAAAAGACTAATTGCATCAGATCCATTTTGTCCTGTTTCCTGCTTGCTGAATTCCAGCTGACAGCCTAGGAAACCCACACCTCATTACCATATTTTGAAACATCTGTTAAGGAAAACAGATCTGGTTGCCAGAATTCATCTTCCTTTCAGAAGTGCCAAGTACGTGAACAGGACCATTATTCCTTAGGCAAAAAGACCATATTCAGCTTTGCTGTCATCAGCCACATTAAGGCTTTATTTGGTTCAGAATGTATGTAATTAATTGAGGAAAGCTATTCATACAATGTCACTGTAATTACTGAAACATGAATATTTCTGCCTTGTATTTCATCTGAGAAATAATCCTTAGGTATCAGCCACATTTATTTTAATTCCACATTTTAGCAGCTTGCTACCTGTCACTGTTGTAATTATGACATCAGAGCTACTGCTCTGTAAATGAGCTGCCATCAGGAACCAGATGCTGAAGTTGTGTTTTACATGAAGGGAGATGGTGTCCTTCAGTCCATGGTTCTGGATCAATGGCTCAGATACCTCCTGTGCACTGTAACTACCAGTCTTTCAAAATACCCCTTGCAAGAACAGTATTTCCCTTAAGTGTAGTCATTAAAAACCCCAGTAAGTCTTGTAAAAGGTACTTATTTAAGACCTGTTTCACAAAACCAGTGAAATGTTAGCCTTTTATATTTGTATACTTTTTTTTTTCTCTAGCCTTGTTTATTCTAAGTCTGTGGCGTTAAAGTGATTCTGTTATTGACATATAGGTAAGTAGAAGATGACTGGCTGCAGGATAGCAGATGAAAGTAGGAGGGGAGGCGAGATAGGAAACAAAACCTTAAACTTTTGACAGCAGTGAGATTTGAGCATCCTTGTTTCCAGACTGACCTCAGTTCTGGGATGCCATTTGACAAATTATAAGCTGAGTGCTGAAGCAATCAAGTGCATAACAACTGTATACATTGGGACTGACTGTTAGACCACAGCCGAGTCTAACTTATTCTGTAACTGCAAATATTGGTGAGATGTTTTCTTATTGCTCTTAGGAAAACTAATGACACTCAGAGTTGTCACTAATCCTTGAAATGGCCAGAAGTCCCCTCCCCAAGCCCTTCATGTCCTCAATAAAGTAGCTACACTGCTCTTTCCTTTTCTTCACACTTTTCTTACTGCTGGCTGAGTAATTGCTGCTTCTCTTAACTCAGCCAGTGGTCTCTCAGGTGAAGCGCCTAAAGCAGGAATATAGTAGTAACAAGATAGTTTTCTAAGTACATGAGTGCTGCTCAGTCACCTGTAAATTATTGTCCAAACAATTGTTGTGTTCAAACACCTACTGCATGTTGATCCATGCGTGTGTGCGTGTGCGTGTGCGTGTGTGTGTGTGTGTGTGTGTGTGTGTGTGTACTCTGCCTCTATTGTTTGGATCCAAAGGACCTGATACCATCAACAGAGTTTAAGAAAAGGTATCCATACCTGCAGGTCAGGTGAGCTAAGGTCAAGGCTCCTGGCCTGAATTTGATGTGCCATGTCATCACATCCACCAACCTGTTTTTCAAAGCTCTGTGTTTGGACTTCTCAGTTATGGAGTCTTTGATCTCCGTAACAAATCCAGGAGGAGGCTGCTTATCTCAGATTCGTTGTTTGTGTACAAACCAAGCATCCTGAGTGGTTTAGCAACATATTGTTATGCCGTGTATTTATGTTCTGGTTTACAGTTGTTAAATATGTATCCTTCCTTTGTGATCTTCTTCTGTAGGCTTTCCTCCTATGATGCAAAAAGGTTCTGGTAATGAACTGCTGCTCCCGCCACATCCAGAACCACAGGAGAGAGATTTCTGTCCACTCTATCAGATGTTGGTTTGCCTCACTTTTCTAGGTCTGGAACTTGCTTCGAATTATTATTACGATTTCTGTTTCACTAACCTATGTGAACTGGTTCATCTCTGGTGGCATCTTCAGAATTCAAATATCAAAAGTAGCGAAGACGGGGCAACATTCATACATCTTTCATTCTTCTGTGTTAGTGGTGGCCAATGCCACTTGTAACTCTGTGTTTATAGTAAAAATAAGTCACTTTATTACTTTTGTTCAAAAGGTACAAAACATACAGTTTGACATTCCTCAGAGAAATGTACCTTGATGATATAAATTTTAAAAAGGGAGATAAGGAGAGAATGTGCCACAAGCAGGGAGGTTTGAATCAGATCCTTTCCAATCCAAAACATTCTATGATTCTATGATTATTTTCCCACTTAAACTGCTAAGATATGGGTTGTAGGGAGATGGAATGAGATGGCAACTTCTAGATAAGCATTTACCTGTAAGAAAGGGTGGTTAAAGGAGCTGGTTTTCTTAGTTGTCTGATTAAAAGAAAAGTAAGACGTGCTGTTTTGGCTATGGAGCTGGAATGAGAAAAGCAGTATTCACGAAAACCCATGTCTTTCCAAAACTTTTTTCCAATGGCAGTCAATTCTTCATCTCTCTGTGCCTGTGGGAGCAATGATTCTTCATTTCTCTGTCTTTTTGGACTGAAAATTCTTCCCTTAGTGACAACTATCTGTTACTTTTGCAATTCACTCCAAAATGGGACTCCTACTCCAAGAGGTACTCACTAGTGAGACTGCTTTTTAAATACAAGATAGGATTAATAAAATCAGTCTTATGGAGGATGTATGTGAAGCCTGGTGAAATTTCAATAGCTTGATCTCAGCTGTATCAAAAATATAGAGAATCTTAATGTTCAAGCTCATAACTGAAAAAATTAAGAGATCACTTCCCTATATCAATGTAATCCTGTGGTCTGAAAGTGTCAGAATTTGTTATTGCTGCCTTTTGGCATTTTTCTGGGAAAAAATCCTGTTCATCTCTTCCTCTGATCACAGTCTCACCTTTGAGAACTTTCTATGCCTTCTCCTGTGCAACTCTCAGGAACATATTTCATGGAGGGCATACATGGCTGACAAGTTTAGCATGTACCGTTCACCAGGAGTAAGATAAAAACAGGACTAGATGCAACAGTCCAACCTATCTTGGACCTATTCCTTGTACCAATAGGTAAGGTGGCAAATTTTGCCCAAGAAGATGATTTCCATCACTATCGTGGCTCCTATTTGATTTCTCGGAGACTGACCTTCCTGAGAAATTCTCTTTTATTTTTTCCTTCTTACTTGGATGCCTGAAAAAAAGTTTGGCAGTAAAATGTTGTTAGTCCTTTTCCTTTGTCCCCCCTTTCTCATTCATGTTACCTCTTTCTCCCCTCTTTTTGCTTCTCTCTAAAGGTTGAGAGTATCTAAAGTAATATATGGTCCTGCATTTTGAATTTTTCTGAACTGTTTATAATGAGATTGCCAAATGGTTTTATGACTGAAAGAAACTACAGAAAACCCAAGGGTGTAATATCAAACACTCTGAGTGACTTGAAACCAGAAAAGAGTTGGGTTCAATTTACTACCAAGATTTCACCTTTCCGTAATTTTACAGGACTGTGAAGGTCTACTGGGACAGGAACATTTTTTAAAAAATAAATTCTGTTAGTAATCCAGTCAGCACACTAGGGTGCAAGTCCGTTCCTGAGTATACTGCAGCTCAAACAATAATAACCTGTATTTGTATGTGTCTAACCTGCAGGTTATCTGCTTGAAAAGCAGAATGTCATAAGCAGCAGAGTGGGTTGTATATGTGTGTGAGTAAAAAAAGGAAGAAAATTTTTCCTTGGAGTGCCTCCATTGTCTGTTCCCTCTCCCTTGGTAACTCCATCTCCACCTTCTTTACCTTGTATTTTGTTTGAGTTATCCCAGGGTGCAATGTGTATTTTGAGAGGTAGTGCTTTTAGAGGTGTGCCTGGTTATCTGAGCACAAGAGCTTTACATAAGAAAATACAATGCTAGTGATGATTTTGTCTGAGTTTGTTTTATTCTAGTGCAATGAACTATTAAATTCACTTTATGAAAAAAGCCTATCATCTCTCTCTCAATTGGACTGAAAGCAGGAGAGGGTTGAATTCTTAGCTGTGGGAAAAGAGAATTGCTCTGAGCAAATTTTCATTACCTGCTTAATTTGTAATACTTTTGAAATCATATTTTAACAGCTAGCATTTGTCTGCCCTATGCAATAAAAGTCACATGGTTATGCATTACTGTAGGACACCCTGTGGCAAACTACATCAATGAACATACCATAGCTATGTCCATACTTTTCTTCCTGTAGAAGTGAAATGGACTCTTACTCTCTCCCTCACTCTTTGTGGAGCCACAAGGGGTGGGCTTCTCTGTAGTAGAGCAAAACACTGAGCCAGATTACTTTATTTGGCTTCAAATCAAAATATATACAGTTTCTGCTAACATGTTGAGCATTGGGTTGGTGCAAGATCGCAGTGGCCAGCGGTAAAATAATATTTTGCCACTACTTTCTTGGGATTTATTCCTTGGTAAGGAGAGCGGAGCATTATTAAGATTCCTTATCTAATCTCTGCAAAATATTATTGCTCAAGGGATGCTTCAGAGTGTCACACCTTGTCTATGCTCCATGAAATCTCTAAATTTGGATCTTCAAACTTTTTGTGTGTTGGAGACCATTAAAATTCAGCTGTATGTACTGTGAGAGCAAACACAGGGTTGTAAAACCCTTTATTCTTTCTCTGGGGAAATTTTCAGAGACCCTACGCTTCAGAGGGATGGTCTGTGCTGGATTAAGCTACAGCAGTAAGAACATTACTGTTTCCAGTGAGAGACTGGCAGGAATGTGCTGGAGTGGCAGAAGGGAACTCTGTTCTCCTCAGCATCCTGCCGAGGACTGGTTAAACGCTTCTACTGGTTAAACACAGCTAAATCCAAAAGACTGAGTGTAGTTTAAACTAATACACTGAATTTGTGAACTCCACTATCCAGAGAGGCATTGCCTTTCTTTGCATGCTGTTTCTACTGTCCTTGCTGTGAAGACAGTAATTGTTAAGAGGGTGGATGTCCAAATATATAGTATCTTAAACCTCAGCACTTTAATCCCACAGAATAAGTCTGTAGGAACACTGCAGGAGATCAGATTCTCTGTTTAGAAACATTGGTCAATTTGTTTCTTTTGCTTATAAGATCATAACTAAATGTTTATATCCTTTGGGATATGTTTGTTTTTGTTTTAATTTTCACACTGGATATATAACTTAGTGTGCACCTCTATGATTACTTTCTCTTAAAAAACATTCAGTGTGCTTGTTATGAATACAAATGTACAATGCAGAAAATAAGTGCCATAACAGACAACAAAATCTATCTATCATAATTTATTCACTCAACAAAGCTATAAAAAAGTTTAGTACATAATATACTAATGCTATTCCTTTTGTTCCACCACTTGCTTAACTGAGTTATATCAGGGGTAAATGTGAACCAATAAATCTGTGTAATAGATGCTCACCTGCTACGATGTAACACAATTCAAAAATTATTCAGATGTGTTTCAGTTGATGATTGATACTGGGCTTTGCTGTCTGTAACTGAGATTCTTTCATAACTGTCCGATCACGCTTTATTTAGTTTCATGACGCCAAATGACAACAAGTTTTATGTTACTGGTTCCACTGTTATGCATCTTTTTATGGCTACTAGCTTACATATTAATGCAAGGTAATATAAACCATGAAACTACAGGGACATCTATACCAAAGATGACATCAGAGGAGCTAAACCTTGAACTAAGGGATCCTTCTCCACTTGAATGCATTTACAGCTGTGATCAGACTCAGAGAGGGAGCTGTGTAGCACACCTGTTATCCAAGGAAACCTTATTTCAGCACTGTGTGTACTCCTGGAATATCCCATGTATATGCCACCGGGATGGGCTTAGTACAGATGGCAAGTGTTAAGAGAGAAGGATTGAGAGGTATTCAAGCATTAACATAACAGGCACTGTAGAAGAGCTTGTGATGCCACTTTCTATTGTTTCTGTTTTGTTGAAAAATCAGAAGGAGGATTTATGCCAATGTGTTTGCAAATCCTGGCTGCAGTGCATCCTATTCTTTTAGAGCCAGCTAGCTAGACACCAGCCGTGTGCATGCAAGATGTTGTGATTGTTTTGCCTTCACTGCTTGCTTGGAAGCAGAGATCCCTAATTTTATCTTCACCACATGCAGGAAATCAAGATTATCTTCCATTTTCCCCATGATTAAAATGGGGATACTCTGAAATGAACATTTTGCCAGTATTCATAATCCTTTCAGGCATCAATCATGGCATGCTCCTTTTGTCTGAATTCTTGCCTAGGATAACAGGCTTGCTATGAAGCTGGAGAGGCTTGTGGCAATGAAATAAAAGAATTTAAGAATCAAACCAAAACACTACTCAATAAGAAAGGAAGACAAACTTTTCATGTGGGAAATTCTTCCTTTCAGAAATCTTTTACTGTTTATTGGGAATACATGAACGGCTGATAGTCTGTCAGGTACCAGTTGAAATATCTAGTTTCATTTTTTAGGCACCCACCAGTTAATAGGCTGGGGGTTATTTTATTATAGTTTTGTTACTCTGTGTATGTCACTTAGCTTAATAAGGTGGGAGGGTGCATTGTTTTTCACAGAGTATTTTATTCAGAGACAAAGCCTCTGTGTGTTGTGAGTCTCCCCATACAACTTTTGTGAAGGTTGTATGTGAATAAACTTAAGCTGAGAGTAATAGAGAGTACAGTGCTAACACCGTTATGTGAACTCAAGCGCAATACAAAGATCCCTCTGACTCAGTAGTTCCTGGTCTTACTTTGCCACTTGGACCTCAGGACCTGTAAGGCAATCCTTTTGAGTACACAAAATCATAATGGGTGATCAAATCAAAGCCCAGATAGTCTGAAAAGGAGAAGTCAGACTAAAGCTGCCATACCAAAGCCTCCAAAATATATTATAAGCTATAACCTTACTGTAGATAATAAAACCATACTAGGAATAAATGAGGCCCATTACTTCTTTTTTTCCCCATTGTCAATATGAAATTCTGATGATAGATACTTTATTGCTCTGCATGAAGCTGCATATATTATTTAACTAGGATGAAAGATTTCCATCTCTTCAGCTACATGGGCAGCTTTCGTGCGATAAAGTTTTATTCTGGCAGGGGAGTACTGCCAAGCTTTACTTTGGTTAAGTACATTAAAAGAAATTCTATCATCCATGTGAGTCTGCATTGTAAAATTCTGGTTTGTTCCCTCGATATTATTTTCACTAAGGTTATCAATGCAAGAAACCTTTTCAGTAATCTTTAGCACATGTTTGCTATGTAAATCAAATTATAAGTAGCAGATAAAACCTTGCTAGGGCTTCTGAAGCCGTGGGTGTAAAATGGATTTGATTTCAACACTAAGTCTAAGTTAGAGAATGAAGAGCTTTGCTGTCTTACAAAATTCTGACTATACAGCTGTTAAATCTGCAGTTTCTGCCACATTCTGTTTTAGTGACCTTGTCACACTTACTTCAGATGTGTTCTTCTATCCCCTAAGAATCAGTAGCGTATGATTTTCCAATCTTTATTACAGTAAGGTAACACTCTGAGGCCCTAACATAGTGGAAATGATAAGCAGGAAACAGCATTTTGGGAAACAAAGAGTTTAGACTAATTCCTTATGAGTTTCTATTAGGCAGAACTGTTCATCCTTTTAAAATCTTATTGTACCCCCTGAAAAGAAGCGGCTGACAATGGGGCAGAATGGCTCATTTTGAGTTTGGGATTGAGATTTGCCTTGACTGCAGTGGCGTAGGTCTTGGTACTTTTGATCAGATAACTCTCTGAAAGACTGAGGAGTTCCAAGGCATCCGTTCCATTTTTCTTGTCATAATAGCTACTTTGGAGGTTCTGGTGGCACAGCTCAATTCTTCTCAGGTCTGCTAGATCTACAGATAGAATAGATTTGATACATCACAAGTCCTTTTGCATTCTTTCCCTCACTCTTTTCCAGAATTACTTTAGGTTCAGAAATCTGATACATCTTTTCAGTATAGGCCAGTTATCACCAAGATCCTTGCATCCTTTGAGAAGGACTGTGCTTACCTCTACCAGAATTTGACTCCTCTCAGCCTCAACCATGTTGCATCTTGTTTCTCCATCACTCTTCCTCAGATCAGTCACACAGCTTCAAGGCTGCTTCTGCTCTGCATTGTCCTCAACCTTTTTCTTAACCACCTCTTTTCTTTTCTTAGATTGTCTTTTTCTTTTCTTAGTTTATCTTCCCATCTTTGGTTTCTTCTCTTGTCATGACTGTTGTCTTCTGTTCCTGCAGCTGCCCATCAGCCTTAGAATATACCTCGGGGCTCATCTTTGTTTTATATCTTTATCTTATCTCTTTAGAGCAGCAGCTCTAACAATGCCTACTGCTTCTCAGCTGCTGAGCCCTCATGTCTCCCAACTTCTGGTAACACGATATTTTCAGACACTCACTCTGCAGGTTCTTGTTTTCCCACATGTGATTAAGGGTCAAAGTTTACTCTTTAGATGGTTGCCAAGAAGTAAGAAGAGCAGTGATGAGTCAGAAGCTCTATAAAGCCAGCGGCATAACAAAGTTTTAGTGTTCAATGAATTAGGACAATGGGAACAATCATAAAGCCTTCAGTGCCAAAATGGTCTTTTTGTTTATAAACACCTGCACAGTGGGATTTCCCATTGCATGACTGTAGTGCTTTGGCTCTTTTTCATTAAAAGATAATAATTTTTGAAAATAACACAAGCACTCAGGTTGAAGACTGGGAGAGTCTATGGGGAAATTGCATTTAGATAAAGAATCCTAGCTAGGTAACACACTCTCATATTGTTTTTCTTTTTCCTGTTTGTCATTCTCTTTTGGACTTTATGGGGGCAAAATAGGAGAAGAGAGTAAATTTTAGAGAATTATTGTTGTATTTCTGAAGTAGATGCTTATGTCTTGTTCTAGACCCTGTTTAGAGACCTGGATTATGTCAATCCATGACACTGGACAATAAATCAAGGCATGGTGGATTCTGTAATTTTTCTACAAATGTTGGCTGCACAGCATAGCATTAACTTCTTTATATATCCTGCTGCATTATTAAATAGAATGAGCAGTGCAAAAAAATGCTTCAAGAATGAGCTACACTTCAGATCATATTGATGGTTTAAGCATTTTGAACAGTGGTGAGGTTACGCTCATGGCATGCCATTTCTTGGTTACTTCCCTATACTTTTCTAAAACAAGAATTAAAGCTGTTTTAAAGAGCGTAATAGGCGTGACTAGAGGATGGTTTAGCATTTCCACAGAGCTTCTGATTTTTACTGAGAAGCTAGAAAGAGGAAAAGTAGAGAGAAAACACCTGAAAATAAAAAAGCACATTTTAAAAGTTGAATTTCATCTCAGTAGAAATATCACAGGCAGCTATAACCAAAAACTGCTTGACTAAGACAGCAGTAATCAGTGTGAAAGAAAACACATTCAAAGAAAGGAAACATCCAACGAGAGAAATAATCTTAAGATCAAAGATATCATTAGTCTTCTCAGTTCTTGAAATAGTCTCACAAGCAATAATTTCTTCCAGAATTACTGGAAAATGTAATGGAACACAGTATTATTAACCTTAGTTTAGACTTTTTCTTTTTGATATCAAAATCTGATAGTGCTGTGTCACAAGCATGTATTACAAGCTAATTTCCTTCAGTTCATGACTCCTGTGCATCAAATTTTATGCAAATCTATTTATTATCAGTATCAGGAAGAGCTAAAACATTCAAAGGCAACATATGATTGTGACTCTGCCTTCCCAGACTTCAGGCATGCACTTAGTAAATCTCCTTGAGAACTATGCATAGGATTTTTCTAGGCTCTGAATGAAGAATTTTGTAAGGGGCTATTGCAGACAGTGAAGAGGCAAGTAAAAATATAACTATATTGAAATTTCCTAGAGCACCCTCTGAATTTTGCCTAATTAACTTCTGCTGCAGGTTTTCTGTTCAGTATCTCATGGTTCTCTTTTACTGGTTTGTTTTTATGTGTAATACTGGCAAGCAGCTACAGTTAGAAATCAATAACCATGTGAATGCTCAGGAAGCAGCTAAAGGCTAGAGCTGTTACAGAGATGGGGAAATGTCCTTTACAAATACAAGGGAGGCAAGATGAGACAGAGGAAAGTAAGCATTCTTCATCTGATCAAAAAATATAAACATGCTTGAAGAAAAACTCTTCTATCTGGGCTGAGAACAGACAGACACAACAGCACCAAGTGCAGATTAGGAATAATTTATGTTGATTTAAATTAATTGTACTGTTTATTAAGATAATTTAAAAGACAAAAAATCACTGGCACTTACGAAGCAAAATGATGATATGGCAGTGATTATTCTTTCTGGAAGGGACAGAAAGACAAATATTTGCCACTTACAAGGTCTGGATCAAGGTCTGGATAGGGAGAAATTTTTACAGCCCTGGAAAGCAAAACATGCTCCTTATGGAGGCAAAATTGTTCCCACTTATTTTGCTCTTAGACCTGTTTCCTGTATCTTCCTAGAGGATCAGAACTAAGCCCAAACTGGAGTTCTATGGCAGGGGTGTGGTGTGATGTTGCTGTTCTCTATCAGTGCGAATTCATTCTGCTGTGTACAGATAGTTTAATTTTTACACACATGTTTTCTTTGAAGACAACTTAGTGAATAATAAGCACATTTGGGAACACTGATTTAAGGTGAATCAGAGCACTGAGTCCTTCTCATTTCCTTATTCTATGAAGTATGATGATCAGTTTATGTAACCTAAAACACCTTAAATTCACCTAGAATCTCATTCCAAAGTTCTACTCAGTACAGCTTAAGCCACATTAAATCAGGCACAAAACTGCTTTACCTCTCTCAATGCTAATTCCATGAAGGGACTTGAAATTTTTCATTGATTTTTTTTTTTCATAGTTCTTGCATGGAGAAGGTCTTATTATTTTATTTGTGAACAGTTGTGTGAATACATAATTTTAAAAATAATTCCTAGATTTAAAAGACTATTAAATCCCATTAAAATATGCACAATCAGAGGGAGCACTGAATCTTTTTCATACTGGCTGCAAGCTAACTGCACCTGTGAAGCATGTCTGCTTCACAGACTCAAGTATCTGCTGAACCTTCCAGCAGCCCCTCCAATTTTTGCCCTGGTATAAGCTGGTGTGCAATTAGAATAAGGAGGCAAAAGCTTATGCAGAGATCTGTCCTAAATTTGTTTGACCTTGACCCGCAAACTAATAGAAAAAAATCATCTTTACCACTGAGTGTATATTGCAAGTAAAGCTTTGCAGAACATACATTTTTAGAAACCTTATCTCGCATCATCTTGGATTAGTATAGAGTTTGGCCTCTGTGGAAGGCCACTCGGCAAAAGCCCATAACTTTCTGATCAAGGTTTCATTGGAAAGGCAGCTACACATTGAAGGGATATATTAGCATTTGCTGAAGTTTGGTTGATTGCATTTGAATTTCCCCGGCACTGTAACTCCTCAGCTTTCCTGAAAGGTGAGATGGAGAACAGAGAATTTCACCCTGTAGCACAAGTATGGTTTGGTGAGATGGGGTATGCCTACGTCAGCTTTTTAGTTCATATTAGGAGGGCACATTTCAATGCAACTCTCCTGACAATCCCTACATGTTGTGCTTTGGTTTGCAGTGCAGAGCTGTCTCAGAACACGTGAGATGCCTTCCTTTGGGAGGAAACAAAGTTGTAAGATTTTCTCCTGAGGTGTTCGTAGTGTGTTCCAGCTGAAAACAATTATTCAGCTAATGGAATCAGACCAGGGCCACTCTGAAGTGAAAAGCTGCAAATGAGAAAAATTGCAGATGTGGGATGTCCAGTAACAAGTGTTTAGCTCCAGAGAGCTGCTTTTGCTGATGTGCACAACTGGTTAAGGTAGTGTCAGCCCTTCTGATCTCAGGTGTGCAGCATGTACATGTGAGCAGAGATTCCCCCAATTTCCACTGAGTACTAGAAAATAATTTACTCTCACATATGTTGAGATAAGGGACATATAGACATATATAGGCATATATTGATATTAAAAGCTGTCTATAGGCTAAGGAAGAGCAAGGAAGACTTACAGTATGGATTGCTTGAGGTACACTTTTAAAAAACAAATGTGTGCTGTAGGGAGCTACTTGTCCTGGTTTGACACAAATGAATCATTCCAAGCACTGGAGGCGTCGGCAGACACCTAATCCTAGAGAGAGAGTTCAGCAAAATTAAGACCTAGTTATTAAGTATAATCACCAATGTTTATAGAACAAATTACTGCTTTTGGGTACCGCTGATGTAGATATCTGATATACCACCAGTGATGTACCAAGTGAGAACCTGATTTTTCAAGGTTCATTATGTAATTAGTTCATTTTTTTGCTAGGTGTTTCTTACTGTAATGTCTTCATATCATCTGCAAAA
This sequence comes from Zosterops lateralis, assembly GCF_965231275.1. NCBI lineage: Eukaryota > Metazoa > Chordata > Aves > Passeriformes > Zosteropidae > Zosterops > Zosterops lateralis. The sequence continues at coordinate 88,071,915 of NC_139762.1, forward strand.
TCTTTAACATAATTTTCACAGATAAAATATTGGTTCAGAAATTCTGCCACGCTAATTAAATGTGAGAAAGGTACTCATTGCATTTGTGAATATGCATATCATTTCATATGAGTTTGCTAGCAAATGTATTAAAGAAATTTCTGTAAGTAACTATGTCATTTCTGTAAGTAAGTATGTAATTTCTGTAAGTAATCATGTTTTGGAAAACTGACAGTTGTTTTTATTATATTCTTGTGTTTCTTTTTCTGTAAATGTGGGGATGCATTACACATGTGTTGAATAAATAATTCATATGAGGGTGAATTCCTCCACTCCCTCAAGCCTCCAGATAGAAGGTAGTTCACCAAAATCAAGATGAATTACTCATGGACTTTGTGTTCCGGTTCTTCTTTGGTCTGTGCATGCTTCTTTCTGTTTTATTTGGAGAGGGGAAAGGGTGTGGCAGGGCAGAAGGGTAGCCTGTTATGACGTGGACTCTGACAAATTCCCTTGGGCTTGACCTCCAAGTTGAATGCAATCATGTAGCTTATTTACTCTGAGTTAATAGAATCTGTGTTTAACATTTATTGTATTTGATTAATGAAGGTTTTGCTGTTCTTTTGCTGAAGGAAAGGACAGATGTGTTTGCGGTCCACTGCCTCCACTTAAACAAACACAAAATCAGGTTTCAGATTTTACTCAAGGGCATACTTCATCAAGGGGACAATATATAGCCTTCAGTCTGAAATCAGCTGTCAGAAGCAAAAAGTGCTATGTGTTTTTTTCAATCATAGATGAGAGAGTAGCTGTCTTTGAGCATCTAGCTTTTCATACTACTGAACACTGCCCAGTATCCAGAGCCAGTAGAAGAAACAACAGCCCTGGAAACCTGAGGCTGGTTTTGGCCTTTGTATTCTTCATATCCCTCAGCATATAAACCCACATTCCTTGCTTCAGGTTCCCTTTGAGATTCCCAGTGCCCACAGTGCACACTGTCTAATCTGCATGACAACTATCATGTCTTGTTTAGTTTGATGTACAATACTAACTCTCAGAAACCACATGTCATTTAGAGCAAATCAACCCCTTTATACCAAATATGCAAAAGTTTTAGCCCACTCCTCCCTTAATCTACTTTATTTACTCTGTCGAATTAGAGACAGTAGAAATCTCAGTCATTGTCCACATCTATCCATTTGCCATAAGGACAGCAGTAGTTTTTTGACACACAGTCTTGTTTGCCCATTCAGAGCAAAATCAGAGGGAGAATAGGATGGTTGCTTACTGTAAGATTGATTTAAAACTAAGAAAATTTGGTTTGAAGCAATAAGATGTGAGTTTGTTTATGAAAGAACAGGATGATGGAGTATTTTAGTAAACATTTTGCTCAAAAGCAAAATGTCTTTGTTATCAGATATGTCCCATGTGTAGAAGCTGAGTATTGTAATGTAGAATCTTTGTATAGTAATAAAATAAATAAGAATGTGTTGTGATTTGTGTTGCTTGTAGGCAGATGTCCCCATTGGCCACACTTGAAAATCGTACACCAGTGCTGTCTCATATTTGTAACTCATCTAGTAAGTACAGACACTGTCACTAAAGTAGCATCTTCAACATATTTATTTACTTTGCTACCTCTAATGCAAGCTGCTTAAGCTGAAGAAGTTCTGACTTGATTTACAAGAACATAGTCAGTATCCATGATAGTAATACTGCTGTGACTCTTCAGCTGACAGTGCACATTGCAGAATGTTTTGAAGTAAATATTTTTCAGGACAAAGACTCTCAGTAAGACGTGCTGTGCTATAAAATATTTGTATATACTGCTGCTGAAAAGATTTAACTGGAAATGAAAATTGCCTGGCATTTTTCAGATATTGTTACTAATGAAAAATAGCAGAGTGACTTCATGCAAGTTTGTGCTGGGTGGTGGAACAGTCTCTCTGCAGAGAGAGCCTACTAGTTTGTTCAGCCAAGGCCAGGGCCTTGAACAAATGGTGTTCATTTCATATGTATGCCTAGAGAAGGGGCAGCTCATCCAGGTCCAGTATTTCCAAGGCAACAGATCGACTTGGAAGTTCCAGGGCAATGAAGTTACAAAGACAGTTCTTATCAATAGCAGATTTTCTCACAGATTTTGACTGATAATGGTTCCTCCTTGCTCTTATCTCAGCAGAGTATTATGCATGCAGTCGTGTGAGGTTTATGGGGCCTGCAGCTTCCTCCACTGAGACAAATCTATCACTGGGCTTCCTGTTGTTGAACAGAAAGCTTACAATGCTTTATCCATGATACAAAGGCATTTCCCTTCTGAAAAGAAAAATATGTAAAAGATTTTCCTAGAAAAAATGTATGACCTACATTCGAGATGTGGCCAAGGGCTTTCACATCACTTTAAGGTAAATGTGCTTAAACAATTCTAAATCTATTTCAGTGCATTTGGGAACATGCTATAGACACACAACCTTAGTGTCTCTACAGATCATTCTGGGTATATAGAAGTGACAGTTCAGGTTTGCACTAAACTTCTCAAATCATTTCAACAGCTGCTAAAGCACAGTAATGAATTTATTTAGGAAAAGGATCATATTTTCACTTTATGTGTGCTTACAAGAATCCTTGTCATAGGGGAATCATGTAGAGAATTTTCTGTTGACATCTTTATTCTAGAAAAGCAGCTGACTGTAACTAACTTATCTAAGAAACAGCCTTGGTATATTACTGCATTACATATCAAAGGTCATTCACCAGCAGAAGAATCAGCAAAAAATGCAAAACATTATATGCAGCTTTATTTTCATCATGAATTTGCCAAGTCAAAATCTTTAGAGGAAATCCATGAAAAGCATAAACCATCATGTGTAATAAACATGGCATTCCTGCTTTAGGCTACTTCTCTAGTGATAGTTTCATGGGATTCATTGAATTGTAATGGCTTCTTTATTCTGTTCTGCTTTTTCTAATTTCTAATGATGAATCTCAACAGAAACTGAGGTGCAGAGAGACAGTGTATGATGTAATATGCTAATGAATCTGGTAAACTGCTTTCTGTGCTAAATATGGTTTGACCTGGACAGGAACGATTAACAAACTTTCTGTTTTAGGGATTCCTGCCAATTTTCAGTATGCATGACAGCTGAGAACTGCTTGTTCCTGAACATGAATGCTACCACCGTCATTGTTTCCTGTTTCTGGCAGGAATATCATGTCTGTTCTGAATCTGTGAGCCATAATCTTATTTTACCACAATGCCAAATTCCAAAGGTTCATAACAGGACTCCCAACTGCTTTTAGTGCTTAGGGCACTGCTATACATCCAAAGCAGCCCTCCACCCAGCAGCTCTTATCACAGCCTGTGGAATACCAGAACAAACTGTACAGAAGGATATGTTTGTGTGAATCTCTAAGCACCTGCTGCATTACCACAGCAGTACATGCTGCAGACATCATGGGCTTCTTGCTGGAACTGTGCTGTAACTCGAGTGTACCTGTAAAGGTGTTCTTGTCTTTAAACTGTAAGCCCAGACACAGTGCTGAAACAAAGCCACTTACATTTTTCTAGTTTTATATAGCCTGTCTTAGGAAAAGAGTACAAGAATCAAGTTAATTTCCCCGTTGTGGTAGAGAAGACAGATTTTTTTGTCTCTTTCTTGAGCATTGCTCTTGTCCCTAGTGTGCCCAATATCCTGTGCTTCTGCCTTGCATTCAGGGGTGCCCTACTGCAGTAGAATTCTTTAAAGTTTTCTTGAGAATCTTTATGACGCATCCATGCTTCATATATGTTTGGCATCTATCTCAACCTCACCAGAAAGGGAGGGGAACATAACTGCCAGCTGCATAGAACATGTTGAATCTGGAACTGTGATATAGGGCAGGTATTTCTACAGATAACCTGAATGCAGGAAAATCCAGTGCAGGAAAACCTTCACATTTACATTTTCAGTAAGTGTGTTGGAGTTGTCTGGTGTTCTAGATAATGTATGCACACCAGGTCCTGTGATGCAAAAATCCTAAAAGAAGCTGCTAAAGTAAATTTTTAGTTTGGTTAGCATTTCTCCTGAGTGGAGCTTGTCTTTGGACCTAAAAGCATGCCATGTTGAAGCAGAGGTTAATTATCAGCCTTCCACTTCAGCATGTTCCACAGAACCCACTGTACAAACCAATGAGATGGTCACTGCATGGCTCCAAACCCAGAGTATGTTTACAAAGCACCTGACAGATGTGTGGGCAGGGTGAAAAGAGGTTTGGTGTCATTAAAGTGCTTTGATAGCTCTATGCTCTGGAGAAACTCAGGGACAAAATACCCTAACAGGTGTGACCAGCATGACCTTAGTGCTTGGGCAATTAAAATGAGTAAACTATAAAATATTCATAGCACATGATGCTGCTATGATTTTCTGGCAGATTGATTGCTTCAGTCAGGCTGAGGGGACTGGCTGCCAAGGATTTACACTGGCTAGTGAAAAGCACTCATGATAATAGGTCCTACTGGTAAAAATGACAAAACCTGGAGGTCAAAGCACCAAGAACAACAAGTGAAATAAAAATTACTCTGTTGTGACTCTATTCTGACATAGGTGAGTGCAGCAAGTTCAGCATGCTAAAATATCTGGCAAATGTTTGGTTATTTTTCCCAGTGCAGCGCTCCTTTAGGAATAGGGACAAAGCTCTTATTTTAAAATGAATTCCTGATAAGGAAATACTGGAAGAAAGGTTATAAGGTTATGTTAAAAGATACTTGATAGAACTTGTTCTTACTAGAGAACTAAATTGCATACACTCAAGCTAATGCCCCTTAAGTTAATGTGGCTTGAATGAGGAAAGCCACCCTGTAAATTAACACCATGGGGATGCAGAATAGCTGAGCTGATCAGCTCAGGAAATCAGAGTCCTGAGCTGATTTCCACTGTTGGGTAAGATAACTCCTGTTGAACGCATATCTATTCTTGAATGAGAGTTACTGGTTTGTTTGTGGACATTTTTTCATTAATGGAACCTGAGTTATCAACAGCACAAATATTAACTGAAGCTAACTGCAGTAAAAAAAAGTCATGTCTCCATGCACTCCCCAGCCCTCTTCACAGGCTGGGAGAGGAATTGTCACTGTGGCCGAAGGCAGATTTTGATAAGGATGTTCCCACTGAAATTTGCATGTGTCTCGTTTTTGCTGAGGACATTTACACTTGGAAATTTAGCAAATAGGATTCCATCTTCTCACTGACATTCACAGGAGTTTTGCTCAAGTAAAAGTGGTAAAGCACAGCTTCCACTTTGCAGATAGGCTTGTGATTATATTAGGTGTAAAGGAAAGATATGTTTAAATAATGGAATGGCTGTCACAGAAGTGACAAAAGACAGACAGGTGTATGACACAAAGGAGGAACCAGCAAGTGAGATATTAGCTACTGCCATAAAAATACAAAACAAGGGCACTGCTGAGGCACTGAAGGACAGTGTTACTTTCCATTTCTTTCTCTCAGTGGCTACTGAGGAGTAGTAGCTGAAGATTTAAATTCTCTTTAAAAATCATTTATGAAATTATAAAAATTGAAAATATTTGCCTGTGAAGATGAAATTCCGTTTTTGGATGCAGCTGTATCTCTAGAGTACATGCTCTGTTCGGCAGTTGTTTAAAATGTGCACAATTTTCCTTCAAATCTGCACAACTCTGACAGTTAACAACAAGTTTACAAGCAGATTAAGGACACTGCTTTATAAATTAGATTTTTAAAAAACTGTAAAAAGGACAGAAGGGAATCTCCCTTGTTGAATTTCCATGTTTAACTTAATTCAAGGCAGGCCAAGTTTCCACATCAATTCAGATCAGAGAGGATCATAAGCTTCCTTTTCTAATGACCACATAGCCAGACTATCTTGTGTGCAAGGTCAGAAGTAATTTCCTTCCTTCTGAAATAATCACACATCACTACATCTGATGAACTGTGTCTGTGCTTGGGACAACATGGGAACCACAGCTTGCTTTAATCCAGCTTTATTCTCTCTTTTCTTTTGTACCGCCTTCAGAAATTAAGTAATCGCAGTTGTATTTTATATCCTTTTAAAGACCTGGGACAGGCCTGTGTGAGTGTAGAAAATCTAAGAGAAAGGAAACACAGATAAAGATAATCACTAAGATCTGGCATTTTTTCCTATTGTTGGTACTCAAGTTGAGCACAAAGACTTTTTTAGCATGAGGGAATTTGGGGGTTTTTTTGGAACAAATTTTTTTTTTCTTGTAAAACTCTATTATATTGATACAGAACTCCCTAGTGCCAACACAATGTGTTCCCCACCCCATTAAGGTCCAGTGCTGGTCATTTCAGCAATTTCATACTGATGTGTTCTGCTCCACTGATCAAACTGCTTTAATAGGTACAACTGTCAATTATGTGTACAAATACCTTATGTGCTGATCAAATATCATAAATATTCAGAGCTGAGACTTGGTCAGCTACACATGGGCAGATCAGATGTAGCACTAGTAAGCACAAGAGAAATATTTCCCCTCACACCTTACTTTGCAGGAAGTAGTATTTGAGCCTGTGAAATGTTACTGGAACTTTGGGTGATATAATATTCATATATTTTATGTATATGTATATTATATGTAGGGGAGGGAGGAGTGGCAGAAGGTGTCTTTAAGATTTTACTTCTTGCTATCCTGCTCTGATTTTGTTAATAATGAATTCAGTTACTATCCCAAATTCAAGCCTATTTTGCCCATGACAGTATTTGGTGAGTGATTTTTCCCTGTCCTTAGTCAGCTCACAAACCCTTGGTTGTATTTTCTCTCCACTATCCACTTGTAAAGCAGAGTGATAGAGGAGCTTTTGCTGGGTGCCTAGCATCCAGCCAGGGTTAACCCACTACATAAAGTAACCAATTTCACAGATTTCCATCCCTAGTGCAGAGGAAATACTGTTCAAATTGCTGGTGAGCACCCAGTTTTGGATAATATGACAAACTCAATACATTTTTAAGTTCTTCATGCACAGCTGGCAAACCATTATTTATAATTGTGCACTTAAATACACAGAATGGATACACTGGGTATCAAAAGCTGGTACTACAACCACTGCCCACAAGTGCATTTTTACATCTCTCACCTTGAATATCTTTATGCTGAGGGACCATAAACATATGTGGAACAATCCTGGAAATGTAAGAAAGATCTCATCTCCCTTGTTCTCAGTATCATTTGGTAACAGTTCTTGCTCCTCTGGAAGGCTCAAGTTTATCCCCATTTTTTAAGGAATCAAGTCTGGGGGTTTGTTGGTTCGGGGTGCTTTTCTTATTTCTGTACTTCAGGACACATAAAATTAGATGACCTTAATCTGGCAACCATAATCAAAAGACCTACTTAAACTGTCGTCTCTTGTCCCCTTAAGATCTTTCCTTTCTTGTGAGTTGTTGTCCAGGAAGCAAAAAAACTCCTGTAATTTGGAATAGTGGAAATTGAGAGCGTGAAACTCTAGGATAAATAATTTCCCAGTATCATTTTCTGGTCTGGAAGAAGCAAGGGCTCCAGTGCTCTGCTATAAGTTCTGAACTTTCAAATGTATTTGCCACATGAAACACAAAATGGATTTCTGTGCTAGGTCTTTCAGAAAGCTATTTTTCTTCTGTTCTTAAGTGAGAAAAACACTTCTGTATCACATTTCACCTGTCCTTGGTTCCCACTGGTTGGTGGGAAAATCTCATTATAATTTCAGAGTGCTTTAACTTATTGAACTTCTGCAGGTGACTGTTGTAAGTTGGTAGCATGGCAAAGTGGCAAAAGATTCAGTTGCTTTATATCTATTCTTGCAGGGGTGCAAGTTGTGTTTGTTTTTGGGGGGCAGACACTCTCAATGTTCTTTTTAGCATTTTATGGAAGTTTAACAAGCCAGTAGGATAAAAATCAATTAACCTGTAAACTTTCTTCTTTTACAAAACTGATTACAAGAGACTAGTACAATCAACAAATCAAATTTGCAGTTGGAGTTGCATTGATTGTGCTTAGTTGATTAAATTGATTGTTAATGAATTAGGATCTGTGTGAAATTAAATCAACAGCATCCAGTTGTAGATGGAAGGAAGATTCAAATTATGAAGTTGTGCAGCACAGCTAGAGAACTGCAAGGAATTTAAGAACTTTCCAGCTCTTCAAGATGAAGTTCTGACAATCAGATTTGCTCCATCAGTTCCTTTTTTCTTTTCCTTTTTTCCTTTTTTTTGTTCTACTTTAGAGAAGGTGGGATTCACAATGCCAAAATAAATGTTTACAGTGTAAATGTTGACATAGCCAAGCTTCTCAGTTAGCACCTTTTTAGTTCATAGAAAGTAATAAGCACTTGTAGAATGTATATAAGTGCATTCTAAATTATATGGTTTTAAATTATCGCATAAATCATAATGTCCAATTTTTTTTATTTCTCTTCATTGACTCTAAGAAAGTGCAGGGCTTGCAGGGCAGCTTGACTGTAGACATCTTCATTGCAGATCTAAAATATTAGGTGGAAATTATCTTATCAAGATGGCTCAATTTCTTTTTTCCAGAAGATTAGTTCCACACAAACACGCTCTTGCTGTCTCCAATGAAGCATGCTTATTGAAGGTAACATTTGCTAAAATGTAGATACTGCAGATACTTCTTCTGCCCACAGATGTGTATTCACACTTTGTGAAGTTTTACATCAAGATCAGTAATCAGGAGCCAGAAAACCCCAGTGCCATAAAATACAGAAGAAAAGGTAATAGTATTTAGAGAAGAAAGGAGAAGCTCCTCTCCTTACAAGGAATTGAGCTCTTCAGAAGTGGTAACACAAATGAGGGAGGCTCCAAGTAAGCATCTGGTTTGCAAAGCAAGCTTGCAGTTCTCTTACTGCATAGACCCTACTGCATAAAGCTACCAAGCTACTGATCATTTTTCACCATAGAGGTCCAGAAGAAATGCACTATCTCTGAAGCAGCTGGACACATATTTCCTTCTCAAAGAGGACCTAAGAATAAATCATATTATCTGGTAAAGTGGCCCAGTTTGGAATAAGAGCTAAGAATATAACTTTTAGTTAAGGAATTTCTTCGATTTTCTTCTCTCTGTAAATTAGATATCATATAGTGGGTTTGGGGTTTTTTAATCATATACATACATTCCAAAGATCATCATAATCAAAGAAGTAAGAAAGGATAATCTTAGCGGTAGGAATTTGCAAGTAATACTAGATCCCTCCTTGGAGAGGGCAGTGGGAGTGTCACTGAGTTCAGTTTCTTTTCTCTCTGATTTTGGTACAGCCAGTTACATTTCCATCCTTTTGGTCATTTAAAGTTACCTTTTCCATTTATTCTTGTTCTGTGTATGGGAGACTTGATAGATTCCTGATAATTTACCAAGCAGCAGAGATAGTCCTCAATGAGCACCACCCCTCTGGTGCTTGCACCCCAGGAGAAGATTCCATGGGAGCTCACACTTCCTTAGTGAGTCAGTCCAGTGCCACAGGTCCAGAGCCCACATTGTCCTGGTGTCTTTGCTCATGGAGCTGTTAAAGACATTTTCTCATGTGCTGAGACCACATATCTATGTCGAGGTTTTATCAGGGCCACCCAGCAAGAACACAGGGAGCAGAGGAGGAGGCTTCTGGTTGATAATTTCCTCAGGAGCAGGAGTTCTGGTATGCAGCAGTGATTCTAGCAGAAAAAGAGATGATTCCACATTTTCTTTTATGTGACTTGATGTACTGGCTGTCAGCTCCACTGGTATAAGGCAGCTGTGCCTCCACAAGGGAAGGCTTACAAGCTGTATCAGTATTTTGTCAAATCTTAAATTATTGGAATAAATGTATGTAAATCTTTAGATACATTCAAGAGCTCCAGAGTAAATATTCATCACTCCTAAGATTAAGGAATCTAATCATGTTTTATAAGAGATACACTCCTGAACTCTAACTCCTAAGCTGTTTCTTATCTGGTACAATAACTTTGTAAATTATTCTGAATAGGAGGTTTTCATTCATTTTGTTAATGCATTCTCTCTGATACAACCATCCTTTGCGAAGGATTACATCCTTACATTTTCTTGACTGTCATTCAGCTGGTCAGCAGATACACTTCTTATCCTAGCATTCTCTAAAATTTTCCAAATAGAATTTACCCATATCTAAATTGGATGCTCCAAGTGCTGCTCTGACATCTTTTCTTCATGCAGCTGAGAGCTAGTGGCAACACCTTCTTGCTGAAGCCTTTTTTCCTTAGGAAAAATAATCAAAAGAAAAAAACAGAATAAAACAATAGAGCATCTGAATCTTTCAGAACTCAAGTGCTATTTAATTCACATAGACAGGCTTAATTAATAATAAGGAATATTAATATTGTAAGCTAAGAAAGTGAAAGGGTTAGGGATACAGCTAGAAAGGGAAACAGAAAAACTTTAAATAGCAAATGGGTATTCATGACAGGTAATGCAGATTTTCCATCATTCCCAGCCATTAGAGATGTATCCTTTGGGAGTTTTAGGTCTAATGATAAATCATAAGATTTATAGTTTAGATGGGAATGCTTCAGTTTTGTTTTACAAGTTTCACCTTAAACATAAGACAATAGGGACCAGACCTGACTTCCAGTAAAGAAACTTGATATGCCTGCTCCACTAGGATTATGATGCTGCTCTGAGCATGTAGAGTGTTCCTGTATCGTGTTCCTTCCTGTCTTGTGAAGCAGAGATCCCATTATACCACTGTTGAATCATGTAATGAGGAACTAAAATCTTCTACTGTGAGTTAAAGACCCAAATAGAGTAAGATTTCTGAGAAGGACATAGGACCTTCTTTTAAATTAAAGAAAAATATCCTGTCATGTTTCTTATTTTTAAAATGAACTTATCTGCCAAAAAAGTAGGGAAAACAAGCAGTACTATGTTGAAAGCTAATATATGTGCATATACAACATACATACTCTGCTCTGTTTAATTAAAAAAAAAAAAAAAAAAGGACTGCAGCTGTCTAGCCTTTATATATATTAGTGTATACTCTTCCTTTACAATCTTTTCTGCTTTTTATTCCTGCATAGGGATGAACGGAAACCTTACAGAGAAAATCTCCCAATGAAATAAATTTTTACTCTCTACCAGTGTATTTTCCCTTTACCATTATATCATTCTATTCCCTTCAGTTACAGCTCTACAGCTGTGTTGATTTTTTAGATTATTGAACTTTTAGAAAAATTGAAACAAGTCTTTGTAGTAGCCAAGAATTCCTTCAAAGGAAAAAAAAAATCAACAAATTGATGTGCTGTTCTTCTGCCTTTCTAACAGCAAAACAGGGTATTTGAGGTTATTTCAGGTTGGTTAGGAAGATTGCAAATTGTTTCCCCGGAACAATAGCTTTAAGAGAGGATGGCTATAATGTACTCCTCTGTGTTTATGAGCCAGCCTGCAGAGCAGACTATCACTTGGGAAATTTCTACCTGTTGTTCCATTAACAAGCAAGGAAATAACAGATCATTGCAAGAAGAGGAAATATTAGAAAAGGTTGTAGGTAAGACTTCCAATTAACTCAGCTAACACAAGTATTATTGAAATTTGGAATCTTTGACAGTTTTCCCCATTGGACTGACATGCAGTATATCAATATTCAGCTTCTTCACCATGTATTTTCAGATCCATTTTTTGCTAGGTAGTAGCTAGTTTATTCTCTATAATGAGGTTTCCTCTGAGCATACTCTTCATGAGACCTTAGCTTTAACAAGTAATATGGTACACTGGCATACACATACCAAGCTTGCTCCTCTTGGCACAAAAATTTGTATGTGGGCTTTTTATTGACTATCATTTAGTAATCATAGTTTTCAAAGCATTAGTTTGAGGGTAAGTGTTGTAATATCTTCACTACAAATTATTGAATACCAATAACTTAATGTTAAATTTGCATATTTGTGTAAGTTGGTGGGGAAAGAATTTAAGACCTATGTTGTTGTTGCTTCTTGTGCATCTTGGATGAGCATGTCTCCTTGCTGTGTAGCAACGTATGCAGTGTCATCCAGTCACACATTTTCATCCCTAGGCCCCAATTCATACTGACCTCACATTTTTCCTTCTACAGAAGGATGTCTCTGTGTACACTACTGATGCTGTGGCTTAACAGGATTTTCTGGTTGCTACTGCTAGGTAGGGCTAAACAGAAACCTCTAAAAAAATCTTTCAATGAAATGCTTATTTCTCTTAACTGTCTGTCTGCCCGGACATATTCTTATGCCATGGCTCTGCCACACAGCACTTCTGAGCTGACTGTGTTCCTTTGCTTTGGCTCTGGTGTTCCTTGAACTCTTCAGGAGGACTCCTCCGTGATGCAGTTCCCTTAAACAGCAGGGAAAAAATCCTCTAGACTGATTTTAAGGGTGTGACTTCATCTGGTTTGTTAGTACCCAGATGCAGAGCCTCAGTTCCTGTCCCTCAAAGCCTAATGTCTTTCTCACACCACCCACCTTCTGCCAACTTGAGTGCCATCTACAGCAAACCAGTTCAGGTCACTGAAATGGCACAAAAATAACGGTAAAATCTGCTTAGACAGACCTTGCAACTTCACCCTTTGTACAGTATGTATCCCTCTGTGAACAGCACATCAGAAAAAGGCTCTTGACTCTTGGTAAGTTGCCTTGTTCACCTTGCTGTGATGCAGGGGAGCTGTGTTGTGCCCACAATAATTGATGGGACAAAATAGCACAATATGGCAAGGCAGGAAAATGTAAGCATTTGTCCCAAGCCTATCTGGAGGAAAAAAGTCTGCAAGAGTTTAAATTTTATCTGATGTAAAAATATTTTGAATTCGCCTTACACTTTCAAAAATACAGCTCATAATAATGCAGAGAATCTATGTCAGCATTTGTTATTGTCCCCTGAACTTTTAAAAATAAGCTTGATCCTCAAGGCTTATAGTATTGCATCCCACTGATTTAAGCAGTTTAAAAATATACAAACATACACCTCCACAGCTGTAAAACATTAAAGCTGTAAAGCTCTTAGTGCTACTGCCTGGGATCAATGTTTCATTTCCTAAGCCCTGTAGTAATCTGTGTGGTTTTTTTACTAACCTGGACTGATGCAGATTGCTCAGAATATACTGGCTGTTTTAATGTCTCTCTTGATAAGACTATCCTATTACTATGTGGAAAAACAAAGGGATTTAGTACTAAACTTTTCTAAAAAGAGAAAATCAATAGACAGCAATAGCATAAAAAGAAACACAATATGTTGAAAAGAAAAAAAAGGGCTCTACTTCACAACATGGGCATGTTTTAGGTGTGCAGCTGGCTTAGATCTGTCTGAATGCTTTGAACAACAAGAATTGCATGGGCTAGTGCTGAGTTTGTTCAAAGTACATGCAGTCATGCTCATCTCTGCAAGCTCATCTGGAGCACAGGCCTGCACCATGAACCTCTTCTGAGTCCTAGAGCATGTCCATTCCCTTTCCTTTTGGAAAGGCTGTGGAGACTCAAATGGGGCATCAGCCCTGGGCAGTGCTGGGTTGCAGTGTTATCGTCCTGCTACTCATGACACCTTTCTGCTGACTAATCCTGTGATCCCAGCTGACAGGACAAAAGAATCCTGCTCTCACCTTTAACTATAAGAGAATGCTGAAAATACTGTAAGCATTCAACAACATATACATGTTAAAATGAGAGATAATGTATTTGTAGTGTATTTTTAGATTATTTTCCCAGGGCAACAAATTGTGAAGCCAAATCATACAGCGAATGAAGAAAGTGCTAGGCTGTCTCTAGTAAAATCCACTTTCTATATGTCAAGGCAACAGTATGAATCTGACTCCTGACTGACAACCATTTTTCCAAGCCTGTCACACAAAAGGAATGGACATTTCTGCAGTCAATACTTTCAGGTTCTGATAAGCAGATAATAAAAGTTAATCTGAATAAGAAATAGGAAGATTTTGGCATACCTCCAGGATAATATTAAGGCCTTTCAGGTCACTGTAATGTTTTCTTTGGTCTACCAAAAAGTTGTTTACTAGCTAATATGATGTAAAGGATACACTTTTTTATTTATGAAATTTAGGCCTACAGGTAATTGGTGAAGGTGAAGGCATATACAAAGGAGTTTTATTTTAGGATTAGAGCGATAGCTGTTCAATTTTTATGTTGCATTTCCCAGTAATGTCAGATGTGTTCAGAAGCTTATCTGTCAGGCAGCTATGGACAATCATTCAACTTTGAAGCATTCATTCTTATCATCATCCTTATCAGAGTCACATGCATCCACTTGGACATTGCAAATCAATAACTGGGAATTATTTGAGGAGCATTGTGGCAAAACAGTCTCTCAGAGTACAACCCTTAAGGAAGTGGATATTGTGCATGTTTTTTGCAGTTGGCTAAATTCACATTCTATCTACAAGTTGCTGCTAGTTGCTGTCCTTTTAGTGATTCAGTTTTCTATGGGTATTTTTTAATTTCAGGTTTAGGCAGAACTAGTTTTGAGTTAAAGGACCTACATTCAGAAAACGTGGCAATTCTCTTCAGTACAATTTATTGATGACATTGTTTCTGCAAGTTCATTCTGTGTTATTTAAAGCTTTCAGTAAAAAAACAACCTGTATCCAGTAGCTGAACTTGAACTGCAATATACTTTTTTTGAAAAGCATCAATCTTGATATGACATTACTGGAAAAATGTAGCACACTTTCCCCCCACCCTCTCAGTAGTTATTTACTGTTCCTGGTTAAAATTAAATACACTAGTAAACAAACCTCCTTTCTATTTTTTCTGAATCTGAATGTATTTATATTCAGCTTTCAACCACTGGACCTCTGATAATTCAGCAGAAGATAAACTCTTTTACTGTCAAACTTCTGCTTCTCGTATTAGATGTGAGACTATGATTAAGACCCAACCCTTCACCTTCTCTTTGATGAGCTAATTAGATTAACCTTCTAGAGTCTTTCACTAGAAGGCATGTCTTCTAATTCTGTAATCATTCCCTAGGCTCTGCTATGAACTTTGTCCAATTTCTCAGCATCCTTCTTGAAATTAGAATGCTTGAAATAGGCACAGTGTTCCAGCCACAGTTACACTGGTGCCAAATACAGAAGTAATATATTGTCCTTCCGTCCCCCTCAATCAAGCCTTACGAGTAAATTGGGAGTTGGGCTGCCTCATTTTATACAGATGAAACACAGTGACACTGTCTTACCCTTGAGACTTACTGTCATCCTTTTTGTCATGCTGTGTCTGTGGGAGCATCCATATTTTTATTCAGAGTACTGCTCTTCTGCAGCCTTCCTGGAAAGGCGATTGGTGTGTTTGGCAGGCTTAAAGTTAGCTTTCACATAGAGCTCTCCATTCTGAAAAACACATAGATTTTTTTCCTTTGATGATGCTCCATCCTAGAGAAGATGTGTAATCAGCTGTGGCAGCAAGCTGACATTTTAAATAGCCACATTGAGCTTCCCTTGAATAGCAGGAAGTGCATGAGCTAAGAGAAGAGAGCACCCCAAACTGTTTGCAGCTTTGTTCCTGCACCTTATGTGTCCTGGATGGGGACAGCAGGAAAACATAATTGCTGCATGTTGGACCTCTCTTGGCCTCATACTCCAAAAGAGAGGAGTGACTAAATTAACACCTAGAATGGCACACAGAAAGAGACCAGAGTTAATACCTTATACTTTATTTTCTTTCTGAGTTCTTAAAGGTGCTTATGTGGTGCTCTTTTCCGGTACTGCCTTATATTTTTTAGTAATTTCTGTTCCCATAGTATTCTTACCACCCACAGATCTGTCAGCATGGAGAATTTTTTAAGAGATACATTTTAATTCTTATTGTTGCCACTTGGCCCCTTTATATTTTGGGCCAAATTCCTAAGTTGCTTTGTAAGTCTGAGAGTGAGATCAAAGTTTTGAGAGTCAGAAGGAACTCTGCTATCAGCATAGCCAGGGGTAGACTTTTCCCTCAGGCTTTGTCTGCAAGTTCTTGAAGGCACTTAAGTAACTAGCTGCCTTTGGGTCTTTTTTTTTCTTTTCCCGTGCATTTTAAAATTGAAGGCAATATTTCCAGTGTAGTCAAGTTGTTTTGACCCTTACACTGCCCCCATCTTTCAGGGGAGTGATGTCACTCAGTCCAGTGCAAAGACCAAGTGTACAATAGAGCACTTTACTATTTGTTGACAAATAAGAATGGGTAGTTTCAGAGCAAGAGCTCAAGGTCAGTCCTTGGCTTCATTCAGAAACAAAGGATTGCTCCCATTGAAAGACAGAGATAGTGTAACTTGCATCAGGCTTACATAAATCTGGCATCATAGAAGAGTATTTCTTCAAAGCTCAAACATATTCAGTTAGGATCCAATTAAAAATACCAGCACAATTGAATAAAATATGAGTAGATGAGGAATATTACAAATAATTTTGTTAAAAGTTGCATTGTGGTAGGATTTGCTTAAATGCAGGAAAGCATTCACTGAGCTTCTAACATGTAATCCAGCTTTTCTGCATACACAGTTGGACAAATGACCTTTCAAAGTTTTATGAAAACATATTCTTGTTTTGAGGTTGGATATTATCCATGATGGAAAACTTAAAATCAGAAAATGATCAGAACCATAAAGCTGGAAAATGCAGACATAGGTGCTCAAGTTTATTTATTTTGGAATGATTTGGAATTTATTTAATTTATAGTTGTTTGGAATTGTGAGAATGAATGAATGAATCCAGTAACCCGCACAAAAAGGAACAGACACCAGATTTTCAGATTTTTTTTGAAAAATAACAAGAAATGCTAAGGGAGTTTCACAGATAAGAGATATTGCTAGTCTTTTTTCTTATTCTCGTTTCTGTAAATGGATCATGTTCACATTTACTGTACATCTCAGACATGTTATGTTTTTTAGGAAAGTATCTGCCTGACTTGGATTCCTCACCACTTTTCATTAACAGTAAAGCAGCAGTATTTTTGTGTGGTTTACTTTATTATTTTCTTCTTTCAATAGTAATTGTTTATGAGAAAAAAGCAAACAAAAAACCAAACAAAAACCACCAAAATTTGACAATGTCTATCAGCTCTGTATTGATCAAAACTAGTATTTACAAGTAGGAACAGTCAATAGTTTTACGGAAGTCTACATGTATGACAATGAACTGTTGATTAAGCAGTATTATAAACTATGCAATCATTGTATCTTAAAATTATTTCATAGTTCAGATACTAATAAAACATTTTAATTAGTATTGCTATTAGAGTTTACACTGTCACATTTGTAAGGTACTCCAGCAAGGGGCAGTGCAGGACACAGAAAGCAGTTCTTGACAGTAAAACAACTCCTCCCTACTGAGATTTGAAACATGTTTATTTCAGTTATTTTCTTGTGTTTGTTGATTGTAGAAGTTCAAGCAAATAAAAATAATTTTAAGTTGACCAAACATTCTTTTTATTGGTCAACATATAATTTCTGAAATGGTGTTAAGAAGGAAAAAAAAATTAAAGTCAATTAATGACTGTATATAATTCCTTGGAATTTTTATCTATATTAAATGTGAGACAATGGAAATCAAGGTCAGGGCTGCAGAATCAGACCTGTATCTTGCTTCTTACCTTTTAAAAAACAGTTCTTCCAGATAGATGAAATTCATAAAACACTCGGTTAAATATATCCTATGTATATATCCTGTTACAAGCAGAAGACAGGCAATGATTTGCACCTTTATGCAGGTGAACAGAAAACATCAATCAGACCAAAATGTCATTCAAAAGCATTTATGGAGTTAAAGAAAATCTGTGAAGAAGTTTTTATTAAACAAAGTTATTTTCTATAATGGAAGGAATATCAGCCTTTTTCTTACTCTTCTGTCAACTACATCAGTGAGGCAAAAAAAGGCATTAAAGAGTGCAAAAATTGTTCCAGGTTATTTTGCACCTTGGTTTACATTTACCTCCTGAGCAATAATTAACCTGATGATTGATAGTAAATTGAAACACAGGTGTCAGAATCAGAACTGTATTTCTCTGTTAAATTCTGAGCTTGACAAAACCATTTTTTAAAAGTAGCAACCTATTTGCTAATGGCACAGCAGTCTGTGAAATGTCATCAGATTGAAAAGATGGAACAGAAAAATATAAGCATGTTCTGAGGTAAATTTGACATCCTGGAAAGCTTGGATAAATTCACCTTGACAGAAACAGTGATGTTGCTGCCCTGGAAATCTAATTCTAGTTGTCTCCTATATATTTAGCTATACTTCTTTTACTTTATTTTACTTCATGAATTAAATTTTGCAAAGATTCTACATTCCTTGATTCCCATTTAAGTGAGCCTTATCTTTTTTTTTAACCCACGAGCTTGCATTTTCCTTTTGAGAAATGCAAGTGTAGTTCTAGGAGTGACAAACCCAGGTGCCTTATTTCTAGAGGATGTGCAAGCTATTTTAACAGATTTGGGCGTTTTTTCTTAATTGTGTGGAAATTTGAGAAAAAAATAATTAGTCCACCAATTAGCTTGTTCCTCATTAAACTTCACCTCTTTGAATAAAATACTTTGCAATGTTTAGGTTTTAATATGAAGTGTGAATGTCCTCCACAGGCTGGGGTTTAGTCCGATGTGTTGGTGTGGTAGGTTTGTACTCTCTTATGCAGCCACTAATGGGTAGAGGAGCCTTTCTAGTAGCAGAGCATTAACACCACTCAGTTCTTCTGACCCCAAAAAGGAAAAAATAACAGAAGTCAATTAAATTTATTCTGAGCTTTGTGTCATTGTGTCAGATCACTAACACTTCATATTTAAATAGATATTGAAGACCAGCTAATATATAAATCCTTAATGGATTGAGTTAGACAAGCTCCTGGCCTCTGCCATGCTTGTACAAAGAAGTTGTCTCACTCCCACAGTTTTATTAAAATAAAACACAACCTGCAGTGGAGCTGACAGCTGAGCAGTCAGGTTACAAATCAGCCTGTGATGGTAGGGCAGACCAAGTGAATATTGTCATGCAGCTTGTCAAAGGCAGAGTGAAAAACAAGGCTTGATGAATGGTGCAGCTTGGTGTGTGTAGTGCAAGGATGTACAAGCATAGCATGAGGGAGCCTGGCCAACGGTACCTTCAAAAACACGAGCTAAGAGAAGAGCATCCCAAGCTGTTTGCAGCTTTGTTCCTACTCCCAGTGTGTTCCTGCATGGGACAGTAGGAAAACACAATGCTGCATGTTGGACTTCTGTCAGCCTCACAGTTCAAAAGAGAGGAGTGACTAAATCAGCACCTGGAATTGAACACAGAAGCGGACCAGAGTTAATATTTTATACTTTATTTTCTTTCTAAGTTTCTAAAGAGACGAGCATGTTTATTTTCACATGTCATGTAGGCCTGAGGCTTTCATTAACAAAAATGTTCCACAAGTCATATTCTGGATGTTCAAAAGGAGAGGTATTTAAATACCTGTAAGTGACAAGCAGTAACTGAAAAGAGAGTTGAACCCAGACCATGAGATTTTTCTCCCAGCATGTAAGTTAATGGGCTAATCAGACTCTGTCTGAATTACAGTAGTGTGTGGACTTGTAGCTAGAAGAATCATTTAAGCAACAGTCTTTTGCTGTGATCAGTTAATGCTGATACAATGAGTTCTCAGCACCTATTTGGATCAAGTGATAGGTGATCCCTTTGAGTGATTTTAGCATGTAATTCTGTCTGTCCAGGGAATGCACTTCTCTGCAGCCTTGCCTGGTAAATGTAATTGTCAGGGTAGTAGTGGTGTCTTCTGATTTTGCTTTCTCATCTTGATAGATGCCCACAGATGGTGCTCTGGAATAATATTTTGGGCTCTCAGAGTCTGAGAAGTAATAAATAGTTTGGCAAAGTTAGAAACTTTAAAATTTATTATCAGGGATATACAGAATTATTTTACAGATCAAGATGCTTCAGATACAGAACTGCAGCTCTTCACAACAGTAGTAAATGTTGTCACTGAAAATAAGAGCAGATACAGATTGGAATAAAGGTCTCAGCACCGTGGAATATGATTTGGGGCGCTTTTTTTAATTAAGGTTATTGGAAAGCTACATAATTATAACTTGCACACAGAAGAAAGAAGATCAATGTGTGCTATAGAGGAGTTCAAGAAAATAATCTGTCTTTAGAAGCTATAAACGTATAGCAATTTAAAGAAAAAATGAACAGCAGTGGAGAACAGTGCTGAAGCAATTATGAGAGTCGCTGCAGAAGAGGTAAGAGATGTGCACTATTGGCCTTGGTTTCTCTAAGTTTTAAAGTGGCTCTGAGATAATTAAAATGCAAATGTGTAGTTCTGCCTGGGAAGAGAATGGCAAGCACCGGTCTCTACTGTGGATTGTCGCTGCAGGCTGGATGGGCACCCACAGTTCCACCTTCACCACGGCCCACTCCACGCTCCCACAGACAAGATGCCATCAAACCTCTTAGGCTTCAAACCAGAGAAGCCAGCTTTGTCTTGGTTTGCAGCCCAGGCATGTGCTCTCTGTCACCACTGTTTCCATGTTTTCCAGTGCACTTGGAAACTGGCAAACACAATGGAAGCATCTAAAACCCTTTGTTCCTCATAATAATTATTGTAATATCAATACCAGTTTCCAAAGTGGTTTTGACTGCTGTCTTTGTAGAGGGAGATGCTTTAACAATATCTTAACAGCTGAATATTTTAAAGGAAGATCAATAAATAGAAATATTGATTGACCAGTGTCCCTTTAGATAGTACACTGTTGCCTTTCTATCATATTCTTAATAAAAATCATTCTAATAAGAAGAATCTACATTAATAGGTAGAGCTATTACTATGTTGTTTTGCAGATATACGTACATGTACATATATAATTATCTACCTATCTATCTATCCTCTAAACTAAGTGTTAAATACCAATTACTTATTTGGCCTGAAGATGCTGTATGTAATATAGGATGAATAGAATTTCATTCTCATTGAGATTTAACTGAATATTTCTGAATACACTTCAACAGTTCAAAATTGGTACAATAACTTTTTATTAAAACACTGATCAGAAAAAATGTATTTCAATTCTATATGATCCATTTAATTCCCTCAGAGCTGTAAAATATTAAACCTTAGTGTCTTCAATCTTTTCAACATGATCCACTCAGAAAAAAATTTCACGTTTGTATTTGTCTTTTTTGGATGAGGTGTAAGAGTAAAAAATGGGATTTGGTGCAGTTGTTAGATGACATATGAGTCAAACATACAGCATACTTTATAAATAAACACAGAAAGTCATGCCTGTCTGATTGCACAGACTGTTAAATGAAATCTTCCTCATTTGTAAGGAGACTTTTGGAAAACTTTAGTTCAGATGCTGGAATGAATTGAAAGGAGGAAATAGTGTGTTTAAAGTCTGTGGAGGTTGATACAGTGAAATGTAGGTCAGTCAGATTACACCATACAGTCTCAGCTGCTGTGTTTTGTCATCTGCCTGTAATAAGAAGAACCAACGTAGGTAGCAGTTATGCTCAAGAAATGTATTTTTCTCCTAAGGAGAAAAGAGTGATTGATAGGAATGTAGCCATGCTGAATTGGTGTTTAATGGTGATGCTGAGCTCTGAAAAACAAGGAATAGTGAGTGACATAGGTCGGTGAAGGATTAGACAAAATAACACAGATTTTTTTTTTCCTCAAAATATCCTCCACCAGAAAACTTACTTTCTTTGACTTAGAGAAAAATGCAAAAGGATCAGGGGGTAAAAAACTGAACTTACAAAACCAAGGAAACAACCCTTTCTTCCCCAACACAGTTTGTGTTTCTGAAATTGTTCAGTCTCTCACGTGCCATGAGAGCATTGGGCTCTGACGCTGTCAGGCTCTGCACCAATACCCACGTTCAACATCTTTCTTCTCTCTGAGGTTCACTGGTAATTTTCCTCAGTAAAGTGGGTGGACACCACCACAGAAGACACAGCAGCTGATAGGTGCTATTTTATATTGTGCTATCTTAGGTGTAATATTTCCCATCAGCAAAAGCATTTAACGCATAAATTGGAATGGCTGTTATTAAAATGTTTCTGAAATCATATCAGAGCTGATTAATTTGTGATTATAGTTGCTGAAGATGTAGTTGTCTTTTTCTGTATTGAATGCTGTCATTTTTCCTTAAACCTGACAGTTACATGTGTTGAACCTTATTATATAGTTTATTTTTTACTCTTTATGGATTTTTTTTTTATTATTATTTTAATGAGTGGGAGGTTGTATGGGCACTAGCTAATAAAAGTAACTTCTTGAGAGCCACTCAGAATTTTTGGACTCTCACAAGATTCACTTGATTTTTCTCACATGGCTTTCTGCAAGTCAAATATATAATTTTGGTTATAATTATTCAAGAAGAATTCAACAGCTGAATCTGTGTTTAAAAAGGTAAGCTGCTTGCTGCATTCCTCCAAACAGTGTGGGAAAGGCTGATGCTTATCTCTGGGAAGGAATTTAAATGGTGTTCACGTGGGTTCACATGAGCCTAGGGAAGTCTGAAGGAGGGAGATACTGGACATAGTGAAATCTGTGGTGCAGGTGGAAGGGAATGTGTTGCCAGAGATGGTGCTGAATCTTTTTACAGTAAACCGATGGGTAAGGAAGAGCTCAGGGGGGACTGACTTTCAAGAGGAGAGAGCTTACGGTGGTATGAGATGTTTTCTAAGGCTCAGGTCGTACAGTCAGTGCAGTTCAGTAAGTCCATGGCTCTACAGGCACCAGTGTGTACTTCACAGACCTTCTCTGGATTTTCACCTTCACAGGGTATCCTGTACTCTGCCTTCATTAATGGCAGCAAATGCTCTGTCACAGGCAAGCAGGCTAGCTGGGTTAAAGGCTATGTTTAAAGGTATGATTTCACCTCCACGCCTGCTGTAGCCTTTCTGGGAACAGGGAACATGCACCTGTGTGTCATCTCTGCTGACAAACCCTTCTCCCCTCGGCAGCTTTGCTTTCCCTGCTCCCGCCCCCTTCGGGAAAGGATCTGAAGGAGTCAGCCTTAGCCCCCAGCTCTCTGCTGGTGCTCTGTACCTCCTCTTGTTGGCGGCTCACATGACCTGGGGGCAAGAGGACTGACAGATTCCTGATGCCAGACTCAGTGTAAGGCATTTCTTACATCCCCCTCAGTGTAGTCAGGCTGCAGGGGCCACCCCTGCTGCTGACAAGTCTTTGGGTGTTGCACAAGGGGCATGACATTTGGCAGCTGTCTCAGTTTAAACAAAAAGGGGCTTCCTGCTGCAAACAGATGCATGTAAAGATGAGCACTTCATGATGGTACCAATTCATATCACAGGAAATTCCCAGGCTTGTTCTTGAAACGGACACTTCTAAAGGAGAAAATTATGGTATCAGGCCTGTGTGTTACCTCCAGGGGCTGGAATAAGTTATTCATTCATTACTCATTTATGAGATTGATTATTCATTTGCTAAAGTGTCTAGGAGTGCAAATACCTATTTACTTAGTCAGTGTCTCGAGGTATTAAACCTCTGTAACAACATAGTTACAGGGAACTTAATGATATTAAAAGCTTTACTAGTAACAGAAATATGTTTCAACTCTTTCTTTCCTTTTGCATATCATGGAATTCATTGGGGATACAACTGAACAGAGGTTTTCATAAGTTGTAAAGGTGAAAGGACTCAAACGATCAGGAAGAGCATATTAGTTGCAGATTATTTGGTAACATTTCTGACGGACTACTCCCCCATCCAGGATTTTTTCTTGAAAGAAAGTTTTTCCTAATTTCTAACCTGAAAATTCCTGTTTCCTGTCCTGCCTGTTGTGAGTATGAAGAGTATGAAGAACTGATTTTGTTTTATGCCCCCACCTGAGTCTTCCTGTATTGGGAGAAGCAGAAGGATCCTTTCATTTCTCTTGCAGTCTGTTCCTATGTTATGTGCCTCCAGACAGAATCTGCCTTTCTTATAGCAGAGTGAAACTCAATGGCAATCTTTTATGAGTCTTATACCCTTTTTCCATTGTTTTCTTGCTTAGGCACTAGTTTTCCATACTGCTGTTGCAGAAACACTCAGGGAGAGTGATTGATGATAAATTAAAAAAAAAAAAAGTGAGGATCTTATCATAGAGGGAGATCAAATCTCCTCAGCAAAATAGTTGGTGTTTGTCTGGTGGTGACTGGAATCTCTGCTGTAAGGGCACTTGCAGTAGTATTTTCAGCTGAATGGGGTGAGCCCTTCAACCCCTGCTCTACTCACTTCTTGTAATCCAGGCATCATCCAGCACTTGTTTAATTTATTGCTACTTATATATCTTAACTACATTAAAAACTCCTCTTCAATATCTTACCTGCACATAAAACACTGTCCTGCCTGACCATTTATGCAGGAACAATTTGTACTGAGTATTTAAAATGTCTTATTTATGCAAAATTCTGCAGCAGCAACCCATAAGAGCAGTCTTTGGGACACAGGGTGTTAACACAACCAGCTATACAAACTGGACTAGGCACAGCGTGACCTGAGAGGAGGGAGTGATTTCTAGAAGTGTAAATTCTTACCAAGAAGCCTCCTGTAATTCTTATGACTAATAGAATGGGAAGCCTTTAAAATATTTTTCTTTGGAAAATTAAGGTTTAGTATTTTGTGTATTTTGTGGGGTTTTCCATCTGAAAAAAAAAAAAAAAGTTTCTTTTTAAAGTGATATTACTTAATTTCTAACTTCTCAGGTGTATTACATAAATTTGTTTCTTTTTGTTTGAACAGAGGTATGATGACAGTTCATTTTCCCCTGATATTTCTTTGCAGAAGCCATATTTCCTTTCTTGCTCCCCCACTGAATCCCTTATTCTTTCTCTGGGCAGAAGAGGAGAGTAGGAGGTTTCATGGTGCAGTGGAACCTTCTCTTAATATCAGAACCGAAAAGGGTCATCTTGGTGTTCCTCAATTTAAATCTTTTCTCCAGCAAGTAAACATTCTAACCAAAGTGAGAGTTTTGCATCCAGAAGGGCTCCTAGTTACAAACAGTTTTCTTTTTATATTTATATAAATAGAGTCCTGACACTCTGGGGACTGAGGTAGACTTTAAAATTTCACTGAATCAACAGATAATTACCTGACTGTGATTCCTTTTCAGGCTCTGGGTATCTCTCACTGGCACTGGCATCAAACTGACCTTAGTGAGCAAGGCATGTACCTTGAAGTACCTGGTAGAATCTCTGCTGTGCAGAAATAGTTCATTGGTTCACTGAATCTTGATTATTTGCTATTTGCTTTTTTTTTTTTTTTTTTTTTTTTTAAGGAATGTGAACTTGGAAGCTTTGATATGATTATATGAAAAATAAAACATGGCTTAGATATGGATGAAATACCTTAGAAATAAGATACAGGAGGAAAAGGATAAATGTCTCAAATATTCTGTGGAAAGAAAAGTGAATTCTGATTTTCTGGTCTGTCTTGAAGGATTTTCTCTGATAGCTGGGGATTTATTGATTGAATTTGCATCATTGAAAGAAGCAAATTAGTGCTTTGCTGTCAGATTCTGAGAGTTCCATGCTGTGATTTGATCTGTTTAAGCAAGAAAACATCTTCTTTTTTTCAGTCTTTTCTGGTTTGTTTTACTCCTGAGGCACAGGAGTAGTCTACCCACCTTGTTTACAGCAGTGCTTCAACACATTCATTGCTCAAATTATAGAAAGAGATCAATGATAAGGGACACGCTCACTTCATGTGTGCTGTAGACAAATTACAAGTTTATAGAAAAGACTGTATCTTGATCTCTATTAGCCAGATTTGAGCACTGGTTGAAGTCCCTGGAAATGTTAATGACTAGCAGTAGTGTGGGCAAGGGGTGGACGATGTCTCTGGTGGTCAAAACACATGTTGGTCCTGATTCTGCCCTCAGGTGGGCTGGTGTGGCATCAAATTATGGCTTCGGAAGGGAATCCTCAGTAGAAAATGTTGGTATCAAACCACTATGTTAGGCAACTAAAAAAATCTTCGTGAATAGTACTGAAAGGCATTGTGATTTTATTTGCCAGCAGTGATGTTTATTTCCAAATGTACCTTGATATAGATGCATTGCTGATCATTCTGTCTCGATCTTATAAATCTAGCAAAACTAGGCAGATTAAGCTCTTACTATAATCAGTATTGATACATGTATCAGTGCCAATAATTTCTCCTTATATTAAGCATCCCTAAAATGTGACCTCTGTCAAAATATTACACCTACAGCTGAGGAAAGCAAGGAGCATTGTGGCTTTTTGAAATGTTATGAAAGAGAAAGTATATTGGAGTGAATAAAGGAAGTCTATTACAGTAAAATAGAGCCTGTTCTTACAGATAATGTTAAATTCATTTGGCTTTGCTTCTCATTAGTGGAATCAAGACTATGGCCTATGCTGGATATAAGTAAATTTATAGGCAGTAAAAAATAGCCTTATAACAGATTTTAAAATGAACATTTTAAATTGACAAGGGTTAAAGGAAAGACCATTAGAGCTGAATAAGCATAGTCTATATCTCAGTACACTTCCCAAGAAAATCAGTTCTCAAAATTGTTGAAAAAATATTCTTCTTTTTCCCCCAATTTGTTTTTTAATGCTTAGAAGATTTTATGCTACCCTCAGGGAAGATGTTCCTTGGTGCTCAAAAAGCTGCCCTGGTAAATACTGGGAAGGCTGAAAGCATCACTTGATACATTGATCCAATGTATGTACAACTGGGGAGAGGCTGTGGAAGCTATTGCAGGAGGTCCTACCAGTGTGCATAGTCCAAACTGTGGGGAGGCAGGGCAGCTCCAGGGCTACACACCAGCTGAATTCCTCAGGTTCTCTAACAGTGCAGCTTGTAAAATGCTAGCAATTCCTCATGATTGTTTTCACAATTTGTTTTATAAAATATGCAAACCAGCAAAGCTTAGCAATATGGGAGCCCAGCACTGGATGCTTTTTGACATGTGCTACATCACTAGCAGGGCAACAACCAGTGTAGCTCTGAGATTAATGGTCTTAAGGCTATTTTTACCAGTTGAAGGTGTGACTCACTGTGTTCAGATACGTCTTGACCATGCAGTTCAAAATCTCTTTTATTTAACTGCCCACTTCTTCTGTTTTGAGTCCCTCACTTTAATGCGTCACTTCATGTTCTCTGCTCCACTGTAAACTTAGAATAAAGTATTGAGGGGCAGCTAGATAGTACCCAACAAAATCATAGCAATATCCTACTGCAGGTGGCCTGAGCTCAGTTTGGAAGTTTGCATTTAAGAAATTCAAGCAATTGAGAAAAAAATATGAAACCTACTTTCTAATGAACATCCTACAGGAGAGCAGCTGAGGGAAACACTAAGAGGTTTTCTCTGGCCCTTTGTTTTTATAGCTTTTGTGTTCTTGGCTCTGAATGTGCAAAGGGAAGCAACAGTATAGGAACAAGACTTTTTCTGTGCATGCTAGGAGGCCACACTTGTATGTAAGGAGACTGCATGATTTCAGTTTGGTATGCTTTTTGTATCAAGAACTGGTTTCAGTTCAGGTAAGATTATTTTTGAAGTTTCACTGGGATTTTTTTCAGTTCAGTTCATACAATCATAAAACTACATTTCAGAATTACCTTTGTACAAGTGCTATTGCAGGAATCAGCTTTCATTTGGTGCATGGTGAATATACTGCATACTTTCAGCTTAATACCCAGCATTCAAAACTGAACGTTGTGAACCCGGATGGACAGCAGTATCCTTCACTTAAATGTAAAGTTCATCACGCACAGTTGCACAAATAAACAAAATAAGCTCACCCAACAGGAGAAATGTGAGTCAACAAAACAAACCAAGGCACTGCACTAAAACAGAAGCTAAGTATGTCTCGTTCATTGCATTCCAAAGCCAGTTTTTCCAGGTTCTCTGAGTACTGGAGGATAATGGAACTCATGGTGCCTTTCTGGATTCTATTTATTTTGAAAGACCAGAGAGTAATTAATTACCTTTTTTTAAAATAGGTTGGCAATATCTTAAAAGGAGCCATGACATTGCACATGGAATATCTGCATCTATTTTCATGGCTAACCATGCTGTTTAATACCTGATTATTAAACAGTGAAGCTCTATGTTCATGCTCCACAGATGTGGCTTCTTCCATGCAGTTAAAAGTAGGTGTTTTCACCACTTTTAATTGGCATCTTTCTGTTTGTTCTGCACTTTTCTAATCAGTGGTGCGTTAGCCACATGAAACTCTTTAGTAGGTATTTGCAGTTTGTATTCTTTTAAGGGATGCTCTTCCCTATGAGCATAAAGTCATACAAGTAAAAGAGATAGTAAATACTTTTTAAAAACCTTATCATTTTATTCAAATTAATATATTTTACTCATTATATTTTTTCCAGTATTTGCTCAAGTATAGTACAGTGTACTACATGCTGATGCATACACAGGTACAGGATCCTTATCCTTGACCTTCAGATTTCTTTTTTTATGTCACCATTAAACACCAATTTGTTACTAATGCATACTTTGCAATTAAAAATTTATTGCTTTAAAAGCAAAGGCAGTTTCCTGCCTAGTCCTTAATTAATCTTTATTTTAGACACTTAAATATTTATACTGACTTACTTCTTTTTTTCATTATAAACACTGTAGTGCTTCAAAGATCTTTTATGTTTTTGAAGAGTTTTCACTTTAACCACAATGGCTGCTCATAAAAAAATTCAGCACCTGTCTCAATCCATAGACTGTGATGTTATTGCAGCTGCAGGCACAAAGATGTGAAGTTTAATGGTGGCAGATTGGCACAGAAAGGATCAGGTTTCCCTTAGGCCTCATTCTCTCTCAGTGAAAAGTTGAACAAAGTGCAGGTAAACTATTACTGTGCCTGCTAGACATAAGCAAGGTCCAACTAACTTCAGTGCATGACAACTGCACTGCTAAGAGGACAAAAAAAAATTGGAGCTATTGCTTAACCTTCTGCCTGCATCAGCCTGCATGGTGCCAGAGCAGCGCACTGCTCTCCCAAATGACAGCAGCAGGGAGTGGCAGGGGGAGTTTTGCCACACCAAGGCATGGTGTTTCCTGCCTCCTGTGTTTACTGAAAGCCACTGTCCAGTATCTGCACGGAGGGCTGGGTAATGCTTCCACCCTCAGCTCACCCATTGACTCTACTACAAACCACTTGGCCCAATCTCCAAGACAATATTTTAGACTATCTCCAATTTGCTGAATCCCTGCTCATCTTGCAGATTTTCCCAGTGGTGCCTGGACCTGAAATCAACTATCGACTGAGCCCTATTCAGTATGCAACCTTTCAGTTCCCCCAGATACTTAGTGCTTTTGGTAATGATGTAGCTGTAGATAGAATAGATTCTGCTTCCTTATTTTACAGACAAACCTACCCTGGAGCTGGATGGGAGGAACTGGCCAGCAGTAATTCCACAGCAAACTTCCTCTAACCTTTCAGTCTGTAGAGCCATTTTTTTCTCTATCAGCTTTTCTTTTTCTTTTCTGTTTTCTCTTTAGAGAAGGGAAAGTATAATTTATAAGAGGAATCTTATTTTCATGCACTAAAACAAAACAGCTTTGCTGTTGAAAAGCAGGATACAGATGGGAAGGGAGTAGTTTAGGCTCATAGTCAGGGATTTTCAACCTTAAGTGGGATTCTGCAACACATGTTCTGCAAGAGGTCACACTTAGTGATCAAAAAGGACCCATAAGAAGGTCTTAACCTGTAAGCAATGGAAACAACCATGCCTTTCCTTTTGGCACAAGGAAGAGTAAGGTGGACTTCTGTGTGCAAGTTAAGTTAGAGAAACATCATTGTGCTTCTGCATGGTCAAATTGCCTTAAACAATGTGATCACCACAGTGTTCTGGGAAACACAGCAGGTAAAATTGCTAAGCGGATATGAGAAAACTGAAATCTAAATTGCAGTACAAGCAAATGACCTGCTGCTATAAACTGTACCCTTACAGATTTGCTTACTGATTGCAACATGCTATTTATTATGTGTATAAGTTGTAGATTTATCAAGAGTATTTGTTTCCATTTATATCATGTTGGAAAGCAATGGGAGATCACTGTTTGAATGAGGTAGATTACTGCCAGTCATTCTGATTATGTGAAATGAGGAAATTGAATAAGCATTATTGTTGTCACTTTCAGCTGAGTTATTTAACTGAAACCATAGCTTAAAAGGTGGGATTTTTCACACTGTTTAACTGGAAATACTTAATGTAGCCAGAGATCTATATTGATGCTTGAATGGATGAAATATCATTTTAAGTATTGCAGTGCTGAGTAAAGATAGCATAACAGTATAATTGGTGATGTGTGGTATGCATCAGGGATGTCAGCTGACCATATTAAGTGAAATCTTGCTCTTCCTTATGATGTGAATGATTTCAAGGATGTCACTGTATGAGACTCTTTTATAAAGCAAGACCATTACTTCAGTAGATTAACGAAATGGGACTGTGTCCACAGATTCTTTTAACAAGGTATGCATTCATTTATTCTAGTCCTGAAATAAAAATAGCTGATTAATTTGATGCTATGTTAACAGTTTTCTCTTCCTAGTATACCTGTATCTCCTGTACAGTGAGTTCTCTGCTCATATTGTAAGTCTGTGTTATGATTGTCCTGTTTTGCTTTGCTGGAGACTGGTACTTTAATGAGTGTCACTTTTGTGATGCTAGCAATAACTTCCAGCAATTCACAGTGTGACTTTTATTTTCAGCTGCCTTCTGATAGCGTAAGAATTTCATTAACATTAGCTTATTCCATAGGCAGAGTAGTTTATCAGATAATGAAGGTTGAGTAAGCCTCACCTATGTGCCATGTGACAAGTTATGTCATTTCTCTGCCCTTACCTGTTAGATGTGTCATCTGTAAGTCAGTCTGCAGTGATGGTACTTGCACAGCACCTAGGACAGCTGACATAAATTTTCCTTCCAGTTCTACCCCTTCCGTTGCAAGACCTGAGGCGGCAGCGCAGCCTCTTTGTACTTGCACAATACAGCATCTCAAATAGTAAAGGATTTCGATACCTACTGTGGAGAGGAATGATAACTCTGGAAGTCTTTAATATTCCTGCTGAGCAGTAAGGCACAATAAGCATGTCAAATTGAGATGGTGCATGAACTAGACAGTGTTTCAGAGATTCCCTGTTCTTAACCATTACTGATCAGTGTCTACCACATAGAGAAGGGGCAATCTCCTAGAGAGTGTGTCAGAGAAACAACCCTTGTTCTTTGCTTTCATTAAGTTTTCATTAAGTGAAAGTCCAAGCTTGTCAAACAAGGATAGCATACTGACCACCACACACTTTTTTGTCCATCCCTCCCAAGGCAATGCTTACTCACCTGTGGAATATTCCTCACATGCATCTTTGTGTTGCACATTTCCTAATGAAAATAAGCTGAGCCAATTAGAAAAAATTAAGCTTTTAAGTATTGCTTCTAGACACACCATGGAAATCTTCAAGAAAAAGACCAGCTTGCTCCTGGATAAGGTAGCACAGTGTCTGCTACCTCTAGAAGAAGAGCACATCACAAGCAGGTGGGAGATTACTCCAGAACAGCAGCCACAAGAAATCTCAGTGCATTGGGACAGTTGGGACCAACTGAACAATCAGTTTCGAATTAAGGAGGAGACAGCTGGGAGGACTTGAAATCTTTTGCTCTCTTGTTATGGATACTGTGATATTGCCTGTCTGTCTAAATGAAATAACAATAGGGAAGCCTCAGGGCAGATTGTCTGCTTCCCCTCTCTTGGGGAGTAGGCCTCATTTTGCTCAGCATATTAGAGGAGGCAGATCCATTGTGATGCAATGTCAAAGGCCTTTGTGAGTTAAAAAATGTTGTGTGTGTGCTATTGGAAAGGCAAAGAAAAAGCATTGACCCTACCAGATGTGATCTTTTCAGGTGGTATGTATGCACTTAGGTTGACCAAGCTTAAAGAAAATGAAATAATTCCAGATGATTGTCCAAACTTAGAGCAAGTATAATTATTTTAATTGATTGCCTACATAGCTTTTAATCAAAACTCCTTGAGGAATATGGCAACCTTTGCATTACAGATTACCTGATGGTCCCAATAAACTAATTTTCTTTAAAATCTGATTAACTTCTGCTTTAACATTTGAAAAAAATGTTTGTTAGATCCAAACAGCTATTTGAGAAATACTCACCTGTGTGAGGAAGCACTTTGCCATGCTGATTGTTTTGTACTCATGCACAAACAACAAATCCAGGTGCAAACTAGCATGGTAATTTTTTTCTGTTTGTTATTCAGTTATTTTTTATTCACCTGTGTCTTGCTGGAAGTTGTTTTCATCTGTTCAACAAGCAGAAACATTCTGCTTACTGTGAGGTGGCCATTCATGAACAATGTCATTCTTCCTCCACCATAAGGCAGAAGTAGAAACAATTGTTAACAATGCATAGCCAATAGAAAACAGCTGACAAGCCACCCACATGCTAAAAGTGCCTTGTCCAAACAATTCAATGCATAATTAACAAATGCGTCTGCAGAAATCTGCCCATTAACAAATTCCAAGTGGAAAATAGGGTTGGATAATGCATTTTCAGACTATCTATACTGGATGTAGTAGGACAGCAGGGTTGCATCCTCATGCTCCCAGAAAACAGAATCAATCATTGTCTATATAAGGGTTGCTCAGAGCAGTTCAGTTTAAGTTAACTGAAGGTATGGAATTGGTGAGTATAACGGAGGTGCAACAAACCCAGTCTGAACATTTTCACTGAAAACAAAGTTGTATAAACATGTTGCCTGCTCCAAGGATCCAGTGTGTTGATCGTGGCCAGTGGCTAGGCACCCACCTGGCGCTGCTCGCTCAAT
This sequence comes from Zosterops lateralis, assembly GCF_965231275.1. Taxonomy (NCBI): domain Eukaryota; kingdom Metazoa; phylum Chordata; class Aves; order Passeriformes; family Zosteropidae; genus Zosterops; species Zosterops lateralis. The sequence goes on from NC_139762.1 coordinate 88,104,664, forward strand.
CCCTCTCCTCAGAAGAGGAGCTCAAAAATCTCATGACTCAGAATGAGTTAGATCATTTACCAATTACTGTCAGAGATAAAACAAACTCAGCTTGGGGACTTTAATACCTTGCACTAGACCAACACAACCCTGCTAGCTGAAATACCAGTCAACCTGAGTGGTGACCTTTTAGAGTGGACAGATGTTGGAGAAAGTACAATCTTGCACAGGAAAGTCTTTTTGCTTGGACAGAACAATGATTTCATGTTAACTGAGGTAACCTTTGAAGGAACTTAGGCAGACACACTGATTTGTATGTAAACCTCATTTGTTTCCCATCAGTTTCGAACAGCTACCATTTCTCTGTATAGAGTATGAATTTCAAGAGCAGCCACTGTTCCAATGCAGGTAGTTAGAAGTAGCTTTTTCTGCAATATCTCTTGAGTCTGGTTTCCCTCTTTTGTACAAGACTCTTAAGAATTGCTCCAGGTAGTGTGCAAGAAAATTTTTGAGGGCAGAAAATTCTGAGTTTCACTGGTACTTTTGTAAAACTTCACATTCTAGGGTAAGTAGAATAAATAAAGGGTTTTATTTTCAGAGTTCTTTACAAGACCATCCACAGTTTAGAAAATAAAAAATTAATACAATGATAATTGTAATAACCCTCTGTACAGCCCTGTGATAATCTTTTAGTGTTTTGGAATTTCGCATAAATGAGTAACTAAAATTTTCTACATGAGATCAGACAGATCTGTCTACCTAAGCCAGTATCCCACCTACAAGAGTAGCCAAAATACCAGTTATCTTAGCCTAGCATGATATATTCAGCTTTCAGGATATTTAACACTTTAAGAACCCATGCAAATATTTTTTGTCCTGAATAGACATTGAGTAACCACTATGAAAATAGTGGAAGAAAATTCTCCTAAGGTTTCTGGTTCACTTCCCAGTGACTGGGGTCACACTATGCCCCATGCCTCCTCCCACCTCCTGGTTTTCAATAAAAAGTTGCATGGGTAGATAGCAGAAGGGAATAGCGATAGCAACCAAGGCTAGTGATCTGGGCAACCAAGAGTTATGGGGCCAGATATGGCCCACAACTTAGTTGCCACCTACACAACCAGAGATCTAGTCAGCCAAAGTCAGTCAGAACATTTCCATCATAGTCTTCTAAAGTAGTTTCCTAACGATGGCCTTTTATCTGATCAGAGGCATCGGCCATCCCATGGTGGGAGTCTCAAGCCCTTCACTTGTAGCGTAAGAGTCTCAGGGCAATGTCTCTAATCTGCTTCAGATGAAGAGAAGATGGACACAGAGTTCAAGTAACTTTGCTTACTCACTAAAACAATGGTATTTTATCACCACAATAAACAGAAAGTAACAATTCATATGTCCTATGTCTATGGGTTTGTCTAGAAAAATCTCTATGCCTCCCATCATGAGACACATGGAACAGTTAAGATGAAGACCACTAACTACATAAGAAAGATCATTTCCTTCTTTTTTGAGGGGAGAAAGTTCAGTATTGTTTCTTATTTCCATAAAATGAGAGTTTTGTTTACCGATCCCTTTAGTCTTCAGTAGCAGTTGGATGCTTGGATGCCAGACCTGAGGATCCTCAGAAAATCCTAGCCTAAAGCCTGCCTGCCTGAGTAGGCTGCAGTATTTGAAGTTAAAATGGTATATAAGCCCCTCTGTAGATATGTTTATAGAAATCTAAAATCACATATTTGCACTACTGGTCTCTAAAATTGGCGTGTTGCAAGAGAGAAAGATCAAAATTAATGGGAAGAATTGCAACATCTGTATTTAAACCAGACCAAAGGACAACCTCCCTTAGCATCACCCTACAGGACTCTGTAATGCTTCTTAACCTGAAGGTTTATACCATGCAGCTTTGTGTAAAACACAGATAGTACTGGTCAATGTCTCTTTTACCACTACAGTGCCTTTCTTTTTGAAGCCCACACATGTTTGCAGCTTCCCACCACATCCTGTGACAATAAGTTCCACCCTTTAATTATGATCCTTGTGGAAAGCATCCTTTCTTGTGTTTCATGTTTTAAACTTGCTAACTGCTCATTTTATTGTGACTGCTTCCTTTGCTATGAAATAAAGTGAAAACCGTTCTTTATTCACTTCCTCAGTACTGTTCATGATTGTCCTGGGGCTCTGTCACAATCCTTTTCCTCATTTGTCTCTCTTCCATATGAAAATCCTAAATCCTTTCTTTTTTCTTTCCTAGTACAGAAACCATTAAATACCTTTGATCATCCTGTCACCCTTTTCTTTATCCTTCTATTGCTATCCTGTCATTTTTGAGATGAGATGACTGGAACTGTATTCAATAATCAAAACGTTAGGTGGGCAATGGGTTTCTTTGGCAGCATTATCGTCTTTCTGCTGCTGTTTTCTGTTCTATTCCTAGTATTTCCTAATATACTGCTTTATTTTTTTTGACAGTTGATGAGGATTTAGGTGACATTTTCATAAGGCTGTCTCCAAGCTCTCTTTCCCAACTAGTAGGTAATTTCACTGTGTGTTTATAGATTTCCCAGGGTACAGGTAGGAGAGCTTAGTCATTTAGCCTTGAAAACACAGCTAAATTACAAGAGGGGTTGGGCTGTAAGTGGGAGATTTTTGATAGAATTTTAGACTTGCTCAGTTCTACTGGCAACTTTCCTTCTTCTAAGTTTTGTTATATCAGAGGTTTCTCTCATGTTTGTGAGGCAGTGTGAACGTTTACCACAGATCTCACCTTTTAGTGGGTTGTTGATTATTTTAACGGGATATTAATTCTAACAGAAAACTCATCCAGGAAAGAGTTCCTTCAGTGTCATTTAGAGAGGATTTTGCTAATTTTACCACTGTAAGGCATATCCTGACCAAAACCAAGGGAATCCAAACAAATGCATAATCCCCTGCAGTACTGACTGGATGGAGATTTTATCCCATAGCCTTCAATATCAGGTAGAGATGCATAGCACTTCTTTTTCATAGCTGAAATTTGCTACTAGTATCAGAATGATTGCTAAAATGGAGTTCTGGGGCTTAATGAAATCTGGAATTAAGTAAATCACTTCAGGACTGTAAAAACCTAGCTGCAAAAGAACTTTAAATAGTTGTTTCCAAAAGAGTGCTGACAGAATGTATTGCTGCAAGTTGACCAGTCTTATCTCTAACTTTAAAAAAATTGCTATGTTATATTTCAATGATTGCTGTCAAAAATTCCTTAATGGGCCAAAGACACCTCAGTGTCATATCAAAAGTAGAGATCTTTTTTAAATGAAATTTTCAGCTGTCTCCTTTCATGGAGTGGGAGTCATTTGGCTTTTTCCATGTTACCATAAGCTTTTGTTTTCAAATTTGTGGCTGAACTACTGTCCAGAAGATAGAGATCTATGAAGTTTTCCTGTTAATGCAGTTGTCTCTGAGTAACATTTCTGCTCCTTACTAATTATGTTTATCCTACATGTTAAAGGCAGAGTTTTATTAGTTTGGATTTTATATCTCCATTCCAATCTAAGTCCTGGGGATCTTGGAAAGATTGACAATGGAAACATTATTTCATGGCTGTGGTGGGCCGACTTCGGCCAGCAGCCAGGCACCCATCCAGCTAGTCTCTCACTTCCTCTTCTTATCAGAGCACAGGGAGAAAATATGATAGAAAATCTTACAGATTGGAATAAAGACAAGAAGATAATTCACTGATTGCCATCAATGGCAAAAAAAAAAAAAACTCCAGACGCAACTGGGGGAAAATTAATTTAATTTTTTGCCAATTAAAAATAGCATAGGAAAGTGAGAATCAAAGACAACATTAAACCCACTTTCCCTCTAACACTTCTTTTTCATCAGCTCAACTGCACTTCTTAATTCCCAAGTCTCCTAACCCCTTCCACCACAGCCTGCGTAGATGGATAAACTTATCCCAGTCTTTCCGTTTCATTTGGATTTGGAGAATTAAGAGAATTTGGAGAATTAAGCTTCTTGATACAGTCAACTCCCCTGTCTGTTAAGGACAATTGGAAATTACAAAGCTAGACTTTAATTTATAATAATGTTCAAATACAAAGGGATAGTCTCAGCTACTAGACCACAAATTAAGAGGCCAAGTACATTAACTCATTAACTAGTCCAAAAAATAGCAATGAACTCTTAGTCACTTGTTTGAAAGACATTTAGGTACATGATTTTCTGTGCTTGGTTTGGAAAGCACATTTACTCCAGTGTATTGCTTTTTAAAGAAAGGAGTCAGACTTCTTTTATTTTCACTGTGTTCTGTCAACTGTAAGAGCTTGGAAATGTAGATATGCAAGATAATAATTTGTATAATTACTCCTCTCATTGTTCTGACTCCCTGTGCACTCCAGGAAGTTTGATTTGAGCAGTTCAACTTCTAAAAGCCCACAAAATCCCTACAAATCCAGGCGGGGAAATAAAAACATATTTTATGAATTAATAACCTCATAAAATGGGAGGGCAATCAATTTTGGACAAGGTTTGGTTTAGTATTTTATAGATGACAAAATTACTAAATCCTTGATTCTTTTCCTTTTCAGAGCATACTCAACACTTTTAGATATCTTGAGACTGCAAAAGCTGACCACTGACAGCAGGTTTTTAAATATCACTGCTCTTCTGACAAGTAAGATTCTCAGATTTATTTTTTTTCTCTCTGGTATTCCTGACTTGTATTTTATTCTTGTATTTATTATATGGACTATCACATTCATTTTCTGGGCCAAGTAAACATGAGTGAAAATTGAATAGTGTGGAATTGCTCTTAAATTTCCCAGCTAGAATGAAATCTATCAATATTACAGATAGAGCTGAGATAAAACACTGACTCACCTAATTATCCCAGCTTGTAGACCCAATGGAACTGCAGTCGTATCTCTGGGTGTTTTGGGAAACCTTTCTCCTGGTAAATATTTTCTGGATGGAAAAACTAAATTATTTAAATATTCGTATGTTCTTGCTGGACTTATGGAAAGGAAGTTCAAAGAATTTGGAAGCTGCTGGAAATAAAAGTGTCTGAGGATAGACTCTACAGTTAGAGGAAAGAGTATTAGAAGAACTGGGAAGGATTGGGAAAAGCAGAGAGGAAAAAACACTTGCATTGGAATGAGGAGGAAGAGGATCCTTAAGAGGAATAGAAAAGAAAGTTCCTTTCTGTTCGAGACTTGCTGAGGGAGAGCTTCAGACATTATTAAAATTTTAATTTTCCCATGCATAAAGTTTAACTTTCATAAGAGACTGCATTTTAAAACATAAAGTTATTCTAAACAATGAAGTTCACTTATCCTAACTTCTTAAGTGAGAGATCTTATATATCCAGAGACTGCTGCTCCAAGATACCAATGGAGATTCTCATAGCACTTCTAAATTTCATTTTTCCTTCTAGTTTCATAAAATTACTGTAAATACTATGTTATTTGCTACTTGTTGGAATATATTTCAGCTATTTCCGTTCAGTGTATCCAGTAGATTTTATGAAATGCAGTGCCTGGTAGCAGGTTAGTTCAGTTTTGATATTCATGTTTTATTACGCTGCATATTTCTGAGATAAAGAAGAGAAGACATTGAATTTAGTTTATACAGTATCAAAAATTTCATGACCTTGTATATCATAATTAAGCATGTTTAGCTACCAGCAGTCTCCAAAACAAAAGTCTTCTGATGTATTACTTGTTATAAATGAAGAAAAAGTGATATAAAGAATATGCACTATTTAATAACTACCCATGGGAATAAAAATCTTTGGATTTATATTTATAAAAGCAGCTTCCTTTTTTCTTATTGCTTGTTTGGTTGCTTTTCAGGCATTTTAGCTATAAGCAGACAGCCAAACTTTTGAGTCTTATTTGGGGTCTTAAAGTACCAGGGTCATGGCTTTTATTTCTCTCTTCCCAGGAAACAGAAGTAGTGAATATATCATGAGTTACTGAGTGATCCACCTGTCTGCACATCTGGGTGGATCACTTTCCCATTTGGGCCAGAACACATCAGGGATGTGGATAACAATACAAGCTTCCATATCTACTTCAGTGACCATTCAGTTGTACTTTGCTAAGAGGACAGACAGGCTAGAGTCAGCAGCTTCCATTCTTGGATTTGTCTGTGACATGCAGTTTTGAACCTCAGTCCTGTTTACCATGAAAAGCAGACTGTAAGGAAGATGAGGCTGTTTGACACAATGAATCCAAGCTGAATAATTGAATTACTGAATCTCTGTGGCATTAAGCATGTCAGGACTGTGCACGAAACTGATTTATTGGTTCATCAACCCAGGAAATAAATAATAAATTGTGAGTCAATCTAAATGGAGAAAACGGAGGGTTTAATTTTGAGAGGAAGCAAGGGGGACAAGTTTCAAGGAAGAGGCTGCATTTCTGCTTAGACAAATTAATTTATTTTCATTAACAACATTGTGTTTTGATTCAAATGCTACAAAAGCAAAGGAGGATAGGCATATACCCACAGGTGAAGTAGTGGTGGTGTTGTCTCCTTTTACTTTGTAGAATAGCATTGTAATAGTCACAAGGTAAATCCCCTCTTCTACTAAATAATATTGGAACACAAATCCCTCTCCTCTGATCACAATACCTACCAGCTTCCTTGGTTCTACAGTATCTCCAGCAAAGTATTACTTCAAACTATTCAGTGTTCCCATAAAACATTATCACTACACAATGTCAATGGAGCACATGCTAAATGAAAATATCACAGAAAATACTTGGCAAGAGGAGTCATAATTGAGGGAGATTTTTTTGCCAAAGATTTCAGCAAGGTTCACAATTAGATATTTTCAGTATTTTGCAGACAACCTGGAAGCCAACAGAATATCCCTGTCAATGAAATTTGTAAATGATACCAACAGTCCGGACCATTTGCTCTATCAAGCAACCTGGGTTGCTTGGTAACCTCAGCCCATCTATGTATAGCAACACACTGAATTTAGGGCTGAAGAGTACTAGCTTCATCGAGAGAAAAAGTCTTCTCAGAGGTCCTAATCTTTGAGAGAAATATTTCAGGAATCACAGCAGATAAGCAACTTCACTGAAAAATTTTGATAACTTAGAGGAGGGGTTGTTGCTTTGGTTGTGAGTCTGACTTTGATGAGACTAATACCAGAAGGCTGTGTTGTGGTGCCTCTGCTTTAAGAAAGAGAGCTGTAAAAAACATAGAGGGTCAGAAGAAATTATCACTCTGTCTTTCTTCTGTGCATTTACTTTGTAATTAGTTTTCTGGAAAAGGGTTTGTTCCCCTCAGTTGGTATTTTTAAATTATTCTGGCTTTCTGTCAAAGTCTAACAGTAAATAATATGGTGGTTGACATAGCTAGTTTGATAATCTAGACTGGGAAGTACAGTATTACCCAAAAAAAAAGTGGGTAACCTCTTTTTACATCATCTTCTCCCTGTATTGTTGACTGACAGCATAATTCCTATAGTCAAAATAATGATGGGAGAAAAGTCTTTGATCACTATAATCAGTCTTGTTCCACTGCTGTGAGAATATCATACAACAGATTATTTTGACTGCTACTTTCTTTACATTAGGTACTTATATTAGTGAAAGTGGACCTATATTAGTCACATTTAGAGAATTACATAAAAGTTCCTGATACATCAATTCAGATTCTTGATATTTGCTTTTTGTTTTCTTAGAAAGCAATGAATGGCATTTCACATTTTTATCTTTATTTATTCATTATGTATATTAAGGTGATTTATTAGTCAAATTAGTCATTCTTTGTATTGAGTAAACAGATCAGTGTGGTTTTTCTGTACCCTGCAAGATTTTAAAATTAGCAGATTTCAGTCTCTGCCATGGAGCTTTTCCAGACGGTAGAAAGTAAGATTTTTTTTTGCTTTTATCAGCTCTCAAGAGATAGCTCTGCATGAACTAGATATTGCATAAAGCTAACCTGAATAAAGTGAAGAAAATACCTTCTCTGAACATGCAGACAAAGCTACAGATATCAAACTTGGACTAAACACTTCTGTCAGAGGCTGTTTTCTCCAGTCACTTAAACTCTCCCAGCTCAGTGGTTTGATGGTCAGCAAATATTTACCAACAGACACATAATACTTGAATACTGCATGTTATTTAATGTAAATCCAGATATTGAATTTAAGAAGTTTGGAAGTACGTTGTTAAAAATTCATTTTTAATTTTAAATGCTCTTGTTTGAAATGAAAGGATAATTTAAAATAAATATATATATATAAATTGAAAAAATGCACCTATTAAAAAAATACAAACAGCAGTTTCAGCAAAATCCATTCTTGTATTAGAAAACTATGCATGACTTCCCACACAGGCTGCCTGCAGGACAATGGAAAATGAAGCAAGCAGCTGTACTTGGCATGGCTATTTGGAAACCCTTGAGGTGTTAAAGAAGTGAGATAGTGGCTTGCCTAAGGCAACAACTTTGTTAAACTTAGATGTTGATTTGTTTATTTAATAAGCATAACAAAAAGGCAAAATACTAAATGAATTATCTTAACAAAAATAAACAGAATTATTGCCATAAAGAAAAACAATATTATTTCTTGTTTAGGGAATTTCAGAACCAGATTAAATGGACACTGAGACATAAAGGGAACATATATTTTTTGTTTCAGCTTTTAAAGACAAGACAGCATCCAGGCAAATATATTTGAGTTCTACTTGGTAATTATACAATATGAAGAAAAAAGAAGGTAAATGTGTATTTGATCTTTCTTTTTTCCTAGAAATGCAACTTGAGTCTTAGGCTCAACCTCCAGCTCCCTAATGTTAAATTCTGTCCAAATGAGTGTAATAGATTTACTTTCAGATATTTTTTTCTCAGATTTCTAGCAGAATTTCTGCAGTAGAAGCCAAATGGTACCGAATTCTTTGTTGTAGAAAAAGGCACAAAAAATTCAGAGGAGTGTAGAAAGACTATAAATAAAAAACCTTAGCCTCTGACCCAACAATTGTCCAGAAACAAGTGCAATTATGTAGACAAATGGTGCTGATCACAGTCTTCTTTCCCCACAGTGTGGCAATTGCTCGGTGTAGAGCAACGCTCAATAGATAGATGTGCTTTTGACATCAGCAGGATGGAATATGCCTGCCCACAGTGAGATAGAGCAGTCATTGACTGGGCTGACAGCTATAACAAATAAAGATCTTGGCTCAACGGGAGATGTTGAGCGCCTGTGACACTTGTCTTTGCTAATTCAGGTTTTTGCAGTTGAGTGCAAGAGTGAATATGAAGGGTCACAGTCACCTGGTTGGGGGGACGGGGTGAGCAGCAGAGGGGATGTCTGAACGAGGAAATCAGTTTTAGGGAGCCTCTAATCAGTCAAGAAATGCCAGGGGCACCAGACACAAAAAAAAAAAAAAAAAAAAAAAAAAAAAAAAAAAACCACCAAAAAAAAAAAAAAAATTCAGATTTCAAATTGTATTTAAGGATTACCTGTTCCCTCAAGATTTTGTGCTGGAGCAGGCATTGCCTGCCTTTGCCACCTGATTCTGAACCCACAGGCAGCAGCTTCACTCCCTCCAGCAGCAGAAGCTCTTTGCAGCCCTGTCTGTGGCCCCAGGCCTGATCCCTTAAGAGGACCCTTTGAGGGAACCCTTGCATAATTTCCACTTTTGAGTGGACACTCTGCAGGGATGCTTGTGGCAAGAGGAGGATTTAAGTGGGCAGGTCCTGCTGGGGTATTGGGTGCCATAGTCACTGCTCTCATCCTCATGGATTCTCATTCCTTGAAAATCCCATGAACACAGGTCTATCTAACTTCCAGCATCTGATGGATGGTCCTATGTTTAGTCATGCCATCATTTCACACTCTTCCAGCTAACACAGAGGAGGAGTACTTGGAGGGCAAGACTTTGAGAGATTCTGGTCCTTCTAAAGGCTGAGTGAGCCTTCCAAAATGTCTAGTCTGTGAACTTCAGTCCTCATTCCTGTAAGTGAAGAGTGGCCTCAGCTCTTCACAGTGCACGGGCAGGCTGCTGCTCTGCTCATGCTCTGCAGCGGGCAGAGGCTGCTGAGCCTTCCAGGTTTGGGCTCTTCCAGCCTTGCTCCTGTGGGCACAAATCATGGATGCCCCAGCAGCAGCCCTTCCAGTGAGCACAGGATTTTGGGCTGAAAGGGTCTGCAAGGTCAGCATGCCTGGCCCAGCACTTTGGCTGAAGAACAGTGTTGCAGCACTCACAACATTAAAAATAGAAGAAATCTATGTCGCTGCAGCTGGGATCCCTGGGGCTATGGAGAATGTCTGTAACACCCTGCCCACAGCAGCTCCTCTTGGAACTCTGGCAAAGGGCTGCAAATTCCTGACAGACCAAAGAATTTGGGGCCGAGAGTGTGTTTAGTGTCTTCTTAAGCAGGAGTGCCACATTTGAAGTATGATTCCCCCATTTTGATATGACAGGGCAGGTTCAGTTCAGCTTAAGAGCAGTTTGGCTAAATGTAGTCCTGTGCAGCTCAACATGCGTAGTATTTTTGTATTGTAGTAGCAATAACCAGTAAAAAGATAACACCTATTAGGCAGACACAGACACATGATTTGCCTGTCTTGTCAGGGTAGAAATGAGCAAAAAGCCAGAAATACGGTTCATTAGGAAGGAACTAAGCCATATAATTATCCTAAGAAAATTGTCTTTGTCATTTTTTTTCCCTAATGTTCTTACTATTCACCAAGATTTATGTATTGAATAGAAGAGCAGAGCATCTGTCTTCTGGCCCCTCAACTTCATCATGCTTGGGGAGCAGAGGGGGGAAAAAAGGAAAAGAAAATACATGAGTGTGATAGTATGAATTATTTTATGCTGCCATATGGAGTTCAACTGTTTGGTTTTTTTTTAAAGGAGAATTTCAATGCTATTTGTTTTATAATAGAAACTTTCCTTTTCTTCATCCTTCTACTTCCAGAAGTGTCTTATTCAGTGGATTCAATCTTAGCTGAAAGGTCACTGTTGTCTTGCAAGAGAGACCTCCCTCCCTTTCCCGTCACTCCTGGATGCTGTGAATAGGACTCTGCTTCTCTGAGGCTGAGATTGATCAGTGGGAAGGTGCACTGGGAGCAGCTGAGTATTGCCCTCCACTCCTGGAGGTTAAGTGTGTTACCCTTGGGTGTTGCAGAAATTGTGGGAGGAGACAGATGGACAACCCCACCAGTCCTACTGGCCCTGACCTTACAGTACTCAGCATCCTGACCACCCTTCCACTGCACTGCGCCATTAATTTAAATTAATTCAGTCTCTTTGATAAATAGTTCCCTAGATAGATAATCTTTAGTTTTATATTAAATTTCTTAGTCTAGGCATTTAACATTTGTGTTTGTATACACATTTTTCTTTGTATAATCCTGACTTTGACAAGGCATTGATGAAGTAACACATCTTGCAACATGAAGTCGTCAAAGGGCTGCTCATTCCAACCAATTTCTGACGTTTCTAAGCACAGTAATTACATTTCATTTTATTTTTGCCTTACGGTGGTATTCAGTAGAAGTTCTTATTGAGTGAAACTCAAGTCTGTGGTAATAATACTCTGGGCTTTTTTCTGCGATACTGGGAGAGGAAGGCTGTTATAGGAAGGCTATTGCCATTCCAACTTGTGCTGTGAAGAAATAAGAGACTAATTAACCAGTGTGAAATGGAGACAGGACACTACTTGGTGATTTTGTTGGTTTATGATCAGAGACCTTTGGCTGCACTGGATGGTTTGAGTCAGAGTAGAACAAAGAGCAGCAAGCCCAACACTAGAGGAGGATTTGAGCGTGAGGAGAAAAGCACAGTCTCAGACCCCCGGGCAGACACTTTTTGCCTGTACCGCAAGAAATGGCTGAGAGGGCATAAAGGAACTTTTTTCTGCTTGTATTTTCATACTTCCTAAATTAAGCTGCACCTATGTGCCTTCACAAGCATCTCTTTCTCTTCACTTGCTTATGAAAACTCAGACCAGCTCCAAGTTCTCCTGCTATTAATAGGAAACAGTAAAGATGTTTGAAGAAAAGAAACAAGAAAGACTTACTACCTGCAGGTAAAAGCTCAGAGGGAATAGGGTATAAACAGCACAGAAGAAATCTTTAAAGAGTCTACCTGCCAGTGTTTGGCATGCTTTTACTCAGTGTCTGCAAAAGGAGATTTGGTGCAAAGCTGAAAACGCTCAAGAGACAGAGCAGAGGGTGCACACGTAACATCAGGGAACTCCTGTCAAAATTAGGAGTCTCTGAGGAAAAAGGCATAAGAATAGATAAATACTGTTTTGCAAAACAGCTACATTGGTTTAATTGTAGCCTTTCAAAATATCTAACCTCAAATAGACAAGGAGCCTCAGAGGTTTCAGACTGATGATTGGAAAATATGATAAGCTTGCAAACAATCTGTTAATTTTGGCTTAACTGTAGTGCTTTTTATCCTTAATTATTGGCAATATTTTCCATGTATTGCCACAGAAAAGGACAGGCTGGAGACTCCTAAAACGTGACTCTTGTAAGGCAGTGAGAGTATATCACGTATCAAAATGACCAGAAAGGGACTTGATCAGTCCCCAGCAAATTAAGAATGTGTATTCACTATGCTTGTAATCATGATAGTATGTTTTATAACATTACATAAAAGCAATTGTTATCTCAGTCTTATGAAGCAAAAAATGCAATCACTGAGATTTACCTTTTAAATAGTGGATTTAATTGACACTGCGTGAAGAATGTTCACAGCCCTTCAATAGTTGGAATTGTCTCTCCCCTTATCCTACAGGATTGTTTTAATTTAAACTAGCTCCTTGCTTTGTGCACAGAATTATTGACGAAAATATGTCTTTCTTCATCAAATTATTAGCTAAATCATCCTTTTATTTACAAGCAGCACGGTGTCCCTGTGCCCTAAATCTTGCTGGTTGGAAGAGTGGGAGGGGAAGCAATTTAATTAAGTAAACTTTATTGACACACTGGAGCTGTTGTTTAATAGCATGGCTCCTTGGAGTGTAGTGCAGGTAAATTGAATGAAAGGCACAGAATATCACTTCCCTGCATTGCATATTTCAAACCTCTGCCAGGCAGTTTGGGATGAGCAGCCAATCAGGAAAAATGTTTTTCCAGCCTTGCTGGTGAGGCTGGCATTTCCCATTATGCTCCGAACGAGGTGCTGAGTGTTACCCATGCGTTCCTCACAGTGTATTGAGAGGGATAACTCTGGGACTGTGTGTTGTGCTCAGCTGCTGCATTTGGAAGGCAAATTGTGGATTGGCTCTTCAGCCATGTATCCAAAAATGCCTTTTTATGAAGGAGGAAAACTAGCATGTGAGTCTGAATGAAAGTGAGTAAACTCTCTAATATTAAAACCTTGATACACTCATTCTGCATGAGAAATCAGACTCTAGAAGGATAAGAGATATTTCCTGGAGCTGTGCTTTTCATTAAGTACTTGGGAATAAATGGAAAAAATTGCAAAACTTCTTTGTTTAACAGTTTTTTGATGAAACAAAAGCTGCAGTATATTCATATACAATTGTGCCTGGTACTATTTCAGTTGCCACTGCTCTTGTTAAAGTCTTTGTGCTAATGTCTTATTGGTATATAAATGAGTACAACTGCTCCTCTGCAGCTGACTGGAACACACACGCTTTTCTGCACTGTTCTTCAACACTGCCCACTGCATGATAAAAGACAGTATCTCAGTCTGTTGCACCTGTACTTTCAATCACTTCTTTTAAAAGTCAAGCCAGATATGTAGTTCTGCAATATAACAGCAACTTCTTACAGCTTTTAACTCTTAAAAAATTTAATTTTCCTTGATTAAGACTGAGACCCAAAGACCGCGTTTTACAGTTTTGCTTGAAGAATTAAATACAGCCACTCAGCTAGTTTATGTTCCACTCTGGAAAATAATAAGAGGTAGAACTTTAATTACAATTCATACTTTTCTCATGCTCATTTAATTCAATATTCGAAGAGGTTTGTGTGTAATTTTTTATCTAGAAACACTTTTTTTCTTTACTTGAAATGGTGTTTTTAATTTTAAATGCCTGTGAGATGACAGAGCTGGGTTGTAGGGGAGGGGCGCTGTTCTTTCTGGTGTGCACCAGAGTAATTTAGAGACGCAGGCACGTTTCAAGCATGTAAATCCTTCTTTAGGTCAGACTTGTGCACCTTCTAACAATCACATTTTGCAGAGATTTTTGCCCCTATGACAGGCTGTGATGAGACTGACTGTCCCTTAGAATGTAATTTCTCATGGTACACAAACATATTTGGGGGCGGATGGCCCTTGGGGCAATCATTTTCAGTTCCTCTCCTGACCTTTATGCCCTAATATGCCACGGACATCCTCAGAAGTGCTGCCAGGTGCTTTTAATATAGAAACCCAAGCTGTGGTGCAACCTAGCAAAACTCCAGGCACTCAGAATCTGGCCCTCTGCTCTGAGCTTTGGCCCATGATGTGAAGTCCAGAAGGTTAAACTGCTTTTAATTCAATGTTAGATTAACATGGCTTTTGACTGGCTCTGCATGTTACTGTGTTTGCAGAAAACGGTGATGTCTTGCATGAGTAACCCTGAGCAATTTACTAACTGATATTCTTCAGTGCTCTATTACTTTACTTTTGGCAGCCATTGCTTGAAGTCCACATTCCATATTTGTGCAGAAAACTGTACATAGCATAACATTCTATGCTAATGATTGTCTGAAATAAAAATATTCTGAAAGCTTTATTGTGTATCTAATAGAATGAGAAGAAAATATATTTCCAGGATGCCACCTCACAGGTCCTTCCAAGTGCAACAGACAAATCACAGTGAATCCTAAGTGACTGTTTTCCTGCATAAGAATGCATATTATATTTTTAGGTGAAGTTCCTTAAAGGTGTTAAAATACAGATAGATTATAAATGCCTTCACTTTAGTTTTACTTGATTACAGTTTTAAAGGACTATTAAATCAAGGTTTCTAATATTATTTATTTAGTATGTTTAATTTTTAACTTAAAAATATTTAATGTATGTGTATATTAGTACTAATATGAATTAATATCTGCTAATTGATGTTTCTGGCTGGGGCACAGAACTCATGCTTGAAGCTATTTTAGACTTTCATGTGTATATTTTTGGTGGGAAAATTCAACTAAAGCATCTCCCCCACCCCTTTCCACAGCCTTCTACCTATCTCTGCCCCTTTCCTTCCCATTGTGCTGACATAGTTTTTTGTAAGACTGAACTCTGAACTGGGTTAGTAACCTTGGAAGATTACCCATCTCCTTGCTTTTTCTCAAGATCCTTTATGAGGCACAGCAATGTTCTCATCTGGTTTGCAATGTAGCCTCCAAATCATTTATCCACGGCAACTGAACAAGCATCATGAGGAAGTGAGCTGACTCAGTTCAGGCAGGCCAGGGAAAAGTGCCCATCAACCATCCCTGGATTTTAAGACATGCCATTTGCCTGATGCTTTAGCCTGTAAACTCTACACAGACACACTTAAGTAACAGTAATGGTGTTTTTTCTGAACTAAATCTTTGCAAAAACTTTTGCCAGTACAGAAACAACATTTAGGGTTAGATTTAGTTTTTGAAATTTGAAGGTTTTTACAAGTTTGGAGATTTTTAATGCTAAAAACTAGGGAAAAGCTTATGTCAGTGCATTTATACCACAGATAAGGGTCATTTGTTTATCTTAGAATTGGGTACAAGAAATTTATACTTTCTATACTTAAAAGAGTTTGCTGATTTACTAGCTGGTTTTAGGTTTGGTTGTTTTGGGGTTTTTTCCAAGCACAGCATGCATCAAGTGGATAGAAGTAACATACTGTAACTTTTTCCCCCCAGATACTAAAAGAAGTTTTTCCTGAGACTGGTCTTTTCCACACCTAAGGGACTGAGGCAGAGGTTTTGCAGCTGGAGAGAGATGGCATCTTCTATGCTCCAGCTGTTCTGCCTAAAGACATTCCTGCTTTCCTCTGTCACTACCACCCAGCAGCTGGCAGTGCTACCCCTCTGGTTTTGCTGGTGGAGCAGCTTGCATTACTGCTTCTTAGCCTGAAACCTGCTAACTCAGCCAAGCCAGTTCAGATCCACAGTTCACACTGCTTAAAATAAACTGGCTCACTTTGCCTTGAGCATTTTAGAGAGCGTCCATGCAAACCCCTCTGTTGGCACAGCTGTGGGGCAGGGTGTGAAAAACAGGAGAAGTAATGTTGTCAAAACAGTGATAAGTTTGCTATTCCCTAAGTCTGAACCACTTTAAACACAAGAGAAGGTGACAGAAGTAGCTTGGGTGTGTCCAGCAGGCTTGCATTCAGGTGTGATGCTGAGCATACAGTGGTAAGTAAACCTATATGCAAATAATTTTGTTCACACTGATATTTAGCATTCATTCATGGTTTCCTCCTTTCTTAAGACTAGAGCCAGCTAATGCCTTCATTTTGAGGTTGGTTTTCTTTACTTCACATTAATTGATTGTTCATTTATTTAAGTAAGTAGAGATCAATGATGATGTGCTGAACCGCTGCTACACAGGAGACAAAACTTTGGTTTAGACTACAATGTCATCTCTAAGTCAACCAGTTAGAAACATTAGAGTTGATTAGGAGGTGCTCTCAGCAGTTCATGGAGCTTAACCTGGCAGCAGACAGCTAATGCTCCATAATCCTAGCTATGGAAAGGCCTAAGGAGTTTGAAAAGTTCAGTTTGGTAATTTACTAGGAAATCCCTAATCACTCCTCCAGAAGAAAAATTAAGTATATGGTGAAGATAACATGTCCTGGACACCTCAGGAGTAACCCAGATGCTGAACAGGATTGATTAGTTTCTTTGACGTCAGTCAGAAGCCTGTTGTTGCAATATCTAAGTGGATTGTCTGCCTTATTGTGTATCACCATGAAAGGATGGCAGCACCAGTGTCACAACAAGAAGATCCATGTTCTGCTGCAAGGTGTATCATCAACAAAATTGCTGTTTAAATTCTCGACCAGTAGATGACAATAACCTTTATGAGTAGAATTAACAGAAGAAGCAGGAGAAGAAATATAGTTTCTCAGCTTGGAAGTCACATATGAGAATTAATTAAACCCACTGGGTTTTGATCTTAACTAAGGGAAATTAAATAATATCATTGAGAGGAACCTTGTTCACTTGCATAAATGCAGTGTAGCATTTCAAAAATCCTGTCCACAGGAGAAAAGAAAACATCACAGGAAAGAAACCTTGTTATTAAAAAATTCAAAAAGTCTGAAGGGAACTCTGTAGTACACTGGCAGTGGAGATATTCTGATTCAAGAAACTACTTCAAAAGCACATACATCAAGTCAGACATGGTATTTTAAAGACTTTTATTGAATCACAAAAGGCCGGCAATAACCAACATCATAATTTCTGCCAGAGAATAGGAATTAAATACTCATTTCAGTATTTTATTTTATGATCATCATTAACTGTCTTCTGTACCTAGGTTATTAGCTGTCCCTTAGCTGTCTCCTGCATCGACAGAATCAATTAGGTTGGAAAAGACCTCTGAGATCATTGAGGTCAATCTTTGATTGAACACCACCATGTCAACTAGGCTGAGGCACTGAGTTCTGCATCCAGTCTTTCCTTAAACACTTTCAGGGACACTGGCTCCCCCACCTCCCTGGGCAGTACATTCCAATCTTTAATCACCCTCTCTGTGAAGACTAATTGGACATGAAGAGAGCTGCTGGGTTGTTCTTAAAATCTGTCCCATTCCTTGGGCTTGAGGAGAGGCTGAATGAATGAGCTGGGGAAAGAAAGTCATATTCAGATGGCCTAATTTCCATGTAAATTCCTGTGTCAGATGTTACTGAAAGTTTTAATATCAATTAAGAAGAAATAATTAGATGCAGAAACTAGTGTTCTTATATAGGCCCTGTGACAATAGCTGATAGCTGATACAAAACGAATAATATCTCAATGCAACTAAGCATCACTCAGCCATTGGAAGACATAGGAAATGTAGGAATATCAGTGGTGCCACTTTAGCATAGCAAACTCACAGCTTCATTTGTGTTCTAGATTACCAGTTACAGACTGTCATGGTGCTCTGACTGAAAACACAAAGTATCTTGTTAATCTGTGTGTGCTAATAGATTTTCTATGTTGCAAAACAGGAATATAATCTTGAATAATTCTGCTCTCATAATTTCTACTCTAAGTAGCTGCTCAGTCTTTTAGTAATAATTCTTGATATTTTTAAAGATAACTGATACCTGGGAGTTATAATTACTTTTTGAAAAAAGAGTCCACTGAAATACATAGCCAAAAATACTTGATACATTTCCATGTGGAGTGAATGCAGTTGCCATAATTCCAGTTAAGTAAGAGGTTGCCTGGTCTATTTAATAGATTTTACATCTAAGAATAATCAAAAGAAAAATATAATGTTCTGTCTCTAGATTTTCTGCTTTTTATTTCAGATTCCACTCTATGGCTCCATTGTGGCAGAAAAGAGATGCTTTTATGCCTGTGATATAATTGTATTCTGAAGCCCCAGGCCTTGCCCAGTAGAACTAGTCCTGATGAGTAGCTTCAATAATTTAAAAGCACATCTAGCACTGGCAGAGGAGGGGGAAAACACTTTTTGTGAAGTTTGACCCCACATATGCATCCAACAGTCTGGAAGAGTTTCAGGGCTGAGCAAGACCCACTGTTTACCATGGAGCTGCAGTCATGCATGTCACTTACAGGACGTGTTCTTGGCTAGAGCAGTGCTGTAGGTTATGGGAATGATGGCCCTTTGCTTCTGGCGCACCTGCTGAATAGAAATTACTGTAGACTGTGTTTAGATCCCATTTAATCATAAAATAATAGAATATGCTGGGTTGAATGGTACCCATCAAGATCATCAAGTCCCACACCTGGCCCTACCCTAAGAATCCCACCATGTGTGATTCTTGCATGGCAAAGATTTTCCCTACATGAAGGACTGGAAGATATAAAAGCTGCTGGTTTTCATCCTTGTGTATATGCTCCATCAAAAAGAACAGCATACATAGGAGTCTGGATGGGATTAAAAGGAGAAGCAGGGAATGACTGGCAGTGTTATATAGAAGTAGCATAGCAGAGACTATTGGAAGAGAGAAGATGAACAGGAGGGAGGGCAACTATATGAGTAGCAAAGAGGAGAAAAGAGATCAACAGACTGGGAGAAGAGAAACATGCAATGATAGAAGGGCCAGAAAACTGTTAATGGAAAAATAAGAACAGAGAAGAAAGAGAGATGGCACATTTTGTGATTTAATGTAAGGCCTAATGTGCCAGGTACTCAGAAGAATTTTTAATCTAAATAGGGCAACTGAGTCATCTTCTTAACCTGAATTCTCTAAGCGTTCCCTTATGACCAGATGAATGTATGTGTCATCTCATAATGTGATTATAACAGAAGATGCAAGCAAAGCAGGTTTGAACCCAATATATCCCTATATGGCATATAGGGATAGCTCTTAGGAAAGCTGGGAACAGATGTTCAGTGAACATACCCAGCTTTTAAAAGTGGAATGCTTGAGAAAGCTGCTTTTTTGTTTGAAATACTATTTAAAGATCAGTGCACACACACAAACACACACACAGATACACACACACACACACACACACACACACAGAGCTCCTTTTACTTTCCCACTCAAAGAGGGAGAACTGATAGCTTTGTCGATTGGGTTTAGTCACATTTTGTCTCAAGGAGCTATGCAGATCTTGATCTTGTAATAATTTTTTAGCCATAAAAGATACTTTGCCTATTCACCTTAAAAGCAGCTGGGTGCTGCACTGATATTATTCAGCCAATTTTTCTGCAGAGAAAAAAAATAATAAATTCCTGCCAATGAGCAAAAAGAACTTACCTGTGTTCATTTAACATGGCTTTATGAGACCCTGTACAGTATTGCAGCTTGTTGCTCCTCAGAAACATTTCATATCTCATTTATGTTGTAGGGTTGAATTTGATTTCTCTATCTGCTACCCTCTTCCTGCACCCATGTGTGATATTTGACTGCATTGCTTTGGCCAAAATTACCAAAGTAATTTCTGTAATACAGTTCTTAATGGCACTCTCAGATTTAAGGTGAGATTGTTTCTAAAAATATTTTTATATAACTTGAAGACGAAAATGTTATAGAAACTGAAATTGTGACAAAGTTTCTTACAGGTTTCCTTACTTTAAGGCTTTCATGTTGCACTGTTTGCTTTTCATGCAAGAAACACTGTGAGAAGTATAGGCACAGATTAGTTCAAATAATTTTATTCATCAGCTATGTGTGGAAACACAGGATACTGAGAGAGCCATCAGTAGGCTAAGAGATTATTTAAAGTGATACTGCCAAATTCTCAAGTGCCACTTCAGTATGTTAGTGGATTACTGTTTAATCGTTACTTTAAAATGTGTTACAGATTCCAAAGTGGTCTGCTTTACAAAGGGAACATTTTGAAAAACTAAAAATCTAAGGGCTAGATAAGAATGCTGCCTAGATGCTGTACAGATTGTAGGACAACTCAGAATCTGAAATGACAGCTGGTTCCCTCCCTTCTGTGACCAATAAGGTTTGTGTGCCTGTGTGATATAACCATATGTCTGGGAAACTAAAGTAACAAATTAATGACTATTGTGATTTTAAAGTCCATTGATCTTTCTCCCTGCCCAAGATGGGGACGGCAATGTGAGCTATTATCAATGGAACATTTACTGGAAAAAAGCAGTGCTAGGGGAAGTTAAAATTAGAGCCGTCTTCAATTTTTGCAATATTGAAATATAGATGATGAATCACAGTCAATGTAGATAAAGCCCTTACCTTCATAATGCTGATGTAGGATGGGAGCAAACGCTTTCCATTCAAATATCCTGTTGGATGCCTCTATCCTATCCGACAGGCAGTAATCAGGGCAAAGCACTTCTGAAATTAATTCCTATAATACTGAGGGGTTTAATGAAAATCCTGATGACAAATTGTCTTTGTTGTTCTGTTCACCATTTTCTCTCTTGTATCCTAGGTTAATTACAGGGCGTTTTAAGAGAAGCTTTTGGAGTATACTCTACATGTTGAAGGAAAAGTAAAAGGCTGTCATTTTCTGGAAGTTGCCCAAACTCTCACAAACACATATGAATTTAATTTCGATAGTATTTTAATCTGAGGGTTCATAGTTTATATTTTTACCTGTCAAGCACTCATTTAGCTTCTCTTAGCATAATAGGTGGGAGCAAAAACCAGTATTCCCCCTCTTTCTTGTCTTTTGTAAATAAAATGAAAGAAGCAGTAATTGCACATCTCACAACCCCATTTAGCACTAAAAACCATGATTACAGAATGTTTAAATTAGGCACTACTGTGAGTTGCAAAGCAGGAAGACAAGGTTGCTGAAAAGTGAAACAGCTGTTGATAGGCAGCAAGCAAAATTCGTGGGATGCTGAGTTGGGAGGGGTTCTTTGTAATCTCTCTTGATTTTATTTTCCTGCCATATTGTCAGACTTATTCATGGATCATTATTTACCAATTAGTATTTAAAATTATAAATAATCTAAAATATTTATAGTCAGTAAGCATTAAGGATCTCTATTCCATTACTTTTCATTTCACCTTAGTGAATGAACACAATCGAGTGACTATAGCTCCTTGAAAAGTTCAGTTGCATCTAAATTGACTTGGATAGAGAAAAAAGTTTCATTTAATTTTTTTTATACATTTTATTTTTTTGAGAATCTTTTGTCTGAAATGAACAAAGACTTTGAGCAGAACCTCAACATTTTCAGAATGATAACAGCAAATGAAAATAGAAGGTTCAACAGCTCATTATGGGAACTGTTCAGCAGGTTCCCATGGGAGACTGTTGGGAAGGGGAAGGGGAAGGGGAAGGGGAAGGGGAAGGGGAAGGGAAAGGGAAAGGGAAAGGGAAAGGGAAAGGGAAAGGGAAAGGGAAAGGACACCCCGAGAGGATGCTGCACTCTGAGGACAACCTCCTCAGACCTGGGCCCAGCCCACAGCCCAGGCAGTCACACAGGCACAACAGACAGGGAGGGAGCTCCAGCTTCTCTCCAGCACAAAAGGCAGAGGAGGCCAAAGGGGGCTACTCAGGAGCACAGCATTGTCAGTCATGTAGGCAGGAAATTAGGGAAGTCAGAACTCGGCTGGATTTGAAATTGGTGAGGAATGGAAATGGCAACAAGATGAATTTTGAGAAGCAGAATCAAAAGGAGGTCTAAGGAAGATGAGGGGCTATGAAGCAGGGCAGCAGACTTGAAGCACACAGAAAAGGCTGAGCAACTCAGCATCTTCCCCTTGGTCTTTTGTGGCCAATTCTGTCCCCATATCTCCCAGGCAGAACCTGGGAATATCACATTAGTGACCAAGTAAGCAAACTGGACACACACAAGTCCATGGGACAAGAGAGAATGTATCCAAGGGTGTGGAGAGAAGTAGCTAAGGTTATTGCAAGGACTGCTTTACATCTTCTTCAAAAGGTCCTAGGAATCAGGAGAGGATCCTGAAGGCTGGCAAGTTACATGTACATTGGCATGAAGGCAGATCTGGGGAACTATTTGCTGATAGAGCTCTCTTCAGTTTCCACAAGGATTTTGGAGAAAACCCTTGTGAAAACCATGTATAGTCACATGGAGGACAAGAAGGTGATTTGGGACAGCATGGATTCACAAACTACAAATGGTGGCTGAACAGTCTGAGTGCTTGCTCTGAGGAGATGGCTGGCATGATGAATAAAAGAAGTTATTTACCTCAGCTTCTGCAAGGCCTGTTGCATGGTATTCCTACAGCCAAATTGGTGAGACGTGAACTCAAGCAGTGGACTACAAGGTGAATGCACTATTGGCCATATCATGAGATTCGAAACGTTGTGATCAGCTGTAAAAAGTCCAATTGATGAGTGATTTCTAGTAACATCTATCAGGAATCAACACTAGTGTGGACATTCATTTATGCCTTCACTGCAAACACAGCCAGTGGGATGAAATAAAGCCCTCAGCAAGTTCACTGATGATACCTGCTTAGGGGAGCAATTAATGTGCCAGTTAATGTGCAGGGCTATCATTCAGAGCATTCTCAACAAGCTGGAATGAAACTTTTTTAAGTTCAGCACAGGCCAATACAAATTCCTGATCATGCAGCAGGAGAGACTGGGCACCAACTGGCTCCAGAGCAGCACTGCATGAAAAGTCCTAGGTGTCCCAGTAGGCAAAAGAGCTCCAATGTGAGTCAGCAGTGCATCCTGAAGATCAACACCATCCTGGGCTGTACTAGCAAGCATGAGCAAGTTGAGAAAAGTGATTCTTTGCCCTCTGTTTGGCACTAGTAAGACCCTACCTGGAGGACTGTGCTCTGTTTTGGATTCCCCTCTACAAAATTGACATTGACATACTACAATGAGTCTCCTGGAGGACCAGGTGGCAGGAGCACATGGCATACATGGAGAAGTGACAGAAAAGGGGTTCTTCTGTCTGAAGGTCAGAATAAGGGGCGAATCTAATTGCTTTCACCTACCTATTGGCAATGTACAGGTAAGATGAAGTCAGACACTTCTAGGTAGTGCACCACAATAGGACTAGAGGCATCAACCCCAAGTCACAACATAGGAAATTTTGTCTAAACATCAGAAAAATCTTTCTTTTCTTGTGTGTGTATGGGTGTATATATGTGTATGAAATATTGGCACAGGTATCAAGAGACTCCGTGGCATTTCTGTTCTTGGAGATTGGACAAAGCTCTCTGTGCAAGCTCCTGAGCAGCCTTGGAACTCAGATGTAACTTCAAAGTTAATCTTGTTTGGATAGACCCAGATAAGCCCCAAAGATGTCTTCCAACCTGCTATCTCCATCAGAATTTGGTTTTGCTTACTTAAATGGCTGCTTTAATGGTTTAAACAATATTCCTGGGATGCTTTGTATTTTGAAGAAAAAGAACAGTGAAAATGCAAATTATTATTACCAAAATATATGTCATTGCTGCTAGGAAATATTGTAGATCATGTACACCAGGATGCCAGAATAGATTGTAGAGTTTTATTAAAAAGAACAAAAAAATGCCAGTTATCCCAACCTATTTATTGTTCCTCACACAGATACCATCCCTTACCATTAATTATCTCACTTATCTGTACATCATTGTTTATATGTTTTCTGCTTCAGGTGAGTCTCTTGGGCCTTAGAAGATAAGGTGTAATTTCTTTGCAACCTCATAATCTCTCTTCCATTTCATTTTCCTAACAACTCATGATATTCCTTTTACATTAGGCTGATGTTTTTATGGTATGGTACATGGTTTCACCAGTTGCAGTAGCCATATTTCGGATTTGTAGCAGCTCACTTACAGCTCATCACTGGGTATGTATAGTTAGGACTCTTTGGGTTTTTTGTTCTAGACTGAACATTTATCAGCATTAACCTTGGTCCACACTTTTATAACCAATCACAAAGAACTGAGATTATTCTGCAAATTTTCAGACATCTTTGGCTTTTAGTACATTAAATAATCTAGTGTGATTTAATCTCTCCTCACTATTCAGCCTTAACCAAATTACTGAGGACTATGCTGAACAGTGCATTTCCCTACACTGACCTACTAGAAATCTCTCTGAATTTTGTAGAGTGACCATTTCATTTTCTTCTCTGTGTTTCCTACTGTCTAACCAGCAAGGGGGTTTTGCCCTGTAAAGAAAGTTTCATCCTGGGAATCTCCAAAGTCTATTCCATAGTGTTCTTTACACCTATGTAAAAAAATTCTTTTCACTTTGCTAAGGTGGAGTCTGATCTTATTTGGGTTCTCCTTTCATATCCAAGTTACTTATCAGCCCTACAGACATTCTGGCAGACTTCCTGTTTTGGATGTGCTTAAAAAATATTTCATTATTCATTTTATGCCTTTGGAAATGTGTGCTTCAAAGTAATATTTTGGCTGGACTTACTAGATTTAACTTTCCAGAGTTAATATTTTTTTATATTTTTCTAGTTGGGAAACTTCCACTTTCAGAAGAACTTCTATAATCACCATTACTGTGCTGTATATTGAAATGGTGTAGAAAAAATGACAACTCTGGGGAGCTTCTCTTTCCACATTTCCTGCCTTTCCCTCCAAAATGACCTGACATTAACTGAAAGAGGGTAGATTGAGATTAGATATAAGGAACAAATTCTCTAGTGTCAGGATGGTGAGGTATTGAAACAGGTTGCACAGAGAAGCTGGGGATGCCCCATCCATGGACATGTTTAACAACAGGTTGGATTAAACTCTGAGCAACCCAGTTTAGTGAAACGTGTCCCAGCCCACAGCAGGAGGTTTGGAAACAGATGATCTTTAAGGCCCTTCCAACCCATTCTATGATTCTATAATTTTATGTAGTTAAAGTTATTAAAGTATTACTGTTCTTTTTCTGAATTGCTTTCTCTCTCTTTAGTGCCTCCTTAGAAAAGGCCCTAAAACATGTAGGGAATGCTCATAAAATTCAAACCATGGGAAAAAAAAGAAAAAGACAAAACATTTGCAAAAATGAATAGAAAAGGAGCAGAATGAAGAAAGAACAAGTTGGGAAAACATACAGATAAATAAAAAAGTGATCATACCAAAATAATCCCTTCTGAAACACTAACAATTTCAGTGCAGCTTGCTCTACAGTTCTGTGAGATGAGTCTAAAAATACTATAAAACTATGAAATTGTGTGTTTTCTGAAAATTGTACCCACATATAGATAGAAGTGTATATGTGGATATATGCACGTGTGTATGCATGTTCTGCCTCAGTAATGAGGAAGACTGAGACAGCAAGGTTTCCACGTGCTTGGACGGGATTTGAATAGTGAACAGAACCCCCAAACTAGAGGCAGATTTCATCCTTGAGCCCCTGCCAGATTTAATCAGCAGATTCCAAACAGTGGGCTCTGTCTCCTGCAAACAGGTGTGTACAGATGTGATTCCTGGGTATATTCTGGCAATGGCCCAGCACTGCACTCTTGCAGAAGAAGGCAAGGATGGTACCAGATTATGTCAGTGCCTTCATAGGACTGAATCCTGTAAGCTTTTGCTCATGAATCACTCCAGGAAAGTTGCTGATTTCTCCCTGAGGCAGCTGCTCTGCACAAAAATAGTGAATCTGTTTAGAGTCATAACTCCAAGGTAAGGCCTTCCAGCAATGTATTGACAGCTTTAACATTTCTCCAGGTTTGCAGGGAGAAGATACCTTGCCTTTTGGAACTGAGCAATTATCAAACTTCAGAAATGCCCCTACCACCCTTAAAGGGAAGTAATACAAAAATGAACCTCATCCTATGTATAAATAACATATCCATTCTTACTCTAGGAGTTCTGCTAGATTCTGAGTTCTTATTTGAAAGGCCAAGTTGCAGTTGCGAGCTTTTTTTTTTTTTTTTTTTTTTTTTTTTACCAGGCTTAACAATGATCCTTTTAGTTTATATCTCTGAGGACAAATCTGAGTCCTCCAAATGATTGAAATCAAGGTAAATGACAGCACTGGTTGATTCTGTCTTGCACTTCTTGAGGATCCACAGCACAGAACAAGGGAATAAGCAGCTGGGAGCCATCAGCACCTGGGCTGCTATCCCCCCATAAACCATGTGTTTTGTCGCGTGCAACAGCTCTTGAGTTTTTTTCCCAGTTGGGTTCAAGATGTAAAATTTAACCTGTAAAGCCTTTTGGGGTTTGAGCTCTAGCAACTTGAAGGCGTCTGCAAGGTTAGCAACTTTTTTTTCACTGAGCACTGGAGAAACCCTTATTTCAGGCAGATATGATCCCTACCCTGAGGCACTCATTATCTCTGAGGTGTTTTACACAATGCTAAAGGCCTTCATGTATCCTGAATAAAAGCTCTCTGATCATTCACTCTTTCTGATTTCTCTGCTTCCTCATCAGTGAACACTTGTGAGTGTAGGGCTCTCCTTTACCCCTATAAAGGAAGACAATTCCTTCAGGAGGCAAAGCAACATGTTTCACACACAGGAAAGGAAAGGCTCAGAGTAAGAAGAAAAGAGGTACAAAGACCTGAGTAAGTTTGAAAATAGTTACCTATTCTCAACCAAGAGAGACTGGCAATATACGAGAAATAAGAAGACTGCAACAGTGGAGAAAAGAAATATTGAAAGAAACCTCATCACAGTTAGGTGACAGAAAAGTGACTGAAACAACAAGACTATAACAGGAGACACAACACAGTACACAGCAAAACAAGGTGATGGAAGTTAGAAAAGAAAATGAAAAAATAAATGTTCAAGAGACAAATTTAAGTTTTGTGGGTTTTTTAGAAAAAGTTCAGTGGCAAATGTACATATAGAATGGTACATATATAAACCATTTTTGTCCCATAATGCTGTAATGCTACAGAATATAAATGGGTTGTGCTAATAGTAGCTCTGTGAGATAGGACAAAATTATTATTTTATGTTCTTGAAGCTAAGCACTGAAAGACAAAGTGAATCTCAAGAGGGCACAGTGGGAATCTGCAGGTGAAGAAGGGGTCTGAATTTGCTGGGAATCACTGAATTATTTCTCCGTTAGAAAAGTTTCATATATTAAAAAAATATAATGGAATTAAAATATGGGGTTTGATATAAAAAGTCATTATGGTATAGCAAGATGTGATTTTGTGTTGAACAAAAATATTGTTCTACCTTTTTTTCCTGTTGTTGCTATCCTACAGGGCAACAGCAGTATAATCAGTCAGAAAAGCTGCAGCAAATATACTTCCAAAAGGCTTTAATGACTTCAGCTTGAAACACTAAAATTTACTGAAATTTGAGTGTAATCACCAATATTGATGCAACATGTTCCGATGGTCCTGTAAAAGGAACAACTGCCAATATACATTTTAAAGTTGTTTCTGATTTTACATCTATAATCTCTAATTTACTCTACAGCTCTTTACAGTAGTTTCCTGATCAAACTAGTCATGTTGTATCCTGACACACTGATAACTCTTATGTTGCAATATCTCACTGTAGCTTTTTACATAGAGAATTTCACTGCAATTTCACTTTCATGAGGAACTTGAAGAGCACAATACAGTCAGCATGTTAAAAATATTCTTGATCATTAGAAGTGAACTATTTGCTTTTTTGAGCATGATTTTATCCTGATGACTCTGGAGATGGAATTAAGATCGACATAAGGTGGATTTCATAAGTTTAGGGTCAAGGCCCCTGATTCTCAGAAGCATTATGACACCAGTGAACCTAAGTTTTGCTGAATCTTCTGAGAGTCCAGAAGAAGCCAAGCTAAATTGAGTCTTCAGCTTTCAGCAGCAAACTGGACTGGCTGTGAGCACAAGCAAAGCAGAAACTGTCTAAGGTAGCAGGCTCCTGAAAAGACAAAGTGCATATCCCTTAACATCTGTCTACCCTAATTTTGTCCATATTAGGACAGGAAAAAAACATGTTGTCTGAAAGTCCTGCTGCCCCTGAAGTAGGAGTGGAAACTACTGGTAGAATGCCCAGTGCCAGCAGCTGTGATAGCTGACTGCTACCATTCCCTGGAGGCAGCCAGATTAACAGCATGGATCCTCTAGATCTCTCCATTGCAATTCCCCCTGTTTCTGTGGCAGGCAGGGGTGGCCCTGTCCCATCTGTTATTTTAGGAGGATTGACTGTCAGTTTTGTCTGAGCAGTTGAAAGGTCTTGTGCTGGCTCTAGAATAAAAGGCATGCAAAAAGTTTATAGCGAGGAATTTTTAAATGAGGAATAATCATGGCATTACTTATATTTAGAAATTCCGGGAGCGTCCTTGGTCTCAATGTAGAATGCAGCATGCTACTCATTCCACAATGCAGGTGACCTTATCAGTGTTTGATTCTCCACCTCTGGCTATCTCAGTTTCTTCTTTTTCTACCCAAAGTTATTTGTGAATTCAATACTGTAATATTAAAACTAATTTTCATTCAGAATGGATGGATGCATGCATGCATGGTCTGCCATCACTGTCTGCTTTTGAGATTTGAATCGCAAAGGCTCAGTTTTGACTTTCAAACTTCCCTGTGTTTGAAAGATTTTGGTAATTTCCATACCTTCTATCAATTTCCAGACATTACCAATTTAGTAGCCAAATTCAGAAATCGTACATGGAACTTCCCAAGTCTCTTCCACAACTGTCTGATTGATTTTTGTTTCCTGGAGCTTTGTTCCTTCAAACTGACCCTCAGACTTCAAGAGACAGAAGTGAACCATTCCTTTGGATTTCTGAATTGTTCTTTTGGTCCATTCTGGGCTTGCGATATCCCCTCATGTTGCTGCCAGTGTTTTTCATAGTGGCAGAATTTTTGAATGTAACTGCTTCTCTAGTTTCACAAATCAAGATAGCTTTCCATTTAATTAATTAATTTCTTTTTACAATTCTTCATAAGTGTCACACAGAACATATTATAAATCCCCTTTTTGTCATCTCTATTAAATCAAGGACTGTATTATGAGGCTTATGAGTTCTCATTTCTTATTTCATATTCCTTATGACTGCTTCCTCTTCAGTATACTACTGCTCTAGGAGAGAGAAGGAGCTTCCTGTGAATTTTGCTCAGGCTCAGCCTAAGGCTGCACTCTAGCTAGTTCTTCCTATTTCTGGCATAATTCTGGATGTTCGGTTGGGTTTTTTTCCTTGATGCAGCTTATTCCAAGAGTAAGCAAGCTCTGATGTTTGTATGCACACATCCTTGCCCTTCTTTGTGAAAACCCTTTGAGCACTGTGGCTGGAGGCTTACTTCAGCTTTTTAGTTGGACAGTGGTTCTCGTTATTTCAGTTGTCATTACTGTCAAGGAGCTTGATTGGTTTTTATATTAGTCCCCAGTGAAGGCTGGATACTTGCTTCCAGTTTTCGATGGACTATTAGGAAGCCATTCCATAAAAAAGTACTTTGTTGAGATTTTAAAGAAGAAAATGGAGGGTGATTTTAAATTATTTTTAGGTCTGAGATCCGTAGTGTATAAATGTTATTTGGACTTTATACAAAAAACACCGTAATTTCTTCTTTGTACCAGACAGCTAGCAACTCCTCACACCTGCTGGTATATTTAGTCACTTTTTTGCAAAGCAGCACAAGCAAACTTCCCAAGGGCAACTATGATGAAATGGCACACTCCCCATGCCAGTGAAAAATGACCTGCTACCTTCCCTGTAATAACCAAACACAGAGTCATAGGCTGTTTGAAAACCCAGGGCTCACCCAGAACTGTGGAGTGTTGCTTTGCCAGCATGCAGGAGAAGAATTAGTTCATGGCTGTTAGAGATAATCCTTTCCCTGATAGTAAAGTCATCCCAAGCCAGTGACTCCTTAAAAATAGGAAAAAAATATTTGCCAGCTCTGGTCTTCTATGACCCTTCTGGAAGAGACATTTATGTCTCAAGACACCCGGTGCACTCTTCTTTCTTTTCTACTGATAATCTACTGGTTTCATCTTGTCTCTCCACTGCACCAGGCTGGCTGGGTGGTGAGACACTGCAAAATTATGTTAAGCAAGACCTAGGGGCAGATATCTAAGTACAAGGAAAAGAGCAAAAGGGTATAAATAAAGCAATGACAGATTCACTTCCAGAGTATACTTAACCATGACTCCGCTTCCAAGTATCCCATGAAGGATTTCTCTTGCACTGCTCTGCAGTGAGAGCAGAAGAGGGTGGATTCATAGACAGATTTCTTCCCAGGGGATCAGCTCACTTCTGTGTGGCTTCCATTCCTATATGCCCTGTATTCCTTTGGGGCTCTGCTTCTGGATGTACAGGCAAATACTGATCATGTCCTGTCTTGAGAGGGACACCTCAGACACTTAAAAGGTTATTTCCATGTAAGCCTGGCAGGGAATTGTTAGTAAAATACTGCTGATTTTGCCTGCTGGGATTAGGAGTGTTGTGCACCAAGAGTGCACATTCTCCTTTTGTCCTTCCCAGTCTGCTGACAAGCTGCCCCTGCCCATGAGATCCTTTAATTTTCATCATGCTCAACTGAGGTTATTTTGAGGTAATCATACCTCTATTATGAGATATCAGTTGTGTGTGTGTGTTCTGCAAGGTTCATGATCACTGGTACATTTGTGGCATTTTACACACATCACACTTAAATAACATGGACATCTGATGCTGTAAAATTCATATGGTATGAGTGTTAATGCAGTTGGTACCCAGTGTTTCAGGTGGTGTCTTTTTTGGAAGATCAGCTCCTCTCTGCTTTGCTTTATGTCTAGGTACAAAGTGCATTTTCTTCTGATCTAACTGCATTAGAATTCCAGGCAAAGACTATCACTTGTATAGAGCTATACCATAATTCCATTTAAAAAAAAAAAAAATCCCAGTTTTATCTTATCTTGGATGTACTGTGCTCCTAGTTCCCTGCCGATACAGTCTCCTTTGATACAGAAACATAGACACTGATTTTGAAGATAGAGTTCGTTTTGGACTTTATTGAGGCAATAGACCTTGGTTTTGGCTGCCTTCAGAAGACAGAATTTCAGTCAAGCAGAGCTGATGTTGTAATCTTGGATGATGATGGCATTTGTGATTGTTCAGTGAGCCTTCCAAGGGATCAGCCTACTTCTCTGGGTTTGGACACAATTATTTTCATTCTGACAAAATTGCTCATGGTGTGGAAGGAGATCACAACTAAACTGGGGTAGATTTAGATCTTTCCTAGCCATAAGATGTTTTATTGTTTGCATCATGTCCTGCATTTTTAACATTTTCAAAGTCAGTGGAGTAAAAAGCCTGACTTTTCAGAATGGTGTATGAGGTCAACTGTCCAGAGATATTTTTTCTCTCTTTGTAGTACTTGTGGAAACCAAGCAAATGTGTAGATTTTTAAAACTGTGCTAAAACAGACATCATAATGAGATTATAATTTTAGAAAACTACTGGCTATGAATGAAAGACTTCTCCTCTCTTCCCTTCCCTAATTCATTTTTAAAAACTCAGCTTGGCACTTTTGTTTTTCCTGAAATGATACCTGTCTCTCTTTATCTGTACAAGTTAGCTGTAAACCAAAATTATTCAATTAATTGAATGATATGATTCAAATGCTGTATATGTGAGCTTTTATCCCTTTCTCCCTCCCACTAATGAGGAAAAGAATTCTATGTTTAGGGGATTATACCACTAGGATCATGAGTTTAATGTGAAGCTCAAATAATTGGCATTGACAGTTTTATCAAACAAAAATAAAATTAGAATGATAAAGTAAATGCAACCTACAGAAATGAGACAGAAGGCAAAAACCAAGGAGCTAGTGTTTCTGTAGTGGCCACAAAAGCATCTTTCTGAGATATTTTGCTTGGAGTGGTGGGTTGACCAAAGCAGGAGAGAGGTAGTGGGATCAAAAGCTTTCTCAGGCTTCCCAGCGACAGATAGTTTCTGATGAACAGGGCTCCTAATCACTCAATAGAGCTATATGCTTTATGCCTCACTTACCACAGCTTTCTGTTGCAATCTTTGGTTTATTCACATCTAGTGAACTTGATTGTGCTTTCATTTTTGGACAACAAAATTTTTAGTGTTTATCTATTTGAAAGCAAGCTCTTATAACACATGGTATGGAGTCAATTGAACATGGGCCTTTAGAAGAGAGTATTGACTATTCTTTCTTTAAAGATTAGACTTTATTTCCAAATTTTGGATAGCTTTTTGTGCCTTTCCTTCTGCCTCTTTTTTTTTTCTTTTTCTTTTTCTTTCTGCTTTTTTTTTTTTTTTTTTTTTTTTTTTTTTTTTTTTTTTTTTACTCTAGTGCATGGTGCTACTGCATTTGCAGAGTTTGATCCAGAAGAATCGAAGCACATGCTTAAGGAAAAGAATGGCACGCGGTTCATGAACCCCATAATTAGTTCCCCTTCCTCGCTCTAAGCAGTAATTAAATCTGTCACTTCTGCTCTGCTGATTCATTTATTTAGCTATTTAATTGCTCAGCTCAATACGTCTTTATCTCCGGAACAGCAACATTTTATTCAGGCTAAGGAATAGCATAAGCCATTATTATTTTTTGTCCAAGGGCAGGGACATGTAAAAGAAAAGAACACTAATACTAGATGATTTGGTGGTGTTGTCAGTTTTCACTTGTCAAACAAAACAGTATTTAAGGGAAAACTTCAACCAGTGCTTAAGGATAGCTTTCTGTACACAGGTTTCCTTCTCCAGGAAACTATGTCATATGCAAGGACCCAATGAATCTGATCCAGGTTTCTATTTCCATAATGAGCTAACTTAAAGCACTTCCAGGTAATGCATAATTCTCTATAAAATGAGTGATCTATTGGTAGAAATTTTTTTAACAGTTTAAAATTGCAAATATACATTAAATTGTTTATAAACTAAGCAGTATCTTTTATTTGTACATTTTAGTTTTGAAACATTGTTCAGTCAGGGAGATTTCTGTCATCTGTCTCTTAGATTTATCTTCAAATGGAGCATTTTGAACTGAAAAGCAAATGGCATCTGGAATACTTTCACACTTCTGAATATTCCTTTGTGAGGCATATATCCATACATACAGTTTGTCTCTTGTTACATTTTCATCAGTCCTTAAGGGAGGTTGCAAGATTCCTCTGCCATTTCTATCCATAGGTTGGAAAAGCTGGTGTAGGAAAGCAGCATGCAAAATGGTGAGGAGCAGATCAAGACAGATCAATACAAGCAGAGCCTTTTGGTGAAAGGAGAATTTTTTTTTAATATAACCCTTTATATTTCCCCTCTTTGAACTCAGGAATGACAGATACAAAAATTAAAGATACAAACCCCACCAAGAATTCAGAGACAAGGATATTTTTCTGTCACTTCTAGCATCAGTAACTCAGTTCCACATATTTATTCATCTGCCTGACTGGCTAAATTTTTCTATCACGCACAGAGCTTTGCATTTCACTCCATTAGTGATTTATTTTTGCTGTCTTGTTATTCAGTCACAAATATGCAGTTATTTAAGTCATTGCTCATGTTTTTGCCAAGTAAGCTTATTATTC
Organism: Zosterops lateralis; assembly: GCF_965231275.1. Lineage (NCBI taxonomy): Eukaryota > Metazoa > Chordata > Aves > Passeriformes > Zosteropidae > Zosterops > Zosterops lateralis. The sequence goes on from NC_139762.1 coordinate 88,138,560, forward strand.
TAAAAATCTTTTTCCTGCTTACCTGGAGGGGTTTTTGTTGTTGAGGATTATGTTGTGGGTTTTTATTCCTTCAGTGAGACTTGTGTCCACTCTTTTGCAATGCAAAACATGTTTGTCCTGCTGCTGTGGCCAACCCACCCAGTTGGCCCTGTCTGAAGTAGAGGCAGCAGCCTGTGTAAAGACCAGCCAGTGGAACTGGCAGGGTTAATTAGCCATTTTGCGTGGAGCACCTTGGGAATTCAGCTGGATGTACTTTCATTACTGTGGCTGCTGTGCTGGGCTGCACAGACCTGTGCCATGCCTGTGCTGGAGTGGCGATCTCTGCTTCCCTCTCCTCTGTCATCAGGGAGGGCTTTGTCAGCCCATGGGCTGGCAGCTTTGGCCCAACAATGCTCAGTCTGTGTTGTTCGTGTTGGTGTTATTGTTTTGCATCTGTACACTCAAAGGTTACTCACAATTCTTTGTTGAAATAAAGTATATTTCTGTCCCTGCTGAATCCGGGATGTCTGGAAATCTTGTGGGTCATTTTGTTCTTGCAAGCCTGCATATGAGATTTTTGGACTAGAGTTTCATATGAGCTTCCCTTAAATATTCTCTCTTTTAGATTAAGTGGTCTTCTAAAAGTACACTCTTCGTTACATTGGGCATGTGCTCAAATTCAGGGAATTAATAAAGCAGCAAACACCCTCTGTGACCATCCTTTCTGGATAAGGGTGCTTTGAGAATGAGTCTGTATGTGAATTGGTTTAGTTTGAGAAAGCAGTGTTCACTGCAGCGGGACAAACAAGTGTGATCAGAAGAGAGCATGGGAATGAAATGGAAAAAAACAACATTTATTTGTAGTAGAAGAGAAGTTGATTTTTGAGTTGATGGAAAGCCGACAGAGGAGATACAGGGTTAATTTCAGCTGGCCTTTATCTGGGCTCTAAAAGAGCATGCGGTTGGTCAATAGGATTAACTACTTTTACACAGATTTGTACATAAACATTGAGGCACGAGACTTGGACACGAGCTGAGTGCCCTCCCTCTGCAATGATTGCATTCTTGAATGTCTGGGCAGGGAATTAGGTGACAGTGGCTATTGGCTTCGCCTGAGATGAACTTAGCTGTTGTCATCCGGCCATCAACAGGCTGGAAATTACTATCTTGAAGGCAGTGCAGAGTTTACAAGCAGTCTCATGGGACCCAAACCACTCCCTTCTCCCACTCTGCCTTCCCCATGTGAGGACCAGTGGCATCCAGCCACTTGCCCGGTGTGAACTGGACATTTCTGCAGTGGTGCACAAGCCCAGGCACTGCTGGTGGAGGCACTGTGCTTGATCAAGGGTCTCTGGGCTTTTTGTGAGTTTGGTTGGTTGGTTGGTTGTTGGTTTTTTTGTTAGTTTTTGACTCTAGCTCACTGTGTAGTTAGAAACCTCAGGCTGTAGTTTCTCCTCACTCACAGCACTGGCTTATGTTAGTGTAAAATGTGTCTGAGTCAAATTACATTAAATCCTCCAGTCTTCATATAGATGCACCCCAATCTGTGCTGTAACAATGCATTGCTTTACTTATTGGTGTATTAGGAACTTCTCGTTAGTGTTTTAATTAACAAGGTAAGTCACACTGTGCTGTGTGTCTGGTGCACCAAATCCATGGGGCTGGAATGCACCTCTGCCCAGCCCTGGTCAGGCACTCGGTTATATAAAGTGCTCAGATTTGGGTACCTATAAATATTAGCGAGCAGCTGCCACAAAGGGACCTCGAAAACATAATATCTTGGCACCCAGAAACACACAACTCTGATAACACACTGCAAGGTCACCTACTGGGGGAGAGGGTAAGGAGGTGGTGTCTGCTTTTAATCTTTTATTTAAAAAAAACCCAACTTATTTTCTTGCTTTGTGTTTCTGGTATACAACGGATATTTACAATTTTTATCACATTAGGATATGACATTTCTGGCCTTGCCAGCGCTTTTGTTTGGATATTTATAGCAGCTTCTGGTCATTGTTGAGCAAAGGCGATTGCCCTGCCCTCTGGCCCTTCCTTAAGCAGATTTTGGGCAGAAGCTCCTCTGGCGTGGCACTAATTGAAGTGACTGGTGGAGGGGGTGTCGTGAGCACACTCGGGCTGATCTGCCAGGGTCTGAGCCAAGGGAGGAAGAGAGGAGGATAAAACGGGGAGAAGGAAAAAAAAAAAAAAAAAAAAAAAAAAAAAAGAGCCGGGCTTTCCCTCGCTCCGGCAGCGCGGAGGGCGGCGAGGGCTGCCGGCCATCCGGCCATCTGTCCGTCTGTCGGCGCAGGGAGCGCGGCGGGAGGGGAGCGGCGCCGCTCCGATCCGATCCGCTCCGATCCGCAGGTGGGTCCGGCCGGGCCCGCTCCGCCCGGGGGGCGCTGCCGGGGGGAGGGCGCGGGGCTCCCGGGGCTCTCGGGGCTCTCGGGGCTCTCGGGGCTCCCGAGGCTCGGCGGGAACAGCGGGAACGGGGGGAGCCGAGCGGGGCCGCCCCGCGGGGAGCCCGGGGGCCGGGACGGCACAGCTGCCGGGCCAAGCCGGGAAAACTCCGCTTGTACAAGCCCGAGCCCAACAAGTTGCGGTAGAAGTGCTCCGTGCGGAGATGGGGCCGGTCTGTCCGCCGCGCTGAGGGGGATCCGGCAGGGAATGTCAGCCGGGAAGCGCGGGCTGCCCTCGGGTGAGTGATCCCGCCCGAGCCGGGCCTGCAGCTCCAAGGCGACGGCACCGTCCGGAGTGCTCGGTGTGTGCCCCTGAGCCCCGGGAATGGCCCTGCGAGTTTAGCGTGAGGGGAGAGGCCGGGGAGAGCACGGGGCTGCGCGGGGACTGGGAAGGCAAAGGCTGGTAAGTTTCTGACGTGCCCTAAACCAGCATCGCTGTCACAGGCAACCAGCCTGGAATATTGCCCCGTATTTTGGGATTTGTTTTGGCGTTGGGAGTTACCACCTTTCGTTCAAGTGTTAATGTTTCTGGAGGGTTTTCTCGCTGTTGTTTATGAGTTGCTGTGTAAACAGCCTGAGTCAACCGCGCTCAGCTGCACTGGGGGAAAAGTGAACTTCCGAGTGTGTGTTTCCTAAAGAAAAGTTCAAAAATATATGATAGTTTTAAATTAATAGTAATAACAAAGGAGTCCGGGTTTCCTACCTCATTACTATGGGTATTAATAGTATTATTTTTGAAGAGGAAAGAAAAATTGTTCCTGTGCGCCTTAAATGATGTTTTAATGTTCTTTTATGCCTCTCTTAGAATGTCCTGTTAGTGGATGTGGTTGTGTTTAGTGTACATCTTGTGTTTGTGTTTCTAATAACGTTCCTAGTGCGACTGAAAGAACACTCAGTTAATGCATATTACCTAAACATATTTTTATGTTTAAAAACATAAAAATGCTCAGGCATAAATTATAGGCAGCAAAATGCAGTCATAACTGGCAATTCCTTTGCATGTCTATCTTCAAGTGTTAAGAGAAATAAATGAGTATCTGTTAGACGTGTGTGTACCATCCAGTCTAGCTGTGGTCTTGTTTGTTTCTTTTGTATTTGGTTCTAGAAGTAGAACAATAGTGAAAAATGGGGTTGAGCAGCTGGTAATCCATTTGTCCTTTGCTTATCCCTAAAAAGATTCCTGGTGCAAAGTTCATGAACTACCACAGAGAATGGTTCAAAGCAGAGTTGAGGAATAGGCCGTGCTGAAATCCATCAAGAGTTTATAAAAATAAACAGAAAAGCTGAGGTTTGCTTCCTCATAAACCTCTTAAGAAATATGTCCTTTATCTAGTATGCTACTCACTGTATTCAAGGCAAGGAAAAACCTTGATGAATCATGTGGATATTGCTCCATACCGTCCTTATCTATAATCAGGAGAACAAAAATATTTTTATTTTCTTCAGTCTGGAATAGCTGGTTTCTTACAGAAGACCTTGCCTTCTTTCTTTCTCTCATCTGTGTCCTTGTTGCAAAAAAAAGTCCTCAAGAATATAAGCGTTTGTTTTACTGGTTATATTCCTTATCTCCCGTGCCTTCCAATTTATGCTGGTTTGAATATTTCTGTAATATTGAATTCAGTTGCCATTACTTCCTTCAAGGACCCTGTGTAAACACATTTGTAGAGTGTGTGCAGTATGATAACGTGTAGCGCCATGGATATATTTAATTTTATTCTTACACGGCTCAATCTATTTCTCTTGTTGCAAGAAACATGATGAACGCTCCATTAGTGGTATTGGTAAGAAATACATTACCGCGAGTGCACCGTCAGTAAGAAAGTGTTTTTATTTGAAAGCCTTCTCGTACCAGACAGCATGCTAATAATCGTAACCTGTGCCACGTATCTTCAGTGCTAGATTGCGTTTGCTTTTAGGTTCTTTATAAATATAAGTTTTATTCAGGATAGCTGCATTTTCAGCAAATGCCCAGGCTCCTTGTTCGTTTGCAGCCTCTGAATGCTGCAGGAATTTGCTGGGCAAAGGACTGGGTGTCCGTGAGGTAGGCAGTTCAGGATGCAGCCCTTCTCAGAAGCCAGCCTCGGTATTGTAGGGCACTGAGTGTTGATAATAAAGTCAAGTGAAATGTGGTATTAAAAATATAAGTCAAATCCAAAGACTGCTCTGCTGGTTGGTCTCTTACCCAAGAGCAAGCTGGAATAGCCACTCTGACAGATAACTGAAAATGCGGTGAGCGACTTTTGCAAGCTGTGAGGGAAAGTGCTCAGTTTTCTGCGTGTGAAACTGCTTTCCATGGATCCATTGCAGGGTAGGAGGCTGTCCTGGTGAAAGGACAGGGGTTCACATCTCTCAGTACCCAGGGAGAAGGACGGGACATGGGGGAGCAGAGGGTGAGGTGGCCTTCCTGCTTAGGAATGCTGGGAGCCTGGGTCCAAGCATTCTGGGCAAGTGTAGCCCTGGTTCATGTCTGAGATGTTTGGTTTTCTGAAATTCCTTTCCCAGGGAATTTTCTGTTAACCAAACATCTCAGGCACGAACCAGAGCTGTAGGCAGGGACAACTCCAGAGGGACCGTGCAGCAGGACAAGGGTGTATCACTGCCGTGGAAAGTTGTGGAGCTGCTTGCAAAGATAACAAGCGATGTGACTGCAGCCACAGGCGTGTGTGGCAGAGGTGGAAAAGAGGGGGGAAGGGTTTTTGGAGTGTCAGATGTTGTGGAAAAACACATGTTGGTCATGGTGTAATGTTTTTAAGGTGGAAGAGAGGTCAGAGGTTTGGTGGAGCAAGCAGTAAAGGCAGGCGGGTGACACCAGGAGCCAGAGGTCTTAGTGCTATCGCAGGGAGGCTTGGCAGCTGGATGGACAACCCAGTTTGGGTGCTTTGGAAAGAGTGAGTCGGGAGCTGGGAAGAACCATTGAGGTTCTTGTTTGTCATCACAGACCAAGGAGGAGCATTGGGTAGCTGAGCTGAGGGGAGATGACGTGCAGGAGTTATAACTAGGGTGCAGTATGAGGGCTGACAGCTGGGAGGAAGGGGTGCAGTGAATAATCTTTTGCCTTTTCTGTGGCATATGTGAAACTGGGAGGACAAACTTAGAGTTCAAAGCAAAACTTAAGGATAGCAACCAAAATGATTCTGCAGCACTGAATCTTTTTTACTCTGTTATTCTCTCCTCAAGATTTTCAGTTAGTGAGATCTCCATCTTCTGACGTTTATAACAACATCATGATTGGGGATTGCAGAATGCACAGAAATTAATTTTCATAGACTTTGCAAGAGCATTTTCCTTTAAAAGAGACCTAGTTGCACTTTTAATAACAGATGCACTCTGTTGTAATCATTTGCTAAGCAACAGGCTCACTGTGCTGCCTATGAAGCACAAAAGCAAGGGGCGCTTTGACTTGTCATGTAAAGCTTACGTAAAGTTTGTGAGCAGCAGCAGAAAGAATGAGTGGTGAATGCTTTCGGTTTTGTTGCTTACGTGAAAATAGTTTAAAGTTGGGTATTTTTCTCTGCTGGCTGCCATCAGCAATAGAAGTATCAACAGGAGAAAAATGGGTCGCTTGGGTTTTAGCATTAAGCAGCAAATCCAGGGCCAATAGGATTTAGCTGGGATGTTAAGGTTTATTCAGTGCATTTAGTTAATGAAGTTGGGGAGGGGAGGAAGAAGGAAAAAGTCAGTGTCTGGGCTTGGGGGAAGGGATGAAATAGCCTGCTGCTGCCGAGTGCATCCTACGGTGACTCCTCCTGATTGATAGATGCTCCACAAGACAAAAAACAACTGAGCAAAGGAGGTTTTAATTAAAAAACAGCAGCTCAATGCCAGCTCTTTTGGATTAAAATCAAGTGGAAAGTTCGTAACAGACATCTACTTGGTCTTAAGGGTGTGTGTTTTTACCCCTAAGAGTATAGTGCTCATCGGCTTTTGAGAGGGAAGAGGGAGATAGTAATACGTGCAAGCATCCATGAAGTGGTCATAGAGCCATGGAGATATTCAGCAAGAGCAATTGTATGTTAATATTCATCAGTCAGGCACAGAAGTCAAGTTCAGGCTAACAAACTCCCTTTTGCACACTCTGCCAGATTTCTAGCAGACAGCCCATCACCCCTGTGCACACGGGTGGCCCTTCGCTGTACTCACCCGTATTCTGAAGCCTTTGTGTCCCCTGCCAGAGCCTGTCATCTTGTGTACACACATGCTGTTCAGCATCTTGACTTGCTTTCTGAGCCCTGAAAGCCTTCAGCACAGAGACACAAAAAACATTTAGTATAGAAAGTCATTGTTATTTAAAATATAAAGGGCTATTATTTATATGTCCAAAAAAATTTTTTTGCAGACCGACATAAATTGATCTCTTCCCCCAAAGGAGTTGGTAAAGTTTTTTAATTCTGGTTCTCCAGTTCTGGCTCCCGCTTGGATCAGACCTTGTCTTCCCCAAAGCTGTCATGGTCATTTAGAGTCAGATGAAGTTTCTTTTCCCCGTGCACCTCCTTGGAGGTGTGTGCTTGTCCATAGTATCCTGATGCTGCTGGGAGTCATTGAGCAGCGATTAACACTGCCCAGACTCAGCCAGTGACCTCCGCAGGCTTTCCTCCTGTGGGGGATGTGGGCATCGGTGGCAGGATCTGAATAACAGTGTGGAATAAATAAGCAGCAGGTTTACAAAATGAATAAAAAGAGTCCGTGTACCTGTTGTTCTTTGCATAATCTAGTTGCTCAGATAGCCTGTAGCTTGATAACAATTCCCTGAGGAGGATGCTGCAATTTTTTTTTTAGCAGGATTTATTGCAGTGTCACCTGAAAACTTTCACAAAATGGTCTGGAGAATAACTTGAATGTGTGATTTTTGGTGGGTTAATTTTTTTTGTTGGTTGGTTTTTTGGGTGTTTTTTTTTTTTTGGGGGGGGGGGGCAGGGTGTTGGTTTTTGTTTTGGTTTGGATTTTTTTGACCTTACAAACATTTTAAGATAAATATTTTCAAATAATAATGATTTTTTAAAAGTAGTGAAAATGCTTAGGAAAACATTGTACTTTTCTGCTTTGTCCTGTACTGGTTTATTTCTGTTAGATTCACAGTACGTTTACTGAACAACATTTGCTTTACAGAATCGTTTAGGCACATGTCTGTAATAAGAGAGAAAGAAAGAATTTGATTTCATTAAAATTAAACAAACCAACAAGAGGACTTGACTGTGACGCTTACAGCAGGGCTTTCTGAATGTTCAGCCAACTTTTAGAAAGTGGGGGTGGGCTGTGTCAGAACAACAGTCCCAGGCATGGCAGCAGGAGTCTGGGCAGCTGCACACAGAGAATGTGGAGGTCTAGGAAAAGACTTCTATCATCTTTTACATACAAATAGCTGTATGTTTGTTGGCAAACAAATACAGATATTATTGCTGATCTTAGGATTTTATGAAATGAAATCTGAACAGTCTGATTGTCTCAGTGGCAACAAGGGAAGCTTAATATTATCCCAGATGCAGAGCACACTACAGAAAAATGAAGAGGGGTACATCTCCCAAGAAAAAGAATACTTTGGGATCTGTCTACATGGTAGTGAACTGTTTGGTGCAATGTCCACACCATCTAGTCCTGTATTTACCTTTACCCCTGATGGCATATATTTTCTTGTCAGTGGTCAATAAAGCACTTATTCAGCATTTGAGCCTAATGACTAGAAGGACAGAATCTGAGATTTGAAGACCATAAAATGACTTTTCTGTGATTTCACTTAGTTAACTAAACTCTCTCCATACTTTGAGGATCTCATTAGCATAGTTCTAGCTACGTGCCACCATGTACCCAGAAAAGCAAATAGAAAATTACTGGCTGTGTTTTAACATTAAACATTCTAAAGAATAACAACAGAGATTTTAAATAAAAAAAGGCGTAAAACACTGAGGACTATGCAACCTTTGTAAATACTGTAAATCCACTCAATAATTACTGTATAGGCTCAATAATTACTATATAGTACTGGATTAAATACTGAAGGTCCTTAATCTGTGGGGATCTGGTGGAGATTTCCTTACATATTCAAAGTGATTAAAAAACCTGTTTTCTTTCTTTATAAGTGTATGCTATACCTGTGAGAGTAAATTAAAATAAAATATTTTGGTCCTGCAGATAGGAAGACATAAGAGCTCTACCTTTGTTCCATTAGACAAGTTTATAGTATTCATTCACAGTGATGAGAATCAGCTTTGCAGTGCCAAGTCTTTTTAATTCAGAGAAATGTAGATAGGTGGATTTTGATTGAGTAGTAGGGAACATGAAAAGTTACACCGTTGGATTTCTCTGTGAAGAGCAAGGGCTCTGTGCAGCCACCGAGAGAGATGCACTTTGTTTCTCCCTTCCTCCTTCCCCTATCAGCATTCACAGTGCACAAGTAGAGATGCCTAGTAGGTATTGAAGAGGTTGTCACTGTTAATTTACTGTGAGCATCCCACAGTGACTGGGGTGGAGTAGAGGAAGCTGAATAAAAATTATAAGAGCTATTGAAACTGGCTTGTTACAAAATCCAGTGTCCCTTCAGTGTTTAAAATGTCAGGTGAGTAAGATTCTCAGAATCTGATCCCGTGTTTTAAAATGCTGCTAAAATTTTAGAAGCTTCTCTTGTTTTTGTCAGAATGATATTTATCTGACAAAAGACTCCATCATGAGCCATGATGGTGGAGCCTCCTAAAGCTATTATTTTTCCATTGACTGACTGGACCAGATCCCTAGGCAGCCTCCAATCCTGACAGAAGTCTGGCTGCACTTGGAGGTGTCTGTTTGGAGGTGACTGTCACACGCTGGATGTGGCTTTCCCACACTTCCAACCAGTGCTGCTTCTGGCCTCCTGTTTGTTCACAGGAGCCTTGATTGCCAGTATATTTCTAGGACCTTCAGTACCAGTTAATCTGTTGACATGTCCTGTTACAACTTAATATGTGACATTGTGGTATTCATCCTCTTACTGATAGCTAATTAGAGTTTCTGAGTAATTTCCCCCATGTATTGAAAAGCATGCTTTTAGAAGGCACTGAGTTGTAACACAGTACTTTCACACACACAGCTGTTCCTGTTGCTGGCTGTGGAGCAGAATGCATCAGCTTAAACACTGGAAATGCAAATTGCTTCCCTCTGCAGCTATGAGGACTGTCATGACTGATTGTAAGAGTAGCTCACCTGTTTTGTTCCGTGCTGCTGCAGAGTAGGATCACATCCATGGCCAATTGCTGAGTTCCAGCTGATGAGTGATACCCCTCAGTGGTACTTCCTAGCCAGTGGGTGAAACAAGCTCCTTGCAGTTGTGTGAATGTACTTTATTGTGCTTGGATCACACTTTCTGATTTTTTAGAAACATCCCTTCTTTCTTCCTGATTTCTAGTTGCAATGAAAAAATAATAAAAGTATGACCATTTAAGTGACCTATCTTGATATTTTCCATATTTTCTGTTATTACCCTTTTTCTGTCAAAGGTAGCCTTAACTTTTGGATTTGGTAAACTTTGACAAGGCTCTCTTTATTTACTTTGGTTTTTGACTGGGCAATTGTATGAACACCACTTGTGGTGGATTACATATATATATGTATGTGTATATATATACATGTATATATACAGTTCTGTTAGTCATTGCTTCTTGGCCCCAGATTTGCTGGGAGGAGATTGCTGACACACAATTTGGACTTTGGGCTGTGCCTTTTCATTCCTGGGTTTCCTTTGAGGGTGATCTGCTAACCAGGACCTATTCACTTTTAATCCTGTTTATTGTCTGAAAAGAAATCTCCCAGCACCGTGACCTTTCCTTGCCTGTTTTACTGCTGGTTAAGAAACAGCCCCAGTCATGCTTTGAGTGGGTGTGTGGAGTTACTGGCATGGTGGCAGAAAAATGGAAGAAAGACTTTACCAAAAAAGTGTACAGGAATCTATTTTACTGTGCTTTTATTAAACACAGATTATTCTGCACAGATGGATGGGCTTTTACTTGGCTCAGGTGTAAAGGATCCCCCAATATATGTCTAAACCTTCCTAAAGCACCTTAATTCCACTCAGAGAAATGCATTAAAATTCCTATGAAAATAGAGTTTTCTTTTTACCTTGTGACCTTTCTGATTTCCCATCTCTAGACAGGAATGACCCAGTCTACAGAGAATATTATTATTATTATTATTATTATTATTATTATTATTATTATTATTCTTCAATAAAGTTGAAAGCAGATCATATATATATTGGAGGATAAATAAAAATGCAAGTAGCCATAACTAGGATTGCCTATGGCTACTAATAAAATGTCACCTTCAATTTAGCTCTATATGCCTCTAAGATCATACTTAAACATACATCAAAATGTGATTATCTCATGAGAATATATCTGAGCTACCAGAAAATAATTTTATTTCTAAATAATGTATTTAAAATATACAGGACAAGCTTGAAAGATTGCAGGAACACCTTAAATAAATTTCTAGTTCCTATGCTGCTAATGCAATTCACATTTTTCAGATACATATATTTTATTACATGAGAGGATCATTTTGTGAGGAGTTTGAGATTTTTGCACAGTCCTTTCTTGGTTGTGTTGATTTCAAAGATAATAATTCTTACTCAGTTGAAAAAATTGACCGGAATCTTTAACTATAACTTTCTCAGGTTCGTACTGTACTAAATTTCGCGCATGCTTTTGTTTCTAGAATGTTGGCAAATTGGGCAAAATATGTGTTTTTTATGTTTGCCCTCATTCAAAAGGAAACTAATTTGTGCTGTTACTACTGCTTTCTGAAAAAAGTTTGAGAAACTTTGTTGCCTGGGTTGTTGCACAGAAATGTTTCTGTTTAAATTGTTTTGGATTGGTACTTTCATTTTCTTAATAGTAATTGCAGTTTTTTGGGGGTTGGGAATGGCCACAGAATAAAACCACTTTGGCCCTGCAAGTATGTCTAAAGCTAAGGGCAAAGACTTTTTTAAAAATCACATCAGCACTAGATTCAGTCTAGTGATGAGTTTGGCTCAGCATGTTTTCTGCTGCAAGCCTTATTTCAAGAGATTATTAGTCAAAATTTGAAAACTGTGCAGACGTCTCTTGCAGAAAATTGATAATCTGCCTAATGAGCCTCAGCACTCTGGGGAAAGCCAACAAACAGGGTGTGTACTTGAATGCTTTTCATTAAAAACATTTATTAGGGTAGATGTCAAATGGATGGGCTATAGTAATAAACAAAAATGGGGTTATAGCTCATGTTTGAGGCAAGTTTTCATGTGTGCAGCCCTGAATAGCTGCTGCCTATAAAAGTCTCTCGACACTTCTTTCCTTCACTTCTTTCTTCCAAAAGCAGGACTTACAGAAACGTGTTTGTTCAAATAAATACCTTTTCAAATTTATGATGTGAGATCAACAAGGTATGACATCATCTATATTAATTTTAACCTTACATTGTTCAGTTAATACTTGGTCAAATTCAATAGTTCTGTCCAACCACTGAGCACCTAATTTACATACCTATGTATGGTTTGTATATATGCATAGTGACTTGGTGACAAAAATGGTATTGAAGGAGATTCGGAGACAAATATCTTCCTTTCATTGTCAATCTGAAGTGCCATTGATCTGTATTTATAGCCAGAAATGATCTTGTATTTGTAGCTAGTTGTATTTTAATATGGTTTACCTGGTTAGTTTTTGCAACTTGAAGCAGCTATTTCAATGTATTCCATTAATTTGCTGCCTTGCTTCTTTGGAACAGACTCTGAGGGCTTTCCTGAGTCTTACCACGTGTTCAGAAGACCAAATGTGATAAAAGTCCAAGCTGTAGGTAGCCTTGCCCAGTTGTAACATCCAAGGAAGATGCTGAGGATGAGATGTCCACAAAATTCCTGCCAGAATTTGTCCTTGATTAATCTGTTGGAGAAGTAGAACGAGAGCAGGTTGCTGTCTAATCCCTGAGGATTTCTGGGATCCTCTGTCCTCCTATATCCAATTTTTGTGATGACACGATGAAGTTCCCAGACTCTTCTGTTGACTTTGGCTACAAAATGGCATCTCATTGTGAAAGTGATGCGCAATTCTGCTCCAGCTTGTATCTGGATGAGAACTTTTTCTCCAAGTAAAAAGTGATTGGATGAGGAATCAGTTTCAGTTGTGCCAGGAGAGTTTTAGATTGGATATTAGAAAAAAAAAAAATAAATCACTGAAAGGGTTATCCAGCACTGGAACATACTGCCCAGGGAAGGGATTTTGTCACCACCCTTGGAGGTACTTAAAAGATATGTAGATGTGGCACTGAGGGACATAGTGCTGATCTTGATAGTCCTGGGTTAATGGTTGGACACATTGATCTTAAAGGTCTTTTCCAGCCTTACTGATTCGGTGTTCTTATTGCCCATGGAAATTGTGTTTTCATAGGCTTTGTGTTCTTTCTCCATCCATTCTCCTAACTTTCACTGCCCTCTTCAGAAGACCTTCTGAGTTTTAAACCTGGATGGCTCCTTCTGTTGGGGTAAAAGAAAATAGGATTGACTTTGTCAAGATACATGTCTCAGTGATGGGACCAGTGGAAAGTGAATGTGGTATGTCCATGAGATGGGAAATGGAGTGTTAAAATCTCTGCAGTATGTGTAGCTACAAAAAGCTTACCTTGGTATGTGGATTTTTTTTCATATCCCTGAGATAATATTTTTGTTGATGTAGAAAAGTTTGTTAGTACAGGAACATTACTGTGTCCATCACCACTTTGCTTCAGTAGGAATAAACATTTCAAACCTTGTATATTTTCATTTCAACCACTTGGAACATTCAGCAGTGAAATAACTAAAAAAAGGTCATATTCAAGGCAGGCTTTCCCCCTCATCTCCCCCATTCAAAGCAACCTTCTGGATCTCATATTAATCATAAGGCTAGCTTCCTGTCTTTTTTGTAGATCTCTACTGCTCTGTTGAGTGTATTAGAAAAGTCAGAGATTGAATATTATTTTGGAAGTTTGATCTGTTTGCAGGAGAAGCTGATCTTTCATGTGCATGTATCCACTTTTTTCAGTTTTGAGGTAAATCTCTGCTTACTTATTACAATTTATATGAGAATGTATATCTTACATTGACATCATGTGGAAATTTGCAAGTTGGATTAATTGGGATCTTGTTCTTGCTGTTTGAGGCACATCCTGGGCACCCAATGTATGTCCATTTTTAAGTATTATGATGGGTCATTTGCCATGTTAATGCCACTTTTCCTGTCTGTGGTTAGTTTTATCAACCTGCCTCCCATAAGTTGCAGGGGGAAATAAAAATACTTCTTTTAGACAGCCTGTTTTCTATGTTTATACTCAATTTCCATGTCTCCTTTGAATTCATCTCTGCTACTGGGCACCCAGATGCCAAAACAAACCCCAGTCCATTTGGCAGGACACCAGAGGATTGGGCTGTGTCCTGTGAGGCACAAGACTCGCCTGTTTTACTTGGAACTGCCACACGTATAAAGTGACTCCACCTTGATTAAAATGGATTAAAATTAAAATTATTTTGCATGCTGCTGTGGGGTATTAGGTTTTGCAAATGTCTGGCCTACATTCTTCTGTTCAGTTTTTCCTTCTTTAGTTCAAGGAAGTTGCTTGTCATCTTACCCTCTACCAAGACTCTCAATAATTCTCTTCTTTCATCTATATTGTTACCTATAAGTTATTTATAGACTATGATCATATTCTGCTCAATCCTCTTTTCTGGATTATAGAACTTCAGCTTCCTTAGTCTGTCTTCATATTCGGTGTCTTATCCTCCAATTCCTATATCATTTAAGTTAGCCTTCTTTGTATATGCCTAGTTATTTTATATCTTTTTTTGCAATACCTGAAGATAAGAGCTGCATGCAATATTTCATTTATGGTCACATCATGACTTTGTACTCTTCAATTATTGCTTCCTTGGATTTATATGAGATGCATGCACATCAAAGACCAGGAGTTGCTTCTCCTGCAAACAGATCAAACTTGCAAAATAATCTTCAATCTCCAATCAAATGTTGAGCCTATTTTCAGATGGCATCACGCTCTGTGGTTCTAGACAGCATTCGGTACCACACATATTCCAGCCTAAAGCAAGAATAGCTTTACTTATTGTGAGTAAATATTCCCTTGTTTTCTGCATCGGCATATTTCAAATGTCTGTGGATTACTATTCTCTTGTAGACTAAGACAAATAAATGGGAATGTGGAAAATATTTCCCCTAAAGTACATGAACTTAATGCTTGTGGACTTAAATAAATAAATAAATAAATAAATAAATAATTCATTTTTACTGGAAATATGTTTGGATTTTGGGTAGTTTTCATGTGTGTTTATCGGGTTTTTTCATTTCAAGTGAGCAACAAAACAATAGTTCGAAAATAGAAAGAATAACTGCACATAAGATAGCTGCTGGCAGGACTCTCAAAAATCAACTTCTGTTCCTGTGCTTAGGAGGCCTCTAAATTTTTAGAAGCTTGGTTGGTTTGGTTCTTCACTCTACACTCATGTCCTCAGTACATCAAATCTCTGAACTGTCTATCTATCTAGAATTCAAAATGTTTTCCGTTTGTATGACTCAACAATGAATTACATTCATAAATTGAATTACCTAGAAATATCATGTGGTTCTATTAAAGGCATCTGTAGTAACTTTTATAAATAAAAAAGTCTTTGTTTTAGCTTGCTGTAGTTTACTTGTAGTGTGCATTTTCCAACTCAATAGTCTTTTTCAGCTGAATTTATCCTACTTGTCTAATTCTTTCTCTACTGTTACTGCTCCTCTCTTGAGTAACATTTAGAACGTTTTACTTCCTGAATTACTTATCTGTGGAAAAACTCACACTACTAGCAGCTTGTATATTAGCCTGAGTGAATCCTAGAATTTCAGAACTAGTAAGAAATCAGTTTGTTGCTTGATTATCAAATTCATCTACCCAGTGTATTCATCTATTCCAGTGTAAACACTTAAAAGATTATGTGCCAATTGTATTGCCTTTGGTGGTTTCTTATTCTTCCCATTCAGATTTAGCAATGTCCTAAGTGGTCTCGTTTCTTATCTACTTCCATACTAGTCTGTGCCAGAGATTAATTTGTTTCATCATCTTCAGTTGGAAAAAAATTAAGTGTTGCTGTAATATTTAAGAAATACTTTGCTGCAAGGATGACTCTTGTTGTAATTCAGGGGAAGGTTGAGTAAGGCAAGCTGTCTTTAAAATGTGTCTGCTTTCTCTTTTGGTGGAGGTCCTTGCCAATTCTGGCAAATCCATTTTGACTGCTAGGTTATACTGGTTATTTTAAATAGTAATAAAAAAAGTTTTAAATGCATTAAATGTTCTAAGATTAGTGCCAGAATGGATGTTATTAAGTAGTCTAATGAATCCAGTGTGTTCCCTTTTGAATTTAGCAGTCACTGAGATCTGGGAGAGCAGTGTTAGTACTGAAAAGTTGAAATGCAGTCCAAAGGAAGCCCAAGGAAAGGGGAAGTACTGCAAAAATTGAACCAGAATTAGAAAATAACCGGATTTAGGGAGAAGATTTAAGCCATTTGGAAGAAGTCTTCAAACCCTGGGGCTGGAGTCTTATCTCATACCTTACTGCCACTGAATCTGCAGAGACATGGCTTTGATTACTTTTTTCTGCTCAGTAAATGAGTGGCTCCTTCCTAAAGTCAGTCTTGGACTATTAGATGGGGAGTTTGTCTTGCCAGACCGTGCTGGGAGCAGAGGGGTTCAGGATGGTTATTCCTGGTTTACTTCTCTGATCTGTAGAACAGGTCTATTGAATGCCCATGACATTACTGTTAACAGGAGGGTGGGCAGGGGCATTCCAGAGGGTGGGTGTGTTCCATGAGTGCCTGAGTTTAGGATATCGAAGGGCTTTTTATTTATTTTATTTATTTTATTTATTTACTTGGCATCATTCCAGATTAATAGCCTGCCCAGGAAGTTTGTGCTGTAGTACGTAAATAGCGAAAGAAAAATGTGTGGTGAAAGACAGACGTGGAGATAACAGGATCTCCAGATCAAAAGAAGCCATTTGGTTTCTACAGCTGAGGCTCTCAGTGTTGTTTAGTTTCCGAAACAAATGATGCTGCTGTGCTACTGTGGTTGGCTGCAAAAGTCTGGGAGTGCCCTTCCAGCCCTGCAGATCTGTCCAGCATCTGGAGATGGAGGCCAGGAAACAGAAAGTGGATGGGCTCTGCACCACAAATGTGTGTCCCCATGGTATTTATAGGCTCTTAAAGCATTTATAGTAGGCAAGGCATGGGCAGGGAGCCTGTGAACATGCTGCTTGTGGTGCTTGTGGCTGAACTGCCAGAGAGAGAATAGGGGTGTATTTTGGGGCTTTTTGTTTTGTGGATAGTTTGGTTGAGTTTTGGTTTTTCTGCTTTTTTGTGTTGGGTTTTTAATTTTTCTCTCTCTCTTTTTTTTTTTTTTTTTTTTTTTTTTTTTTTTTTTTTTTTAAACAAAACCTCCTAGCTTGATTTGTCTGCTGAGTACAGTCAGTTATGCTGCATGGACCAGTTGTTGTCTTATGTCTGTACCTTCTGGGATGAGCAGGAGTGGCTGTTCCACAGCTTCACCTCACAGGCACTGGAAATGAAACTACATCTGCTCCTAAGTCAGCAGTTGTTTTTTGGGGGAGATTACTTTGCAAACAAAGCAGATTTTTGAGATCTGAGCAGTAATTTGTAGTTAGTTCACTTGCATTGTGCTGGGCTACCCTTGCAAGGTTAAATAGGAAAACAGGCTCCCAGTCCCAGAGTTTCCTTGGTGGCAAGGAGAGGGAAGTCTGTACCCATTAGAGGGCCCAGAGAGGAGGTGGGCAATAGGACACGAGTGACCACTGAGTGTAACACTCCCTTTTCTGTTATCTCAGCCGAGGCCGTGCGTCCTGCACTCACAGGCTGAGGAATGCATGCCAGTCTGAGCTGGGACCCAGCTGCATTTGGGACATCAAGTCCCTAAACGTTGCTGGCGCTGGGCTGGGAGTAAGGCAGCTGGGACCCACTGATGGTGCATTAATCCGTTTTGACAGGGAATCAGAGCTGGAAAAGGATGATTTTCTGAAGAGCTAGGGCATCAGAAGTTGATACCACAGCACCACTGTGGGCTTAAAATTGTTATATCGTGACTTCTTTTTGTGCCTGGGTAACCCTCGCACCTTAATTGCTTCGTCGTTTGGCTTGCAATGAACATGACCACCAGGGTGTTTGTCAGAAAGTCTGTCTTTAAATTGGAATGGCACAGGGACTGCTTACAGAGGCAGGAACTGTTCTGTCCCTTCCTTGTGCTGTCTTCCCCCACCCCCACCCTCTTCTTTTACCCACCCCCCACCCCTGCTCTTTTTTTTTTTTTCCCCTTTTTTTTTTTCCTCTTGTCTGCCAAAGAAAATGTAATACAGAAATCAGAGTAACAGTCATGTTGGGCACTTTTGACATCAGAAAAGTGATCAGCTCGGGAGAGCTAAGTTACAAAGTGCTGTGAAACTGTCATAGTTCAAGACCGATGGAAAGCACTAGTTCATAAAGCTGGGATGGCTAAGTCTCTTGGGTTAACCCTCCATTTCTTCTCTGTACCCACTGACCCTCCTTATCAGTGGTAAGGAGGCCCTTTCTGGTGTGATCTAAGTTATTTTATTCTATGTGTAGCAGTATTCTTTGCAAAGACAAGTCTGTATATTTCAAATTGACTTTATTTTTATAAACCAAGGGTAATAGATTTTAATGCAAGTTTCAACAGCATGTTTCTTTTATTTATTTTTCAGTAGTTTTATTTACATGGCTTTCGATTTTCTCTAGCTAAGCAGCCCAATTGCCCTTGTGTCAAGTAACAAAGATGCTCAATAAGTTTTCATGGCCACATAAAGGAAAATCATACATTTTATTTCATCCAAGAATAAGAATTTTTTCTGAAGTAATCAATTATTCTTTGAAGCCACTCTGGACCACTGATTCTTAGAGTCAAGTTTTTATTTGCGTTTCTTCAGATTTATAGCAATACAAATATGAACATTAGATGTTTTAGGATGTTATAAGTTGTTGGGGGAAAAAAGGTGTATCAGTGTCTGTTCTGCATCTTTTGTTCTCAGTAAAGATTTCTGGTGTTATTTCATGTACTTGATCTGGATGTCTGTGATGCCATGGTTGATCCTAGTTGCAAATGAGGGGTGTTGACTCAGCCACAATGTTAGTCAGTCAGACAGAGACTAAAAGAAAACAATTTTATTTTCCTTGATCAAGTGCAAGAGTAGATGCATACAACTTTTCTGATTGATGTGCTCATGAATTCCTCTCCCCCCGTTTTTGATACATTTTTGATCCTCACAAAGAATCTTGAATGTGAGCCAGATTTCTCTGGGAAATTGTCCCCTTGATGATGATATTTGCCGAGAAAGGGATTTCCACAGATTTCCTTAGCAAGGGAAAGAACTGTTAACACTCCATAGATGGGGGAATGGCTAACATGAAAACCACCATGGAAAAAAACATGAGATTATTCTTGCCTGCATCATATAAATAACATAAGAATTCTTTCTGGTGATTCTATCAACCTATCAAGGTTTTTTCATGTTTTCTATCAAATTGCACTAACTCTACATAAGAATTGTTCTAAGTATTTTTTAAATTATTATTTCCTGTATAAAATACTGAGAGGAGAGGTTGCTGTTTTTGTAAAGAGCCTGCATAATCATCTAGGTTGGGTCTTTGCCAGTGCGTAGTGGCTGTATTGTCCTTTCCTCTCTGTAGTACAGCGTATCACCAGAAGCAACGGTGTGCTTATGACAGAGTTAGAGCTGAAGCTCAAATCTTTAATCAGAATTTGGAAAGGGATTAGGAAAGAGAGAGTACATAGCCAGGAAGAACCCTGTTCAAATTATTGTTTCTTTTAAGTGCCTCCACCAAGAACACTCCTATAAAGAGAAGTAGGGATTCATATCTTTAAAACCAAAGTGTGTACAAAACATGGATTGAGTTAAGTGCTCCAGGAACTTCAATGCTTAGTGGGCAGAAAGATGATTTTGTTTCCAAGTGCCTGAGGGGGTATCTGTCTATAGAAGAGTCTCCACATAGACCACATAATTCTGGCAGGGCCGTTTTTGTGAGTCATATCTGTTGCTAAATGGGTGCATGAGATTGTCCCAAAGGAAATATGGAGAGGATGTACATCTGTCATAGCAGCAGGCCCTCCCCTGGCTCCAGTGGAACGGAGGGAAGGAAAGAATTCTGCAGGCAACTAAAATAAATTCTAAAAAAGTGTTCTATAGGTTGGTTCCATGTCTGGTAATTCTTGGGCAAACGGAGGTGACATGCAGGACTTCTCCAGGGCAGCAGGTATGTACCTCCCTGGGCCCCAGATTGTGTATTGGCATTTCGCTTCCTGCTGTAAATTTAATCCAGACATTCCTGCTCTGAACCAAGCCCAGGTGCAGATCTCTTGTGCTGAAGGTCAGTCTTGGGTAAGCAGACATGGGTGCTTTCCTGTGTGACGGAGGGCTGATAAACTACACAACAAAGGTTTGCAATGCAGTTTGTACCTAAACCCATCCACGGCAAAGAGACCTGAAAACATGAGCATCTGTGACTTCCGTTCAAAGAAATCTTGTCCGCAGAACACAAGTAGGGTGTCTCTTCTTCCCCCTTCCTTTTGAGGAAAGCTGTGATAGCAGTATTCTAAGCAAAACAGCTGAATTCTGATAAAAAGATGTCTTTAAAAAAAAGTTTTTCAGATGATAGTCTGTGAACCGTATCTCAGAAACCCACAGCAGGTAAAGATGAAAAGTAAGCATTTTGCCTTGGGGTTAATTTTGGTATTCAAAGGTCTACGTATCTGCTGGAAAATATTTAGGGATCTGTGAATTGAAAACATTTGAAAATCACTGACCTGAAAATATATTTCCTTGTTTTCAGAAAACCAGCAAGACTGAATTAGCAGAGCATTTCTCTATGGTGCTGTTGATGTATTTTCCTCCTACCCCCATTCTACTAATGGATCACATGATTTGTAACTAGAATATAGCCTTTCATTTCTTATGGTCCTTCTCTAATGAGATCTTTCTGTGTTGAAACATCAGCATGGAGCTTTCCTAGACTGCTTGCACAATTATCCAATGTACTGCACATTTAAATGCAAATGAAAAATTTGATTAGTTAAAAAAAAATCATGTTTTCCACTTAATTTTAAATGATCAGTCTTGCCAAAGAGATCGCCCATTATAATTAAGGTGTCTTATAGTTCTGGGATCAAGGTTTATTTCTATTTGTGCTCAAAAAATCCAAAATTGACTACTGTAAATGGAACAGATGTGTCTGCACTAGATGTCATAATTATCCATGACAGTGTAGCCTGCCTTTGGAACACATGTGCTACAGGGACAGCATTCGAATATTCCAGACCTCTGACCTTAAGCAGATGTCATTATTTTAGTCATATGGACAAGCCAGAAGGAAGGTCAGAGCTCATTCATATGTATTTATATCATAGTCTTTTATTTTATGTATACATGTGGTATATTTGCTTGAAGGTTTTATAGGAAGTGGTTAGCCCTAAAAAGTGTTTAGGGTGGAATTTGGCTTCTTTCTGACAGAGCATGGTGGTTTTAGTGATGTGACATTGGTTTGTTGTTTTTTTGGGTTTTTTTTTTTCATTTGGGATTCCCTGCTGCCTTTTTTTTTGGCATATGGAACCCATTGGAGGTTGCTGTTACCTGAATTATGCACTGAAATCACTGGGATTGCCTGGAGTGGACATCAGCCCAGACTTTGTTTCCCTCAAAGTAGCTGTCATCTCAAGTAACTGTCATCTTCGTGGGATATGCTCATGTCTGATCATAGCCTTTGGCAGCCGTCTTGAGCAGGAAAACATTCTTTCAGTTCAGGTGACTGGGGCTTGTAGGTGTTGCAGAGCGCTCTGAATGCAGGTAGAGAAGCTGCAGCTAATGGAGTTTAATTGTATTGCATGTACTGGAGGACACTGTGATATTGGTGCCCTTCCTCCTTTCATTTTACTGAAACCATATAATTTCATTTTGTGATGTTGCCTGAAGCCACCAGGTTACCTAAATAACTTGCCAGCCTCAAAGCAAAACTCTCCCCTTTCCCTAAAGATCTTTTCACTACCACCACTGGCAATCTATCCTTTTTTTTCTGGGAGGGGAAAAAAAAAGCCATGCTAATCTCAAATCATTTTGCAATTGCTAACACAGCAAGTGAGTCTAATAAAAATAAAAGGACAGCTGAGCAACAAATTAAAGGAAATGAAAGGGCCTGAAAGGAAATGAATAGATGAGTTCCTTTGTGAAAATCACCTTTTTCTTACATTATATGTATAGGGTGACAGCAGTATTTTAACTGAGTAATTAAACTCTGGGGTACATGCTTATGGTGCCAGGAGAGCAGAATGACTGAGGCTGAGAATTTCTCACAGTTAAATCACAGACCTATTAGAGCTGAAGCAGCAGTCAGGTAACACTGTGGTGCCATATTATGGAGAGGGATTCCTGACAACTTCCTCCCATGAACTGATTGAAACAAATGCCGCTTTGAGCTCTTTAATGAAAGCACCTGCCTTTAAGCAGTGGTCAGAAGTTGCTTAAAGGTTATGAGAGGTACTTCTTCAACTGTGTGCTTTCCTATCCTTACAGAAGCATAGCATCAATATGACCCCAAAAACACAGGTAAAAAATAGTTTTCTCTATGTGTGACCGTAGTTTTGAAGAGCAGTCATGCAGCAGTCAGTGTGTTGGAGCTGATTGCACCCATCACCCTGTAAAAAGTCTAGGACTGCTTGGTGCAGTCCTCAGTGCTCAGGCACAAACTTGGGCAGGAATGGCTGATCTGACACCAAACTGCAGCTGCCCTCTGGCTTTCTTATGGTCTGTGCTTTATAATGCTCTTCCTAAATGCAGGGTAGACGAGCCTGGCTTATTTGTAAAAGGCATATTTTTCAAAGGTTGCTTTGTTATTTATATTTTAGAGAGAAAAAAAAAATCCTTAAAACCTTGAAAACTATAGAAATTGACAGTTCAATTCCTCCTTTTACCAAAACTCTCCTCTTCCTTGCATTATCCACCTTCCTGTTGCGCATTGTGCATTCAGAGAAAGTTAAGGGCAAACATTTATACTGTAATCTGTCCTTAAAGGAGCCAAATTAACTGTGCTAGGTTAAGATCTGTCTTATTGTATTTTTTGGCATGGTCCTGTAGAGCTGCATTCTGTACGGCTTAAAGTGTTCAAGTTTAAAGAAAAATAGATGAATTATGGAGATAAGAGCTAAGAGTTTACTTACAGTTACCTGGCTCCTGTTTCCAACCACAGGTGGAAGGCAGCAAAATTTGGCAAAAAGATAGACAGAAATAACCCCAGGCATTGTTTCTGCATGGCACTAGACCACATCAAAACTACTTAGGGCATGACAATATTTAGATCAAAGCATTAAAGCTGAAAGGTCATCCAAACCTGATTGCACCTAAAAAAAATTCAAGTAATCCTTGTAAAAGCTTTGGCACAGCATTATTTTGGTGGGAGAGGGAGATAACTCTTGAAAAAAACTGAGGTTTGCACTGATTGAAAGTAAAATTGAGATTTGCAGATTGGCAAAAGCCACTTTTAAGGGATGAAATTGCATTGTCTGTTCTTTTTTTATAGAGAGCTTATTAGTAGCCTGATAGGAAAATGTCATTTAGCTTCTTTGTACAATATGCGAGTCAACAAGCGTGCACTATGAATTAGCCTTGGAATATTCAGCATTGCTCATACTGCTGGGCACATTTAGGTCATTTAGGTTCTAGAACTTTGCGGGGGCCAACGTAAAACATGTTTGAAAATCACTGATATTCTAAAAGCCCATTTTCTTCCCAGTCCATGCAGCTCAAGTTCTTAATACCAAAGCAATGGAAGTTTTGGGCATAAAAGTGTTCTTTTGTAAGTGCATTACACATCACAGTTACATTAAAAAATAAGAAATCTAGGGGTGGGGGGAAGCTTTTGACTTTCCAAGGCCCTTGCTGGTAAGAAACTGTCCCTCAGTATTCAACATCCTCATTAAAGAGAAGAAGCTTTTAACTGGGGATTTACTTAGGCATGGAGGGTTTAAAAGTTCTCTTTTAGCTTTTCTGTAACTTGACTTTTTAAGAGTATCTTACTAGTTCTACCTAATAGAGTAGCAAGTGATGTTTGATCTAAAGGAAAAATAAAGAAATTATAGGAGACAAGCCAGTAAGTTGAAATGGGATAAATCCTTTGAACAGTTTGCAGCTTTAATTTCTATGTTAGCCTGTAGAGAGACGTGCTCCTGTGTTTGTACTGTAAACCTTGCAATATTAAAGCGAAAAGTCTGTCTTCTGGGCCACAGTACAAGAGCCTTAAATTTTGCTTTAAAATTAAAGACAGCAACAGTCTTCAGAGACCACAATACACGTCTGTGAAACAAATGCTAAAGTGGGAAGGATCAAAACAATCTGACTTCAGTTCCAATTTCTTGTTGAAGTCCAGACTATAACAGATTTTGGACTGACTCTGCAAGATAGGTGTAAAATAATGCTGGTACAAATTGGTGATGTTTTGCTCTCTTTTTTCAATGTTAAACAGCAAGATAAAAAAGCCAAGCGAGTTCTGTTATCTGTACTGCCAGTAGGGAGATTTTCACTGACTGAAGACAACTGATGTAAAAGCTTTAGCTGGTGGTAAACCCATCACAGGACTGAGGGAAAACCGTTTTTATCCTCACTTTGGCACAGATGCCATTCTTTCCATGGAGAGGAGCATGGGGAATCTCTTGGCAAGTAAATTTTGTGGATTTTGTACCTCTTAAGATTTTTCTCATTTCAATAAATCTCACAGAACAAGGGTTGGTTTTTTTTTTCTGAAAGGAGAATTATCACTGCTATCTGTTAACTGCCTGTAAACCGTGTGTACTTTAAATATTTTATAGCTACATGAAGAGATTAGGGCTCAGAGCACTATGGTTTTATGCAACTTATCTGTCAAATGGCTGTTACACCTTTAGTTTCATAAAATGTTTTACCTAGAAATGTGATTATCAGGTCACATTTTAATAGATACCCTCTTTACACCAGGAGCAAAAAGTGAATATATAAATTAATTCCTCACGAGTCTTTATATGTTAGTCCCTTGTTTGTTTTTAGGTCATGGAAACCTTCAGCAATGCATGAGAATAATCTGATTTAATGAAAGGAACAAAGAACTAGCTCTCTGTTTTCCAAAGCTGCAGCAGATGCAGAGAGAAATTATAACCAATTTTCCAAACCTAGTGTATAAATTCTTAGCAGTGGCATCTTGATCTTGGAGGAAAAACACAGCATATACATACTAAACAGAACAGTTCACTCTAACCAGATGCAGGGTCATCCATTAGGAATACTTTATCTGATTAGTATTGTTAATGGAAGGGCTTATCCGGCCATTCCGTAAAAGCGGATCTGCTGTAGATCATGATTTTTTGTCAATACAATCATCAAGGCTATCATGGTTGTGACAGCACAGTATTAACCTACTAGAGAGATCTGGGCAGGAAAATATGCCAAGCAGTCAGGGAAACAGAGACCCTTCCATTGATTTCTCTTCCATGCATAGCATTGCCTCCTGCACTGCTCCTTTTCTGTAATTCCACTTGGCAAGACAGATTACTTCAGCATCTTTCTTTACTCAACTTCTGATACATTCAATGGCTTTATTGTGATAATTTATGATAGGTTTGATTTTTTGTATTCATCATGGCCTTGATAAATGGCAAGGTAGTACAGAAAGGGCATATTTCTGAAATTGATGGAAGTACCATAGTGGTACTGTAGATTATTCTAAAACATGTAATTAGGAAGCAAAACAAAAACTCAGTCTTCTACCTGAGAAAAGAATGATCTTGAGATTGGAATATCCTACATGAACTTTGAAGACGACTTATCTAATATTTTAATTTTGTATAACGCACTTCTGTTGTTTGTTGAAGTATTTCTGACAAAAATCACTGCATTTAATGATCTGTCTTCATTATAAATAGTATAGATGTTCATTATAAAAGTTTAGATGTTAACATCTGTCTTTTATAAAATTATAAATGTTATGTTTATATATTAACAATTGAGCATAATTTTAATCAAATAGAATTTATGTAGACATTGGTTCAATAGGTTATACTTTGTTTGAAGTTACCTATAGTACCTTTAAGTTGGTCTTTGAAGCCACTCCTCAGTTAAAATATAGTGGATTTCTTGTTTATTTTTAATAACCTGGGAAAAATAAATCTTCTGTTTGGAGGTAAGAGACATGTTTTTAAACAAAACAGGTTTTCCTTAGCTATTTGTCTAGCTCTGAGGAGAAAAATATTATTTTTTATATACAATACTGATAGATTTAAAAATTTGCTACAAGTGTAAATTCCTTGGAAAATAATCCTCAACCAGACGAGGCCTTCTGTGACTGGCATGCATGAGTAACAAACACAAGAAGTCGCTGTGCTGTAACAGAGCTGTAAAACCACAGCACTTCTCTTGGTGCCCACCATGGTCCCAGCACTGCACTGCCTTTGCAGCTCCCACATGAGATCCTGGCAGCAGGAAGTCAGCTCTTTGTTGCCATGGTTGTAGAGCTGCACCACTGACTTGGAATAGCTGATCAAACCAAACTCATTCCTTCCCTATTTTCAAGAAAAAGATGAAGATTAGTAAAAATCTTCAGAAATATTTTAAATTTTATATACCTCCGGCTAAGACAAGGAGATTTTCATTGACATTTCATTGTATTTTTTTTTCCTAAAATTGTAACTGAGCTTACCTACCTAATTTTAGGGGATTTAGAATATCCTTTTAAGTTCCAAATACTTCCCCCACTGTTTTTTTTCTTTTTCTGTTTCAGCCCTTACTGTATACACTTTTCATTCCTTTATTATTTTCTTCTAACTGTGCTTGAATTTCTTAGATTCTTTGTCCTTTTCATTATTTCCATATCTTTCTTAACTTTGTGTTTCTGTTTTTTCCTTTCCATGTTTTCCTCCTTTAGATGAGATAGAGGACTTTATGTCCCATGCACTTGCTGTGGCTAAATCTGTCCCTTCCTGTTCACCTGCCTGCCTCTTTCTCTCCTTAGGTAGGGGTAGGGAGTGAAATGTGAAAGATCTGAAGAAGGGTCTGGCATAACCACAAGAGGGTAACAATTCTTGAAATCTTGTGTGTACTGAGAGTTGTAAAAACTAGCAAAAAGGCAACATCTAGAAAACCTCACCAAAAAGAGGATAGTGAAGACAGGAATTTGTACAAGAAAAAGAACCAGACTTCAAGAGGTTAAAAAATGGAAATGGAGGGTTTGAAACAGTATTTGTAAAAATGCTTGTGGGAAGTGGGATATCTGGAGAGTTCCCGTACTTTGTAATGAGGCAGAAGAACAAGTGAGTTCAGAGTGGAAAAAAGTGGAAAAGAGGGATGATCTTCAGCCACATGCACATGGGCAAAGGAAAGCAAGAGTAAGTTTCTAACAGGCAAAAAGACATCAGGGTTCACAACCTGAAAATCAGTGAGACTTCTAATGACAGGGAGGAGGGGTTGGTGCTCTGTTTTGGCTGAGATCAGAAAATGGAGAAGGCTGGGGAAGAGAAGGCTCTGGGGACACTTAGGCCTTCCAAAACCTAAAGGGACTACAAGTGACCTGGAGAGGGACTTCTCACGAGGGTCTGTAATGATAGGACAAGGGGTAATGGCCTTAAACTGAAGGAGAGTAGGTTTAGATTAAATGTAAGGAAAAAATTCTTTACAGTGAGGGTGATGATGCACTGGAACAGGTTACCCAGAGAAGTTGTGGATGCCTCATCCCAGGCTGGATAGTGCTTTGAGAAACTTGTTCTAGTTTTGTTCTGGTTCATGGAAGGTGTCCTTGCCCACGGAAGGGGAATTGAAAGTACATGGTCTTTAAGGCGTCTTTCAACCAAACTGTGTGCTAATTCTATGAATGAACAAAGGTGATCAAACATAGCAGATAGGAACCAACAGGAAATTAACAGAAGGAAGCAAAGGGAAAAGAGCAATTGGATCTACTGTAAGGAAAGAATAAAGGAAGCAGATGCTCTGAGGCAGTCAGGGTTGTGGTGAGAGCCCTAGAAGACTAACAGATGGACTGGGGTTTCTTAAAAAAGCAACAAACAAAAAACCCCAAAAGCCAAACTCCAACAAAATAAAACAAAACCCATTAATGACATTCAGGGAATTTGTGGGCTTAATCTACGTTCAAGAAGAAAACCTCATAAACAGGTAGGATATCGTAAGTCAAATGAATAAAATGTGAATAGTTGTAAAATGCCTGGATGGACCCTTAGATGCAGTAAACTAAAAGGTAGCTGGCACTGAATTTTTAGCTTGGCACAGCTCTTCCTGTTACCAGAGTGTAAGTGCCTCACTAAAGCCTTAGAACTGAAGAGCAGCAAACCTGAGTTTCTGTGCTGCAGATGTGCAGAATGAGTCTTTTGCAGATGTGCAAAATGCCTTTTGTACCTTCTTCTTGTCTCCTGTATCCTTTGTGTCTTTTCTGCACTTAGAAAGTGTTCATATCTGAACACTTGAAAGCATAGTTCCCAAGTGGATTATCTGAAAACTGTCTATGAGGTGAGAATTTTGCACACTTACCACAGTTTCCTTGCATTTGGAGTTACTCAAGATCTAATCAGTGGAACACACAGAACTTCATCTGTTTATAATCAAATCAGGAGAAACCAACTCAATCAGAACTGGTGTGCTTTTGATGACTATGCTCTGAATTTGCACTAATGTCCTTCAGAACAGAATCCAGGCACTTGATCTGCATGAATGTAGGAAGTTTAAAAGTTTTCTCAGTAAGTGAATTACTTGTTCCTTGTTAGACACACTCAGATACCAATTTCTTTCAGGTCTTCGTATTGTAAAATTAAGGGACTGAAAGTGACACAGCAGTCATCCGTGCTGAAATGTGTACAGAGTATAGCACAATAGCAGTTACACCAATGCATCCTCTAATGTGTGTTTAAACATCCTGATGCCATATTTGACTTAAAAGCAATTGTTGTCCTGTTACTGGGAATGATAACCGCAATTCCCCTCTCTACCCAGCATCTTGACTGAACAAGTTACTGAATAGAATATGCTCTAAGTGGCCATATTTTATATTAAAATTTGATTAAATCCATTCTGTAGGCCACTCCAATGTGAATCATAATTATATTATTCTGCCAGTAACTGAGGTAATATGATAAGAAGAATGTCACATTCTCTGGACTGCTTTTAATGGAGTATATATTATGGCTCCGTGCTTCACATATTCAGCAATCCTCACTTAAGAAAGAAATTTGATACTAAATGGCAGCTTAAAGCTCTAATACTTGCTGGGTCACACTCTTCCAGCTCACACATTAGCATCATTGGGTGTAATGGAAATCGTGCAAGATGAAAGTCCAGTGCAAGATTTGAAAAGGAGTGAGGGTGGTGATAAAGCTTCCTCATAGTATTAAACATTTTTCATACACGCTCTTCGTTATTGCAAGGCAAGTGGAGGCACTTTACTATCTTGGTTGACTTCCTCTGTGACTTATTTTCAGCTGACCTCTCTCAGTAGATGAGAATGGACATGGCTCTCTGTGGCAGTTTGTCTTAGTGCAGCAGAGCTGGCAATAACATTTCATAGCCTTCCCTTGGAGAGTTCAGCTCCTCACCTACCAACGTTCTTGTGTGGCTGTTTTCAGCCATTTAACAGAGTTTCAGTTTTATTGAGTGTCCTTAAAAGAACAAAAGGGAAAAAATCTTGGTGAGAAACTAGAGATCTGAGAACAAGGTAAGCAGTAAGCACCTGTTTGTGAGGTTAAAGAATATAGTTTCCGTGTAGGAACTCTGTGTTGTGGCTTCATCGAGCTGCAGGTTACAGCAATCTATTTCAAAATAATGATTTATAGTTGATTAGCTGATGCCAAATGGCCTGAAAATCAAATCTACAGTTGTGGGTTCCTACATGTACAACATACAGTTGTAGGAAAACAGGGCCTTAAAAAAAAAGATAACTCCCTGGGAAAATGTATTGAATTTAGTGAGTGAATGGCTTAGATGAGCAGTAGGGTTATTGCAGATGCCAGATTTAGAGTTTCCTTTAGTATGCTGCTGTTTCTGGGAGATCATTTTGTCTTAGTCCTCTCCACACTGTTCTCTTTTCCTCAAGCACTTCCATTTTACAAGAATTCTCAGACAAACTTTCAAGAACAAAGGATTTGTACTTTGTATGCAAAGAAGAGCCGCTCAAGTCCATTGCACTTGGCTGTGATGGGCAAGGTACTGGAAGTAACAAAGGAGGTTAGTGGGGCTCGTCCCTGTCGGGAATTAATTTTCTGTGTATTACCAGTCAACGTAGCTGGCTTCTCCTAGTGTTGGGAGCTCTGTCTGCAAGAATTAACAGCTATGCTCTGAGCCCTGATCAAAAATGTAGTATGTAGTTGGTTTGTGTTTATTGTCTGTGCCAAACAAGCTAAAACTGTCAGAAAAAAAAAAAAAATAGTGACCTTGTCCTGGTAAGCCTTGTAATGGCATTGGAACAGCAGCTGACTTTGGCCGAGTTCTCTTGTAAAAACACCCTCAGCAACACTGCAACATATGAATAAACAGTAAGTGTCATTCTAATAACAACACAAAGGTTGAATATAAAAATAAATAAAAACAAGGATAAAAACTGCTGACCTGAGGCCCAGTTCTCAATCACAGAAGTCAAGGGACGTTCAGAATGTTCCAAAGCAAGCAGCATGTCAGGCTGACTGTGATTTGTATTTTTCCTGGTTCCACTTGTATTTGTTCTCAATGCAGTCTTACAGTGATCAGTGTTTCAATGTGATCAGACATTAGTAGCTCTGCTAGATGTGTGTCTTCTTTCACTGATATTGGGAGTGCAAATTTTTAGTTGTAGGGAGTTTTATTTTCACCTCAGCAGTAAGGATCACCTTTTGCAACAATGAAATTGTGTCGTGCTAGCTTGTGGCTGTCTCTCTTCTTGTTGGGCTGGGTTCTAAATGTGGGATGTCACCGAATTCATTAATACATGGAAATGATTCATTTATGGGAGGTTTCTTTCCCCTCTGTACACGCTTGCTAATTAGCAGATGAATTTTGATGTTCTAATTGATCTGCTGCAGAGAGACAGCTGTGCACCCCAGCTGTCCCCAACTCCGGTGGGCCTCCTCTGCAGTCGGGAGGCAGCAGCCCCGCTCCTGACAAATTGATTTAACTGGAGTGCCGTGCCTTGGGGGAGCCGTGCACCACGCTGTCGCTGCAGATGACTGCAGCCTTTGCGGATGGCAAACACTGGAGCGCTGTAATTGCCCAACAATGTCCTTTCCCTTGCCTTGCTGAAATTCAATTTTTCATGCCTCACCAAATTTTTCAGTCCCCCTTCTGCCCCTAGTGTGGAAATACTATAGTCTGACTGACTGCCATTTTAGGTAAGAAATCAGATGCTTGAGAACGGGAATTAAACTGTACTTAATATGCTAATACTATGTAATGTAATGTGCTCAGTCACATATCAAAGTATTTTCATTTAATTCATAGGGAAGTGTTCTCTAATTACATTGTATTTAGCAGGTAGTCATTGCTAGGAACCTTTCACACTAATCTTAGTGCATCAGTGTTCTTCCCAGTGCTGTACTGCTTGTGTAGGAATGATGGCTGTGGTGCCCTTTAAGCATTTGCCCTTTCAATTTTAAGTATAGATTTTTAAGGCTTCATGTCCACTTACACCCCATTTTGGTAAATACTTTGGTAAATTTGGTAAATACTTTTCATGTAACAAGTGCCTCTCCACAAAAATGACAGCTGTGGCCCCAGAAGGTATGGCTATCTAATGCATCTTTCATGTCACTTTCCCTCATGAATGGATTTCCAAGCTGTGCGCAGCATCATCTACCCTTTCTGGAGGCCATTGATTTGGCCTGGATATACCTCTGGGGGAAAAAAGAAACAACACCACAAAAAGTGCAGTAATGAATTCTAATGTTTGCCACACCACTACCTTTATGTATATCTGATAGATAACCAAGCATATTCAGCACATTTATGGGTGTGCAGCTTTATAGACTGCTAGTAAGTAGCAGCTGCTCTGGATGTTCACAGGTTTTGTGTGGAGGAGGACATAGATGTTTCCTCAGAAATGGCTGTCCATTGTGTTTGCAGAAATGTGATGTCACTACTTATTATTATTACTATTACTGTTTTTTCTCAGTATGTAATGTCTTTGTCAGTATGTAATGTAAAATGTGTGCAAGTGACAGGGAATCAGCAGAAAGGAAAAAAGATAGGGGTTTATATCATTGCCTGTTAAGGTAAAACCAGCATATATATGCAAGCAGGTATTAAGCCATAAGGCTGCTAAAGACTTTGTCAAACTGACCATATGTTCAGACATAAGTGACAGCCACTAAGTTTTGAGAAAAATACCTTTCTGAATTGCACTGAGCTATAGTCCCAAAGAGCAGCAGAAAGTATATTGGGGAGGAGAAGACAGGATTTAATCCATCTCATATGCCACTGTTCTCCACCCCTGTACACAGAAACAGAACAGTATGGGTTAAACTTAAGCAAATATTATTTAGGTAAATGTGTCTTCCTTGATGTAAGACAGACAGTTTTCCTAATTGGCAGTATTTTTCTCAAAACTCCTGTTAAAATTTGCATATCTTCAGAATAAATACCTCTCTCTCCTAAGGTCAGCCCCTGTACCACATGTTGCCATTATTTTCATCCTTCAATAGCCTTTCTTGTTTTATTTGTTGTATTTCCAGTGAGATATAATGTAAGTAATTAGGCATTTTTCCCTCAGAGAATGACAGAAGCATATCTTGCATAGTGAGTAAGATGTTGTGTGGTTAAAAATAGTGCTTATTGGTCATTTTATTTCATTTTATAGCAGCAGCTGAAGATTTACTGAGTAGTGCTTGATAATACTACATGAAATTCATGGGCTGAGGAAGCAACCTGAACTCTTAATCTTTGGCAGCATTTAAAAAAGTGATACCCAGTGACCATCACTAGTAGAACTGAATTATGCTGAGCTCGTTTACAAGCCTTAATGGGGAGAAGGATCCTCTTAGGAATGAGGTTTGCATCCCCCTACTGTGTGTTGTAGCCCCAAGGGGTATAGAAAAAGGTATGTGTTCCCCTGACATGCCTGGGATCTCTAAAATGTGAATTGCTCCTAGGGGACTTCTGTGTTGTGGCTGTGCCTGCAGATGTCAGGTTGTTGCCTGCAAGTCACGGTTTTTGCTTTGCTGGAGTGGGAATGGTATGGGTGCTGTATTGGCTCACCTTTGTGCAGCCATCTCGTGCAGGGCATTACCCTGCCAGCCTGCTCGTGGCTTCATACCAGCACTGCAATTACGGCTGGTAACAGAAAGCAGGAGGCCACACTAGGGGGAGAAATTAAAAGGTCCTGTATCCTCCCTGAATGCAAATTGCATTGTGAGGCAGTTTTATCCCAGAAAGGCCTGAATGAGTAAGGCTGAGAGGCACCCTTTGGCACATTGCTCAGGATGAAAGTTCTCATGCTCTGACCATGTCTGGCTGTATGAGTACCATGTGTGCATCAGTCTCATACACTGACTCGAGGCTGTTGCTGTACAGGGTATTATTTCTTGCAGAAAGTACTGCAGTTCTTGGATGGTCAGATGTTTTCCCTGCTTTATGTACAACTCTTTTTCACTGCCTTACATCAGAGGGGAAAACATCTTGGCAGTCCTGTTTTGTTGTTAATGTGTAATAGCATATGCCCCTCTGCAGCCCATATTCTAGATTCTGTCATTGGGAAAAGCCAGTCCTTCCCTCCCTCCTCTCCAGTTGGGATGAAAAGCCAGCATAATTTCTGGCTGATGCTAAACCTCTCTTTGCTTTAATATACACTAACAAGGCAGACTGTTTCAAAGGAACACTGGAAGCTGGATTTTTAAGGATTATTTATCTGGGATGAGATTTTTTTCTTTTCCCCACAGCCAAGATGGTTTATATTGAACATTTTAGGCCATCACATCACTACAAGATGGTACTTGGCTACCAGCAGGGTGCTGAAGATTGCCCATCCTCTCACGTATCTTCATCATAATATTTGGCTGTTGTGTATCAGAGAAGTGTTTATTCCAGCCTATGTTGCAAAGTACCGTTTTGTGCTGCCAGTATTTGGTTTTGTTTCATAAGAAGTGAAGAGAATGGTAAAGGTACACCTGCAATAAAGCTTCCACAGTGTATTATCACAGCTAAGGCATTAAGGAACTGCCACTTCTAGCAGGCAAATGAGTACAGGCATGAAAGAAAATGCAGTGCTTAGCTCTTTTATTTTGACCAGTGTAATGTAATTACTTATACTAATCTTCCATTATATTTCCTTGACTAGCAGAGACAGGGACCTAATTGTGTCTCTAGCTGTTTCTACTGCAAAGTACCTTTTAAATCATATTAACATCCATACTTGATCTTCCTACTGGTTTTGACATGTAGATCACAATATCCTGTTAAATTACTCAGCAAGAGTGACTGGCTTGCGGTGTATGCAAGGCACAGCATAGTAATGGATCTAGCGTGAGTGATTTGATGGAAGTAGAAGAGGCACTGACCCCTTTTCTCTGGGAAAGCACTTGACCTTCCTTTTTCAAAGTATTATGAGTTCTGTACAGCATTCTATTCTAGCTGGTACTTCAATACCAAGATGCCAGAAATAGTCAGAAATTAATTATTCTGCTTCTGGCTGTTCAAGAAACTATGCTTCCTTTTCTTTGGCGTGGATCTAGCGGTAGTGATGAACACGTTCTGCACAACCAGGCTGGATTATTGTAACTCACTGAAGCTGAAGATAAAAGCTCCATAGAAACTTCAGCAACTGCAGAGCACAGCAGCCTACCTCATTAGTAGGTGCAGCACTGCGAGCACACAGTGCCGGTGCTGTGCATCATCAGCTGGCATCCCATTTACTTCAGCAGCCAGCTGTGGGCTCATTCAGCACATAAGGTCACCAAAAGACTAGTGTGGATGGTGTTTGTGCACACATTGCCGCATTACCTCTGGAACAGGGCTGCCCATCATGTGCAGAATTAAAACTCCCTGGAACTGGACATGGCCAGTTTTGGCCAAAGGCCTTCTCCAGAATCTGAGAAGCAGCTACAAAAAAAAAAAGGCTCTTCTCAATTTATAACCTTTATGTTTGTTTGAAGGAATCCTTCCTCCTACAGTAGCAGAAGAGACAATTAAAGATTTGTATGTCCAAAAGGAAGGATAGTAAAACTTGGAGAACAGAGTAGAGCTCACTCTGGAGAAGTCCATGAACTTCCAGTTATGACATTGCCATTCTAGTGATGTAGCAAAAGATGTCACAGAAATGCCTTATCTTGTGTTTTACTGATGAATACACCATAGTGTACCATGGGTAGATTGCAGTCTTGCTGTCAGGATAGGCATCAAGAGGTCATTTAGCTCCTCAATGTAGCCTGGTTCCTACAAGAGCTGGAGATGCTCCACACAGTCCAAAGGGAGCTGTTGTCCATCCAAAGATTTGAGAAAGCATGGAAGCCATGGCAGAGATCACAGCGAAGGCAGCAGAGAAGATCAGGGGGGACTACAGGAAGACAGCTCTAGGAAACAGCAGATGGCTTTTGGATGATGTGCTGACAGAGGGACTTCTGAAGAGATTACATTGTTTGACTCTTGCCGCATGCAGGAAAAGGGAAATTCTGTTATTCAGCTTCTGCTCTGTTATGCAGCCTTATCTTGTCAGTCTCAGAAATACAAGACCGGAGAGTAGAGAAGTTGTGAGAATGACTCCTCCAGGCCCTTGGATGGGAGACCAAGCCCTACCAGCCCTTCTTCTTCAACCAGGATGGAAAGTTGTGCTACAGGAGAACAGGGGCTCATCTCTTCCCATCTGCCTTGTGGACCACCATGGTTCGTACACTGCTTTTGCTTGAAGGGATCTTTAAAGGTCATTTAGTTCTGTTAGGATGAATTATTTATGGCTACCTTATGTCTTACAGAATTTCTTCCTTAAAAATCTGCAGTGAAGTGGATCACATGCATTTCTCCGCTTTGTGATCATTTTAGTTGGAAGGTCTGCTCTCTTATTAATTAGAATTACAACATTATTACTTTTTCTCTCTTTTTTTTTCTTTTTTTTTTTCTTTTTTTTTTCTTTTTTTTTTTTTTAGGATTTTTTTAATTGCAAGTGAAATCAGTGATATTTTTTTTAGTCCAGATATGGAGAAAACCAGCACTGTCCTCATTTATAAGAACCTTTTTCTCTCAGAAAGCTCTCATCTTTTACTAAGACAAGGAAACCCCACCTTTCTCCTTCCTGATCAGACCTCCAGGAACTTTCTTAAATGTGTTGCTTTCTTAAATATGTCACATTCTCTCCAGTTTCTCCACACTTCCTGCAAGTGCAATACACCAAAACATCAAATGTGGCCTCCTCAGTGCTGAGCAGAGCACAGTAATTGCTTCCTTTTTTCTTCTGCTAAAATGTCACAGAATGAGAATTGTCCCTCCCTCACCCCAAACTTGGTTTGTTAGGCAAGTCATAATTCATTGTTGGTTGCACATCCAAGGTTCTTTTTGGGTTTGGGGTTTTGGGGGTTTTCTTTTGTTTTCTAGTTATACCCCATTATGCATCTCTTGTATTTTGTACCAAATGTGAAGGTATCTGCATCTAAGGATGTCTGATTGCATTGTGAATTTTTTGTTCTAATGAAAGTAGCCCTCTGAAATTTGGTGTACTGTTAAGGTCAGGAAGGGCTATCAATAATTTTTCATGAGATGTAGTGATCTTAATTTGATGAATATCACAGTCATTACAGCATCTGACTTTAAAATAGGTGAGAAGAAGGATTGATTTGAGTGTTTTGGGCCATGTTACGTGTTAGGGTAGAAACAAATTAGGATCAGCTGTTGTTTTCCATATGAAGCCAAACTCTGGCGATGAGTCAGAAAGCCTGACAGAGTCCAAGCAAATTGTGTGGGTTTCCTACTGAAATAAGTGCCATGCCCTACAAAATATGACATGTCTTCCTCTGACCTAGGACATCTTGCTTTTAGCAGCATTCATCTCTGCAATTTATACAGGCATTCATATTTCACTTTCTCCATTTAATCCTAATAACCAGCTTTTAGAAGAACATGACAGCATAACATATGGGTGGTAAAACTGCTCATAAACCATAATAACATGGCCAAAAAAGCTTAGATAGATAGATGCACTATGCTTATTGTGACATTCTCTGATTAAGAGGTATAGCTACTTATTACAGCCATTAGCTTGGTGACTTGGAAGCAGACTGAAGCCATTATTTGAAAAACAGGTTGTAAGTCCAAATTTTTAACAACTGTGTACTTACTACATGTAAGAGATATAATTATGTTTGTAATTCTGTTCTTCAATGTGCAGATGGTAATTTTGTTCATTTGTGGTTTGCACACTGATAATGTTTGCTGTAGAACTGGCCTTGGCAGGATTAAGTGTGTGTTAACAGTAAGTAGGCAGGCAGTCTGTAATACATAGTTATAATTTTGTTGATAGGGTTCTGGTGGGATGAAAACCAACCAGAAACATAAGTATAAATAATTTCTTACTATAGACAGGCTTCCTCTGTGTGTGTGTGTGTGGATGTGTGGATGTGCGTTTTTTGTACCTTATTATTTATTTTCATTATGTGAAGAATTGTTTCTTTTTTTCCTTCTCATTGGGAAACTTCTATGTTACCTTCATTTTCAGTGTAGGCAGTGACTGCAAGTTTGTGCCTTTAGGAATAAAAGTCAGTTTCTACTCAAAGTAATTTGAAGTTTCCTATTAGTTTTTAGGGGTTGACATATGTAATATACACTTATGAATTGTATATGAGGGAGATACAAAGAAGAAACCATCCATTAAAGGTATTCTTTTGATTTAATATTTTTTCAAGAGTTACTCAACAGATGTTTGAGAACAATTAACAGCATATTTTCAACAACTATTCCACTTTTCCAGATTGAATGGGGAGCAGATAAATATGCAGATCAAATCTGTAAAATGCTTTTATGATATTGAGGTTAGGTCTTAGATTGTCATGGTACAGTACACCTATTTGTACAGTTCATTGTTCAGGTTTTCCAGTTTTAGAATTGTGTGGCACTCTCACTTTAATTAAACAGATGTAAAAGGGGAACAATGTAGTTACATAGCAAGCTGAAGGCACATAATAAATAAATAAATAGCATCATCTATTGTTTCTTGTTGTTTAGCCAGCACAAAGAGTTTTGCAATGTAATAAGGAAAAAGGGGATAGTACATCATACTGTATAAATGTACATTGAATATATTACATACCATATAAATTATATACAACTATACTTATAAAAAATTATCTATGCATGTTTATATGATAAAAATTCTGTATAAGAATCACAAATTTTATGGCTAAAAAATAAAAAGTGCCATAGAATGTATTGTCTTAGAATGGCCCAAATGGTATAAATTCTCGGAATAAATGAAAAATCTCAGTCTGGGCTTTGATATTACGCTTTAGCAACTCAAACAAGATTTTGCCAAAAGCATCATAGCTACAAGAGCTACATAAAGCAAGTATGATTAAAAGATCTTATTTAGTATCACCAAAAGCCTTGACTACTTTATGTTCTTTTATTATCCTCTACATCCCTAAGTTTGTGAAAGCAGCGTTGTGGGCAAATGAGAGTGTTTCATCTCAGTTCTCCGTGCTCCTGGGACGAGATAATCACTCATGGAGCCCGTTGTATCCTATTAGGGCCAACCCTAAAGGACCTTCCCGTTTACCTGTAACTTGTGGGCTGGGTGTGAACAAACCTCCCTCCACGTGAGGCTGCAAGTGGTACTTCAGGAAAACACACTCTGGTAATTGCATTGCACACAGATGTGTTCAGTAATGTCTGTGCAGCGTTCCTGCTCTCTTTCCACTCTCACTCTTCTCTCTGGAGACTGTCAGCCTGCCAAGGCAAGGATTTCATCTTTTCTGTAAAGAACTTAGTACAGTTGTTGGCAATGTAAATGTAAGAGGAATATTAAAGATCACTTATATTAACATGAGCAAATGTATTCAGAACATAATCAAAACTAATCCTTGCTGAGACTGAAATGGTTACTGTGATTTTAAAGGAATATATTATTGTTCATGGGACATTAGGCCCTTTGAATCTCCATTCCAGATGCGTTAATAAGTCCTTTATTAAGTTCTATTAACACCAATTTATTACATTCTTTATAGATGTATCCATTCCACATAGAATATGTTAGGGTATTTTTTAAATATTTTTTTATAAGCCAGCATGGAGTCAACAATCTCTGAATTAAAAAAACCCCATTAATTGACCTAAAATATTCTGAAAAATCTACTTTTTTTTTTTTTTCCAAGAAAATATATGTTTGTTAATTTTGTAACTGAGAAAAAATTACACTTTAAATACAGTGTAGTTAAACATTTGAATATGATCAGTAACATACAACATGCATTTGTTTTCTTGTTTGTAAATAAACTTGTCTTTCCCTCGCCCTTGTTGGTCTAATTATTGATGTAAGGCTGTTGATGCTTCCTTAAATTGTTACAGCTTTGGGCAAATACTCCTAACAGAGTCCAGAGTCTTTGTTCTTCCACCAAACAGCAAGATATCTGTCCTGTATTTGTCCCCAAAAAATTACATTGTTACAAATATATCCTTAAACATATATTGCAAGTCATATTTTCTTCTCCTTCCATCCTGGAGTCTCCTGAAATTCAAGAAACCTACCTGTCTGTGCAGGCCACCCTGCAAAGTAGAACCTTTGGAAGGCATAAGCCACAATACTCCTAGTTCATTCCTATGCATTTTTGCTCCTCTGAGTCGCCTGCCTTCCCAATTTAAAATCCTAAATAATGCTTTCTTTCTGCCCTTTTACTCCTTCTTCACTGTTGCCTCTCTTTGCAAGAGCAAAGTCTTTTTTTTCAGATTAGGTGTTCAAACATCTGACTCACTGGGACTTTGATTGCAGAGAAGGATGTGGCCTCAAAAAAACCCAAACAGGATGTTATAATCTGTTTTCAGACTGTCAGGAGAGATATGGCTGATTTTGAACCAGTCAGCAAAACTGGCTTTGAACATCTCTGAGGCCTTAAAATGTTCCTTGAGAAATATTGATGATTAAAAGAAAAGATAAATTTCATGAGGCAGTGGATGTTTATGTAAGAAAAAATAATAAATCATGTAAGTCTGGAGATTTCCATAGCATGGTTTTTTATATAATCATTAGCAACCATCTCTTGTACAGTAGTTTGCTTTGTATGGCAATGTAAGTGAAATGTTGGAAAACATGTCTCAGATACTTCCTCATTCATTAGTCAGCAGCTAAGAAGTGTCACTTTTTGGCCCTGTTTACCTGTGAATGAAATTTTTAATAGTCTGGGAAAATAATCTGAATTGTGTGTTAGTGACCAGATGAGACAGATAACCTTGTGTAAATAACAAATTAACAGGTCAGTAATACTGAGAGTAATAACTAGGAATGCAAGCTCTGTCTTTGCCACAAATGCTGTCTAATAAAGGGGGCTTTGCAAGCAGAGTCATAGGAAGGAGTGCTGCAAGGCACCTCAAAAGGGCTTCCAGTGCAGCCCTGCTGTCAGAAGGATCAGCTTTCCTTAATCATGCCCTGGAGGTCATCGTGTTCCAGTTTGTTTGGAAAATTTCCTCCCTGTTGTGGTCTACAGTTTGTTGCCCTCATGGAAAGTTTGTGATTTGCAATCCTGGCTTTTTTGTACAATCTCCTCTCTATTTATGGCAAAAGGTACAAGAAGAGGGACAGTCACCAGAATGCATCAGACCAGGCTCAAAGTTACTGGAGAAGGAAGGGGAATGAGATTTGGATTTACTGCATCTTGTGACAGGAGAATACCTTTTCCCCCACTTCCCAAAGCTGGGCTGAGCAGTTGTCCAATGCCTGTTTATAACTCCATACCCAATAACCAACATCTGGAGCTCTGCCTGCAGCCTAATGCAGATTTCCAATCTTTGGTGTGCTCAGTTGGCATGTTGCTTTTCTCCACATTGACAGAAAGGCAAATGATTTCTTCCAGAACCCCATTCCTGGAGGTGGTGAAGCCATGGAGCATAACTAGCTGGGCTGGTGTCTCTGGAAGGAAAAGCTTCATCTGCTCTGGTGCATGGGGTATGAGGTTGTCTGGAATAGAATGTAACATGGTCATTTACCGGCAGGTGGATGGGGAAGAAGGAAGTAAATAAATCTAAAAGTACAAAAATGCCCAGCACTCATTGGCAAATGTGACATGACCTGTTTTCCCTTGGTTGGCAAGGTGGGTGGGGAGCTTTTGTATGGTGGAGAGGAGGGCAGGGCACTGACCACTGTGTTGCACATGTGCTGTTCTTCAGGCTTTGTGGCCATTTGGAGAGGTAGCAACCCTCCTGCCTCCTAATGCACATTATCTGTAAGTGCTCGTAGCTAAACTGAAGGAGTTGTCCTCCCTGCACTGTGGTGGTGCCTACAGGTGCTCTGTGGATCAGGACTCTGTAATGCTTTGGCGCTTAGGGAAACCCCTTAGGCAGCTGTAAGAGACTGTGGTGCCTTCAGGGAGCACTGCTATCCAACTTGCAGTACCTTGGGAGGGCACCTGGTCTTCCCTATGACCATCTTGGTGCTGATTGTTCCTTGTTACAAGGCTCAGCTGGATTTGTGTCACGCAAAGAGACAGAAAGTTAATTCATGATCTCGGCAAATGCACTCCTGGGTAAAGATGGACACTGTGTGTGGCCAGTGGAGATACCAAGGATTGCAAGACTGGAAAGGACTGGCATTGAGAGCCAGGCCTCCTATTGCTTTTTGAGTCACACTCCTCAAGGCAAATGCACTAAATTGCTTCAGTCAGCTGCGGCCTATACCACGGGCTGATTTCTGTTTGGATGCATGATGTGTGAGTAACTAACCACCATCTTCCGTGAAGATCTTGTGCATTCCTGTGGAAAAGGCTGGAATCTGCAGTGTCCAGCTGAAGGGACAGTTAACTGTCTTCCTTTGATGTGGGTTACATCACCTCAGCATTGTTGTTGCTCCCCAGCTCCAAGGCTTCATACACTACCACGTGCTCCAAGTAGCCTCGTAGATTTGTGGTCTCTATCTCTCAGGTGGGCACTGCACACCTAATGGAAAAAGTTATACTGGAAAGAAACAGTGTGGAAATAAATGTATAGTAATTTAATCAGAGTAGAACTGCTTAGTTATTCACTTTCCCCTTTTGTTGGGATTTCTTGAAGAGATAATTTTGCACAAGTAATTTCTAGCTTTTCTTTTCCTACTAAGGTTTTTTTTGCTCTTAATTCTACCTTCTCAGATGTTTTCTGATGTCCTTTTATCTTGGTGGTTGCCATACACTTGCTTGTGAATTAAAATGTATTAAAAAAATATACGGACATGCTGTCTTAGGTATGTAAGAGGTCTTTATCCCCTGCAGAAGCTAAGTGACCTGTGATAGTTAGTACATTTTTTTCGAAGACGCCAGGGAAGAACAATCCATCAGCTTGTAAAATAGATAAATGAATTCACTTGACAAAGATCAAGGAAAAAGTCTTTGGGAGAGAGGACATGAAGCAAGGTTTCTTATAAGTCTGGTTTGGTAATGTGCGTCCTAGACTAGCCACTGTCTGATGAGGGCAGTCAGAAGCATTCAAAGGGATGTTAAATTTTGGCAACTGCAAGGGTCATTTCTTGGAAGGTGGTATTGTCTGTGTCAATTATTTCTTCTTATATTTCTATCCATCATTTGCTTTTGATAACGATTATTTCTTTTGGAGGTTGTATTGCTTTGAGGAGGGGTTAATTTCATGATATGGAGTGGTAGTGCTTCATCCAAAGAAAGGCTGAATTCTGGTACTAAGGTCTGTGCTGTCTTTCATAATAAAAGTAGCATCAGGTCCCCAGTTGATGTGGATCACAGGGAAGCTTCAGAATTGTATTTGAACTAGGTTGCATCCTCATCCCAGACCTTTGTTGCATTTTACCTTCACAACAAGCTATCATTGCAAAATACTTGTTTTTCAATATAAATGTGATGGGCTTGTAGCTGTTCAGACCTGTCAGACCCTGATGGTTGTCTCAGAGGCGTCACCAAGGACCTGCCAGCCCAGCAGGTACACACTTGGCGGGTTTTGCACTGCTTGTGCTTGGTTCACTGAATCCAGGGTGAATCAGGAGAGTCCTGAGGTTTCAGCGCATTGTTACACACTGGCTGCAGGACCTCAGTGGGGGAGGTACAGTAAAAATAAAAAGGCCCCAGCAAGGGTTAATGTACTGGAACGACTGAAATGATCACTGTTGATAAATACTTTATGTAATTAGTATAATACTTTCTTCTGTTAATGAGCTGAAGCTGGGGTGGGCAGGGAGCACTGAGGGGGAATTTGAGACTGTTTGACAGCACACTCAGCCTCTTATCATTTACTAGGCCATTTTTAATTCACAGTAGTTTTTCAGAATATTTGATGTAGTCCTTTTTTTGTGCTTATTGAAAGTGCCCCTAATGTTTTAATTCCCACCCCAGTGGAACAGAAAGTGAATAAACAAGGAAATTAATGGAGATGTATGAAATGATGATCTTAAACTTAACAAGCCTGTTTGTTTTTTCAAGCTGCTGAATAAATCCTCTGTGATTTGTGCTGCAGAGGTCAATGTTCTGCTGTAGGAAATGACTGGTTACATGTCAGTATTCTCCAAGAGTTCATCTCAATTACTGGATTTGTCAAACATGACAAGCCTGAATGACTCTGTGGTGAAAATAGCACACAGTTTGACTATTAAAGTAATTGGAGCATTGACATTTAACCGAACTGCAAGAGAATTGCAGTAATAAGTCTGAGGAACACTACCACAAGCAAAGCAGAGACCAGTATTTTTAAAAAATAAAATATTTTATATTTTACCAGTTTAACCAGTGTTTTTTTGTGTTTTGATTAAGGTATATTTCAGTATATTTTTAATTTAAATCATAAGATTAAAAGGAAAAGGTAATTCCTTTTTGCTACTTTTTTTTAAAGAAGTCCTAAGATTTGTATAATTGGAAACTCCATTAATTTGATGCACATCCTGGTTCAATTTTAATATTGTTATGAATAATTCATGTATGTATTTTTAATGTCCTCAAGGTATATACACTGTAAAGTTAAAAATCTACATATGTATATACATGTATGTGGAGGTCATCATGTGATCATCATCACAGAATTAGGTTATAAATGTGCCTATTACTTGATCTCCACTTGATGCTCTACCTTGCTAAAGAGCTATTTCTAGGCTTTCAAGCCTGAGATGTGGATATTAAAACTCACTGCTTTACTAAAAATCATTTGAAAGTCATT
The DNA here is from genome assembly GCF_965231275.1 of Zosterops lateralis. Lineage (NCBI taxonomy): Eukaryota > Metazoa > Chordata > Aves > Passeriformes > Zosteropidae > Zosterops > Zosterops lateralis. The sequence continues at coordinate 88,182,357 of NC_139762.1, forward strand.
TACTTGTTTCCATCTGCAATGAGATTTTTTAAATTTTTTGAAGATATTATTTCTGATGGTAAATTTTACATACATCAACTTTTCTGAGACATAAAGGCTTTGGAGAACAATGCAACTATCAGTCACAGTGGATAATTTGGATTTATACTTGTGGATCAGACAAGATTTTACAGTCACCAAGACTGTGTTTCAGACAATGGCTTAAACAACAGTCTCTTCCAATGTCTGGAGTAGGGACTGAAGTAATGATGATTTATGGCAGTAGTCTGAGGGGGCTCATCCTCAGGTGAGTTACCTGCATTTTGGCACATTAATTTTACCTTATCAGAACTTGAAAATCTGTTCTCTCCCAATTACAGGAGCAAGTCTTCATGTGGAAATTGTGACTCACTTGTTCCTGGTGAAGTAAATCAGACAAAATAATCCCGAAAGACGGGGTCAGGAGCCTGTTACAACCAACAATATGTCTGAAGTACCTCAATTACATTAACTTATATTTATTGTGGAGTACAGAGTATGATTTGCCACTTCTGCAGCCACATTTTAATTATTGTGCTATCACAGAAGCAGAGACCAGTACTTAATAATTTAATGTTACTTGCTTTGACTTGCTTAAGTCCCATCTCCAAAGAGCTGTTGAAAAAAATGCATAAGCCCGTCTTTCTTGTGTAAAAGTAAGTTTAAATCTGTTTAAATCTTTCTGATTTCAGTGAGACCCATATGTATAGGTGAGTTTTTAGCTCAGCAGTAAAAGCCAAAATATAAATTTAACTGCTTTGCTGAACTTGCGGTTTGCATGATCCAAAGCAAACCTTTCCTGTATTTCCCTATGGTGAAAAAAAAGGAGAATTCAAGGAAATACAGAAGATGCTTGAATGTCTGTTTGCTGACCTTAGTGTGAAAATAAATTATGTCTTAGCACTAGAATAAAATCTTTGGAAAAACAGAAGCTGCAGGTGAGTCATAGTTTTGGTTGGTTTGGTTTTTTTTTTTCTCCTGAATTACATTCTGGGTGTTTGTATGGGCACAGAGTTGGGGAGAGGAGATCTAGAAACCTCTTCTATTTCTTAAGTGTGTTCTATAAAAGCAGTCATCTTCTTTGTCACCAATGTAAATCCATTCAATGTCCTGACATTGCTCCTGATTTGCCCCTAGTGTATTAGAGATCAGATACACTTTCCCAAAGAACAAGCTCCTGTTTCAGAGCTAAAGTGGCACTATCCTTACCTAATATAATTCCAATTACTTGGAGTGTCATAGCATATTGCAGTTGTCCATCTTTTAGTGTTCTTGTCAGCTTCACCTGTAAATTAGCTTTGAAGATCTGAACTCATACTGAAGTGTTCCTCACAAAACTGCCTCAAGTGAAATGAAGTAAATAATTATAAAGGAACAGCAATCTGTGCTCTTTCTGGAGCTCGGAGTCTAAAAGCAGAAACCTCGTATTCATGCATGAAAGAAGAAACTTCCTTATTAAGCATTAAATAGTTTAGACAGTTTTAGCTGCAAAGGTTAATGTAGAGGCCAAATCAGTTATTTGGAACATCCAGTGGGGAGGAGTGATTTTTTTTCTGTACCATACAGTGGAAATGAGAGAAACATCCATCCAATTATATCCAGAAGAAACATCCATCCAGGAAAAAAGTGTCATGATTCTGAATGAACAGTAAAACAAGAAAATAGTTTGGAACAGGTTTTTTTTTTTTTTTTTTTTTTTTTTTTTTTTTTTTTGAAGCTTCTGGAGTAGAAAGAAATCAAATAAAAACTGGGAGCTATGTTACCTTTCTGCTCTTGGGCAGAGAGGGATGAAGGCAGTGTGCACTCTGACATTAGGAAAGCAGCATAGCTTGTGTTAGCAATCCAGCCTGTTAACCATGTTTTGAACTTCCAGATGATGGAAACTATGCAGAAATGCCAGATACCAAACACAGTAAATCAGCATCCAGCAAAAGGCTGCTGCCAGAGATTTTTGAAGCAGCAGGAGGACCTTGGAGCAATTTTACCTAACATGTAGGCTGAAAGTGAATACAGTGAAATAGTGTGTTGTTCCAGGTAGTAAGAAAGGAAATGCTGGGAAGATTTTGCAGATAACTGCCAGGGAGTAGCTGTCACTAGAGACACTTGAACAGGTGCCAGTTGTGTTAGGACTTTGGGACAATCTGCATAAATCCCACGTGGAAGAGCACTCATTCCAAAATACCAATTTTTTTTCTTTAGATTACTGGCCCTGCAAAATGACAGTCTGTGAGGCCTAAAAATAGTAGCTTTATAATGCAAGAGTATGGTTACAAAATACACACAAAGTTCTTTCAGTCAGATTTCATTCTGATAGTTCTGCAAATTTGCCCAAGATCCAAAGCCATCCATGTAGCTGCTGTACTGAGCAGAACTATCTGTCCAAGAAGTTGCATCTGCTTGGTGAGTTAAAAAAAGTTTAATTCCAGAGATTTGTCAGTGATTTGGCCTACAAAAGAAAGCAAATCCCAATATACTTTAGCAAATCCTATTGTGGGTGAGTTATATGGAGCAGATGCGGAACTAGGCTGGGTTTTGCTCTGTGGATTGTGATTGAAGAGCTCCACTGATTCAGGCTGAGGCAGTTTAAGAAGATACTGCCATCTACTTTGCCCTGCCACTGTTGGAATTTCTTATCCTTGAGGTAAAAATAGCAAAAAGTAGTGTGCCTACTCCCCAGCCAGTGCAGCTCCCAGCTTGAGGGCAGCGTGATTCTCCTTCAGATTTTATTTAGTATTGAGACAGCGGCAAACTTGGAGTCACTAACTCATCAGATCTAACTGTGGCAGTGGAGTGGTATGGGAATAGGATGGGAGCACCAGCAAACTCTTCAGTCACCTGTTAAATCCATTAGGAATTGCCTTGCAGAGTGCTTACAGTCCCGACTGGAGAAGTTGCAGTGAACCATTCCTTTCCTGCAGCATGGTTGACCAGTGCTTTGCTACCTCCAGGAGCTGAAAGGAGCCCTCTGTTAGCTGGTAACATCTTCTTATTGAGCTCCTTTAATGAGTTTGTTTAGAAAACCTTGATGGTTAATTAGAAAGTTAATACTAAATACAAGTAGTAAGTAGATAACAACAAATATGGCTCACACTCATCTACCTACATTGTTTTAGTATTTTCTAGGAAATAATATCTTAGTTTCACTCCTGTAACCAATCCAGGGCAAAAGTAAATACTCTCATGTGACAAATGACTAACCATGCAGTCAATAGCTGTAAAGGACTTGTACAATTCAAAGGTGCTTCTGGAGTAGTTTTTAAGAAACTGTCAAACTTGTCAAATGTGGTAAGCGTGAAGGCATGTCTTTTTTCTGTAGTTCTTCCCCTTTTTTAGCAAAATCTGAACTAGAGGTTTGGTTATTGTTTTTGTTTATTTGGGAGAGTATCTTTCAGATTTCCAGAGGACCTTCTGCAGGGATCTAAAGTTTTGGATTTATACTAGAAGGTATTTTGTGATGCATCATGTTATTTCCATGTTAAATCCCTAAGTCCATTAATCTTGTCGCTTTATTCATGCTTATACAAAAGTAAAGCTTTTAAAGTAGACCATCTCTACTTCCAAGTTTAATGTAGGCTTGGTGTGGGAAGACACTTTGATGTTAGTTTACTGCTTAAGCATGTGCTTAACTTTGAGTCCAGAAGAATTCAAATGTCTTCCTGAAAGGGAGCAGTAACCTGGGGCTTTACTAGCACAACTTAGAAGCTTTCTCAAGGAGTAAAGGGCTTGATTTGCCTTTCTTCCCTGTGAGGGGACACACCTAAGCCTCCTTTTCTAAGGATTTTTACTGTAGCACTCCAGGAGAAGCAGGGAAGTAGGAGAGGATGTTTCCTAACACATCCTAATACACTGCTGTCATGAGACAGCATACCTTAGTCATCATATTTTTTCACTAAAATGATATGAAAATGCTATAGGTTTATAATATGGAAACTTTCAGATTTATACTGACTTCTGCTTTTGTATTTGGTATCCTACATCACTTAGGTCTGTGAGCTTGTCAGCTTCTCTCATAGCCAAAGACAGTGTTCACTCATACAAAACCCTACAAAGTCAGAGCTCTTTTTCATATTGTGATTTATTATTAGCTTCCTCTTAATAGCAGAACTCACAGCTTTCTTTGTTGTTATTTTTCTGTTAAGGGGGGAAAAAAAGTTGCTTTCATTTTTACATAAGTTCAGTTATTTAATCTGAGTGTGACACTCAGGCTTCAAAGAATCCTGTGCAGTACATTTTTAATCTGTTGTTTTTAATGAATTCTAGTCACTAAGAAATACTGTTATCTAGGTCAGATTTTTCGAATATTATTTTACTGTGGCTGTGCACATCCCACTGTGCTTTCTCTAAAATGAGCTCCCCAATGAGGTCTTGTTGTTTTACTTTCTCACAGCTTTGTGGAGTAACTTTTCTAACTGTAAATGTAGGTTGTGTTTTGTTTTTCCACACTAATGCATTCTTGACTGAACCAACATCTACCCATCTAAGACTTGTTCTTAAACTTTCTTGGGGGACAGGAGAACAGGACATAAAATACCTCCAATTTTTTTCATTGATATTCTTGATCCTTCCTACCTGGAAGGAATGGAAAAGAGGAAAAAAACTCAAAATTTATTACTTAATTTCAAAGGTGTTGATATAACTGCTTCTCATCTAGTCACAGCAAAATGGGCAGAGCGTGAGGCAGAGCAAGACATTGTTTGTTGTCATAGAGAGGCTCTGAGGTTTCTGAGCATTTCTCTTTCTGGACCTTTATTGTGACATTTCTATTTTTACCCTAACTTACATCTTAGTATGTCTCCTCAAGAGGTTTCTCAGTCCCTTGAACAGAAAAGTTTTGGGTCTGTTAGCCATGCCTACAGGAGGGGACATTGAGCAGTGGCCACCTTAGATCACCTAGATCAGTGACAGAGTAAAATTGCACCAGATTTCCATCAGCTGGCTATCCTACCCTTTTCTGACATCATGTTTCCTTCAGCATATGTGGATTGGGCACATACATCCATCTTCATTGATGGAATATCACTCCTCAGTTGCACAGTTTATTTATTTAATGGACATCCTTCTTCACTCCTGATGGAATGATTACTTGCATTAAAAATATTTCCAGGTAGATGTCCTAACAAAGTAGTTCATCTCTCAGGATTGTTTTCTTCATCAAAGAAATATTAAAGCTTATTATTGTGGTAATTTTTTATGTGGAGTGTGGATTTCTTACAGATGTCAGATCAGCTCATAGGTAGCTGAAAGGAAAAGCCAGTTTTGTAATCTAAATGGGTAAGAACAGAAAAGTAGAGGAATAATGTTAGAATGAGGATACTGAAACTGAAATGATTAGAAGAAAGCTGAATGACAGCTGGGTGAAAGCACTTCTGAAGCAGCTCACTCAAGGCTCCCTGTTCTGGAACTCAGATGTTCTGATCTTCCCATCTCACTAAGGTTTATGGCAGACCTCAGCAGTCTGAAAAGAGGGGCTGTAACAGGGCACTAGAGGAGCAATTGCCCTTAAACCTTGAGCATAGAGAAATTCTGGGTAGAGTCACTGGTGCCAAAGCTAAATAAAACAGACAGGACCCAAGGAGTTCTGAGCTCTGTGAATGCTAGCTTGGATTAAAAAGCTTATTTTTAATCAACAAATAATTAATCAAATACAATACTGCAGCTTTACTAGAAATTTGCAGCTAGCATTGACATACAGCCAGAAAAAAAAAAAAAAAAAAAAAAAAAAAAAAAAAAAAAAAAAAAAGAGAGAGAGAGAGAGAGAGAGATGTGGACTTCAGCCAACAAGAAATCCATCCATTTCAGCTGACCTGACCTGGTGTAATTTCATTTTCAAGTAACACAAGAAGGACTTCAAAAGGCCCTTGAATAGATGGTGGATAATTGACTCCTAGCAATGAATGCTGAATATGGAGGTGCCTGTGCTGGTTATTATTAGATGTATTGTCAGCCTTTGACACCGCTGATCACAAGGCTTGTTGACTCGTGTGCTGTATCATCTACTTCATACCTAAGTTAAGCATTCAGGCAGGTGGTCAACATAAAAACTATACCTCTCCCAAGTGTCATTTAAACCCTAGTTTGAAAGTTCAAGAGGGACTTAAAGCTGGCTTGCTCTCTGCAAAAAAGGAAATTGCGGAGGTGAATTTTGCTGTCTGAAGGAGCCACTGGATGTGGATTTGTATTTCAGTAGGCACCTGTTTCTGATTAGATCTTCTAGCACTCATTACTGAAAAGGTAGTGCATTGGGACACATCTATGGAAATGGAGGCTTTTTTTAGTAGCAGTTTGAAGGTAAAGCAGTCTTTTCAATCCTTTGCCAGGTCCATAAACATCCAGTTCTGCTTTTGTAATGTAAATTAAGTGTCATCCAGCTGTGGTGCTGGATTTGTTTTTATTTATATACATTGTATTTGTGCTGAAGACGTATATCCTTAGAAAGTACTTGTACCTTTTTATTAAAGGTTACAATTCTTCTGAAGCATATTTATTTGGACATCTCTGACCAGTGACATTTTGAGATCAAGACCTTTGGGGTTCAGTGTGTGGAACAAAATGTTACAATTCTTTTGTTTCTGCCGTCACATTCATTCATTGAGATGGCTGAAACTGTGCCTGGTGAGTTCACAAAGAGCTATGTCTTGCCCTCTTCAAAGCTGGTGGGCAGGGATGGGAAAGGACAGCAGGACGGCATTTAGAGAGATACATCTTTTTCTCCACAATGTTGCTTGTCTTCCCTATGTAAGCTTGCTGATGCCTCTAATAGGAGTGCTGGTACTGATAAGTGGCCTGGTGTCCTACAGGAAAATGCGGGTTCTTGTTCTTTACTTTCTGCTCCTGCTATCTCTGTAATCATGCAGTGGGAACAGTCCGTCTGTTAATGTTGGCTAAGCAATAGGACTGGGATTCTTGAGGACAATAACTGGACAAAGTAATCCAGAGAAGTTTTAGGGAATTTCAGAAGTGTATCAGACCCAGCAGCAGGTCAGGGTCCGTCTTCACACTGGGCTGTCAGCACAGTCCATGTGAGTTGGCAGGGACGGCACCTTCTTCAAGTGCGGCAGCTCTTCGAGGTGTGGGAGTGGGAGCTGACAGGCATCCAAGGCTTTCTGCAGGTTTCCAAAACCTATTGCCCTTTTTTTTTTTTGGAGGTGCGGAAACACCTAGATCTAGAACAAGATGAAGCAGCATGTGCCTTTCAAAAGGAGAAAAGAGTAACACTTTGACAAATCAAGATGATTCGTTTCTCAGAGCTTCTTGCTGGGGAAGGAACCAGAAAAGAAAGCAGGACAAAAGACATTAGCACACAATGTCTAAGCAAAAATGCTCGGTCCTGCTGCTGAGTTCTTTAATACATCCTAAAGCAGCAGTAGGGACATAGCTTTTTGCTGTCTTTAAATGAGGAAAACAGCCAATTAAAATGTATATATTATTCGAGCATTATGATGGCAGGCTGATGCTCACACACCGAGGCTGACTAACAGTAGCCTAAAGGTAAATGTCTTTACATGTGTAAGAATGCCAGAAACAGTCTTATATTTAATACGTCTTAGTTGACAGTGATGGATTTACTCCTTTATTTCACTAATTGACTCTGTAACACCTAACATCTCCATTATAACAGATCAATCTTATCCTGACTTCTTTTTTTACAATAAAGGCATGTTTGTAGGCAATTAATTTACCTACAGTTTCCATTACCATTGACGTGGCTACCATTTATTCTTATGGCAGAGTTCCTGGTGTTTTCTACTACAGGAGTCTTGGGGGTTTAATCCATATTTTTGAAATCTAACTTTTGCAAGAAAGTATGGATTTAGAGGAACTTTAAAAAATTATTTCTTTTCTTTTAAAATAAGATTCTATTTTGGAAATGCCTACAGCAAGTGTATTTGACTATTTTTATTACTGTAAATTGGAGCCTAATCTGCCTTTCCCATCCCTATGCAGTAATACCAATAAGATAAATTAATTTACTCTAGATTTTTATTAGTCCCAGTGAAAACAATATCTAGTGAGATCGAGGTAGTAAAAGCTTTGTATATGTATTTTCAGGAAAAAAATTGTAAAAACAATTCTGCTGGCTTTGTTTGACCAAATTTGTGTACAAATACAACTAGCAGATTAACAATGCATAATGTGTTCTATGTATGTGTACTTCTGAAGAGCCCTTGACTCTCAGTGGGTGACATTTTCAAAGAGGGCAACACCTTCAACAGGCAACAACATATCATTGTGTGTGTTTGTCTCTTGAAATTGTTTTTAAAGGTATTAATCACACGTTTCATTGAAAAAAGCTCATCCAAATGCTCAGTTTCAGGAGACAATTACATCATCAATTTTTCAAGCTCTGGTTCAGAAAGTGCCATATTGTTTGGATGACAGCTGGATATATTTTTATTTTGATGTGTTATTTTGGAGAACTGTGACTCATTGTAAATTGGGGCTTTCTGCTTCCTTTGTGTTCTTTTCTCCATGCCTTGTTAACTTAGTCCTCATGCACTCCAGAGATTCTCTTCATGTAGTGGCCTGGTTTTTGTCTTTTTCTTAATATTGTGCGATCTCCCACCACTTACACATGGTCAAAAATTGCATCATCAATTTTATTCTTGTTATAACATTGCCCTAGAATCTTCCAAGCAGATTATCATATATTATCAGTGTAGTAGCAGTGTCCCTGGGGCTTCTCTTCCCAGGCAGTATCCTAATAATAATGTGTTCTCCGTGGCATCTTTTCTCTCTGTCTCTATCTAGCAGTGGACAACTGTTCTGAAGAGTGCTTCTTCTCAAACCTACAGGTCCAGTCTCCTGCTAATTTGTTTAGCAACACAACCAGTGCTGCTGTTCCTAGCAAGATGAATTTCACTGCTGGTGGATACAAAAATAAAAGCCACAGCTGCCTAGATCTATTGGAAAGTGAAGCCTTAATTCAATAGGAAACACAAACTTTCCTTACTTTGGCTGAACATTTAAAATGCCTTTATATAAAAAATAAATCATCTTATTGAAGCAGTTTCACACTGGTTTTATGCTAAAGCTTACCAATTTCCCAACTGCCTGCTATTCAGTACAAAGACAGGTAGCATCCTCTATTGTGCTTTTTTGACCCAGATTCTTTACTCACTTACGTCAGTGTTTGCAGTAAACAGGAATTTGCAATAACCAAGTGCTGAATCCCGTTGTCTTGTGACTGAACTTTCCAGTCTTTGAATAACTACCCAGAAGCAGAATAAAAATGAAGCAGAGGAATAAAACTTGAAATTCTCAATAAAAATACAAGTGAGGTTCATTTCAAAAATAGAGGAAGCTATACTGGAGGATTTGCATATGTTGCAATTTACAGTCACACCTGCTTTGCAGAGTCCATGGTCACTTCTCTATCCCATTCCCATCATAGTCAATGCACACAAGCCTATGTGGACAGAAAACAGAGACGTCTAAAGAAATTTTCTTCCCAGCCCCCTTCTCTCTGCATTTTTGTGACACTGTTGTCAGCCTAACTGGGTTATGTGTAACTTGGTGAAGTGTATCGGAGTGTCATCGCTGTTCTTGAACTGGATTTGTGCAAGTTGGCAAAAGTAAAACAAATTCTTCTTTTTCAAAGTTGTAATAACAGTAATAAAAGGAAATCAACTCAGAAGCCTTTAACTAATGCAGAGTAAGCTCATACATCTCCCTGGGAGGCAAAGCTGCGATTAGCATGTTTGAATGCCTTACTACAAGTGATACTTTGTGGAAATGCAGCACTTCTTGTGGGAATGAAAAGTGCAGTTGCGAAGCAGGCTGTTAATTAACAGAAGAGTTAGTGTAGTGTTTGCTGTGATTTCATCCTAGTTTAACAGAGCAGAACCAAACTGAACAGCCAAAAAATCAGGCAAGCAAGAGCCTTGTTGTTGTTTCTTTACATCCTGAGAATCTGACTTTATACATTATTCTAGTTCCTTGTTGTCCTGGGAAGAGGGGGCTTGGGGGGCGGAAAATACTGGTGGTGATTTTAATTCAAGCTTCCAAATGTTATGGAATAGGTAAATCTATTTTTCTAATATTATTTCTGGTTGTTGCAACGCTTGGAAGTAAACAAAGCAGTTTTACGTTGTGGAAATTGTATCCATGTTTTAGTCTGAGCAGAAGAAATAAGAAGGAAAGAGAGTCTCCATAGGGTAAAGGCGTCATGTTAAGGCCTCTCTTGTACTACACTAATCCCACTGCCCAAGCAGTTTGCCCAAGCAAACTCATGTGTGAATGCTCACCTGACATCACCTCTGTGACACACTTGGAGCTGTGCTTCAGGTTAAAGTGAGTGGACACTTCTTTGCCACTGACCCAATGAAGGTTGTTGTGGTCTGCGTGTTCGCAACGTTTTACAGAATTACTGTGAACAAATCAGGTGCATTCTGATATCTGATAGGCAACATCACTAAATACATACACTCAGAGCAAATTAGTATTAACAATGCCAGAAAAATCTAATTTTATTAGAAAAGTCCTTCATATAGGCAGTCCACTCCAATTTTTTAATTGATACCCTATTTTCTCACATGTAAAAAGAAATATTGCCACAACCTGTTGTCAGGTGAGAGTAACTGATGGATGAAGTTTGCTTTCAGTGTTTTAACTGCATGATAATGCAGGGTGACAAAAATGAAGTGAATTATAGATCAGTGACAGATGAGAAGTGCTCCATCCACAGAGTTGCTGATATCGTGCCATGGCAAAAGCACTGTCTGTATGTGCTGCTTTATGAAATTATTTGCATTCCTTGCTGTTTCTGAGCTGCTAAGCCACTTTAGTGCCTCACATCATGTATGCTCATGTTCCAGTAGAGTTCAGGACAATACCTTCACATCCTGGGAATCTTAAAGCAGACTTAGCACAGCTGCTTTGGGAACAGGACTGAGGAATTATTCCTTCCTCTCCAGCCTCAAGTTCCCGTGTTTGCCCAGCAGTAACTGGATAAGGGCATTGATAGCTGCTTTTCTTTGATGTTAGCATTAATGAAGATGATGGTTTGTTGTGGTCAAAGATCAGATAATACTGTTCCCAAGTTTTGAGTGTCTTACTGAAAACCCCCTCAACAGCAAGAAATGTTTGAGGGTTTTTTGCCTCAGCTTCTAGAGTGATTTCACATATTCATGTCTCTGTTTCATTTATTCTTAAGCAAAATACACTTTGTAAAGTAATTTTCCTTACTTAATGCCTGTTTATAAGTGAGTACTTAAACTTACATGCCTGCAGATGAAGATACCCTGTGCTGTTGATATGCCCTGGTCTGGTCTGAGGCCAGAGAGCTCTTTTGACTGCTGGTGCAAGCTCACAACTGCACAGCACGGCAGCAGCACACTGTGATATCGTCCGGGGTTTGAGTAGGTCTTCTCTGCCTGCAGCTGTAGCACTCATGACACAAATCTGCCCTGAGAGCATGGTTTCTCTGAAGCAGCCTTGCCTTATGCTATGGAGGACATCATGCTATGTCCAAAATGCAAAGTAAAAGGCTGCTGGGGACAGCATGGGCAGGTCTGGGATGTGGCTTGTGCTGTGTGAACTGGCTGTGAAGGGGCACAGCAGCACCAAGTGTAAACCATCACCCACTGCCCACGGCTGGTATCACTTGGCATCTGAAACATGAAGAAACACTATACAAAAAACAGGCTTCCAGACCCATAAAGACATGTCACTTGTATTGCAGCTGTGTATTAATTGTGCAGCACTAAACATTAGCAAAAAAAAAGATAGTCTCATTACTAATATTGGTGAAAAATCAAGTAATGTCTTTGTGACCACTCTGAACAGGACTGTGGTTGTAAGCCCAAAAAATGTGAACTACAAAGCTTTCTTGTTTCCTGTGATCAAGTTATATTCTCACATGAATGTGCATAGCAACAACTTCAGAAAACAAAAAGAGTCTTTGTTCAAAGTAAGTGATTATTCAGTCCTTTTTAATTTAGCATAGAGTGACTCTTTATATTGAGAGGCTCAAACATGTCTGTGAATTTTTTGAGTGCCTAAAATTCTCAGCATATTAAAATTGCACTTATTAGAAATAGAAAGAGTAAGCATAGCAGTTGCAAGGCTTTCAAGGAAGAAGAGGGCAGAACCAAAGGTACTGCTTTTTTTGTGTGTGTTGGTCTTTTGCATGCAGTTCTGACTCTCATTTTAAAATGTCTTGGTGTGTGATGTTACGTGATGTTAATTGTAAAGCAGAACAAAAGTGGATGTGCTATTGATTAGAACAATGAAGCTTAATGAAGTAAATGCTGGGGCATAGTCTCCATACTGAGGAGGCTCACAGTGCAAGTTTTTGCTCAGTAAGAAAACCAAACCAATCCAGACTGTGTTTATGAATGAAGGCTGCTTGGTTGAACACTGGGGATTTAATATCTATGCTGTAAGAGCTGCCACACTTGATTGGTGACAATATAGACTTGAGTTGTGTTTAGCTTTATTTCCAGATGAAGGAAGTCTTGTGTATCCCCTAGTATTGGTTCAGGGTTGTGATGCCTTTGGATTTTACTTGGCTGGTGGTGGGAGGTGATCATGAATTTCTGTGAGGCCACAGAGGTTTAGTCTCTTTTCTTTATGCATCTTTTTTTTTTTTTTTTTTTTTTTGCTTGAAAGGATATTTCTAAATACAGAGGCTCTCTTTATATCTGTTTCCACTGTGACACTAACCCCAGTGTCAGTGCTTAACAAGTATGTAGCATTGCACTGAAAACCAACATGAAAAGAACTTTTAAGTGGCAGAAACAAGCTCTTGGAAGTTAGGAAAAGGCAGATTTGTGGTTTCTTCTGTGCCTCTGATTTGGCCTTATTATTCATACATATTGTGTTACAGGCCCAAATTACATCATTGCAGCAGTTTTTCCAGAGGGTAAGCATTCCCTTTGAGCATGTGAGCAGTGTTCAGGATATGAATCAGTTTGGTGTAATGAATGAGGATGTTGTTGAAGAAGTTAATCTAGGAATTGAAAATGGTGTGATGAAGACCAAGATGGCTTCAGGAAAGGAAATGAGAGTCTTGTGTGTAAATCAGATGAACTGGAGACAGGAGACTTTGCTGCTGGCGCTGCCCCAGGATGGCAGGGAGAAGGATAGCATTGGGATTAGGAATTGACTGAGCAGTGTGGGAAGGGAGAAGTGCAGCCAGGCCTATCTGTCCCTCTTGGCTGCTGGCCATGGGTGAGCCAGGCTGCTCTGGTCCCCAGGGTTCCCAGCGCTGTGTGCACAGCTGTGATGGCAGCAAGCGGGGCAGGGGGCAGCTGTGGGATTGCCTGAGCTTTGGATGCTTTGTTGTCTTGTCCCAAGTCTGGAGGCTGCAAGCCAGTGGTGGATAATGATCGTTCTCTGATTTGTTAGGCAGGGAGAGGTGGTGTCTGTCCAGCTTTGAAGATGTGGAAAAATTCATATTGGTCCAAAGGTAGTGTTGGCAGGAGGACACCAGACTACCACACCTGCAGAAGGCAGCATGGGAAAGTTTGGAGCTGAGAGCCAGGAACAAGTGTCAATGCAGGTTTTGTTTGAACGGGCAGGATGTGGCTCTTGAGGTTGGATCAGAGGGCTGCTGAGGACAGCAGGACCATTGGGAGATGTTAGGAGCATGCAATCCTTTGCTGCTCAGATCTTTGTGGGGTTTGTCGTCACTGGCATACACTCTCCAACTGGCCAGAGCAATAGTTCTTTCCTGATCTAGAGATGCTTAGTGAGGAACTGCAGATATTTTGCAGAGCCTTACTTGTATTGGGGAAGTCACTGCAAGTTATTAAAATGTAATATAGGTAATTATATTGTTTGATGGAGAAAAAATATAGAAGTAAAGTTAAGGCCCTATTTTGAAGCTTATGAATCATTCTGTTGGGCTTTTGTGGAAATAGTTCTAATTGTCAGCAGATGTGGGAAGAAGCAACACCTAAGAGTTTGGCATTCCCAGCTCAGGTCTTGATTCCTACCCATCTCCAAAATTCACACTAGCAAAATTGTCAGAATAGGATGGTTGTGCAAAGACACACTGGGATACTGGCATAGAAACAGGGTGGTAAAGTTTGCTTTTGGGTCTTTGGGAAAAGCAAGAAACCTACTGCTGGTAGTTGTTGTTCCTTGCCACACATTTCAATATAAGCATCATCTTTATTCATTCCAGGAGCTTCTAAACTAATCAGATTATTCTTGTGGGGTTCTTCCTGCGAGACAAAAATAGGTTTAAATCCATTCCAGGTGAGCCAAAAGAATTCAGTTAATAACAGTGAGCCATTTACACTGGAGTGCCAGCAGATCACTAAAATAAATTCAAGTTGCTTGGCATGCCTTTGACAGGACATCTGCTGCTGAATTTCACCTGGTAACATCTGGGCCCAAGTGCTTTTCTAAAATAGGGGGGAAAAGGTGTCTTGGAGAAATAGTGTTGGCATTTCTACTGCATTAAAATTCACTATAAGCATTTTGTGTGCCGTTTCTCTAAGGATGAGCAGGTGGTAATTTTAACAGTAAGGCTTACACTTTGTCTTATTTCTGGGGATCTCGAAACGTTTTTGAAATGTGAAAGAACATTTTCATTCAGTAATCAAAATGTGTCTGCAATAAAGCTTTCATTTTCTTAGAAAGTTATAATTAATATATAAGAAGGCACAGTAAATATGTTTTTCTTTTCTTGACTTTTCAGTCCGTATTGAGCATTTAACTGTCACAGCTTACCGGAAAACAATGTATGCTGCTCTTTTCAAAAGAAAAGAGATCACACCTATGTTTTGATGTGTGAATTGCTGAAGAAAATTTGCAGCTTAATTTAGCCTTGTGATTTGACAGATCTTTCCAATTTGGTTAACAGTGAACACTGCAGCTCTCAGTCTGATGAAGGCAGTGGTAGCAAGAAGTGACCACTCCTCTTGTTTTGCCAGCAGAAAGGCTGTTCATGGCACATTGCTGAGACATTCAGCTCCATGAATGGCCTCCTCCATTCATGAAGGGGCTCAGCATGGTCGTGAAACAGCAAGGAATCACAGATAGCAAGCTGATTTGTGGTCACATGAAAACAGCAGAATATTTTAACCCTGGCCAACTAGAAATGGGCAAAATGACTGGGAAAAAAATTGTAGCGTCTGATTCTTCAGTACCATCCATTCTATATAGACAAGTGCAGTTACACAAGTGTTTTCTCAGCCAGAAAAGCAAATTTTAATAAGGCACCATTCCTGCACTGTTGTCCACCCACTTCCACGTTGTGCCACATGATTATTTGTAGGGTTGTGCTACAAACCAAACCCAGATTTTTGGTTTATTTTATTTTATTTTATTTGGTTTGGTTTTCAAATTGAATCACTTCAGTACAGTTTTGTTCAGTGTATGGTTGCATCAGCAGGACTGAGGGGATGGATGACTGCACAAAAGAAGCAAATATAAAGAAAAAAGTATGAAGACTTCTTAAAATTGCATTTGTCATCACATGACATGTTTCTGTATCTCTGCTTTCATTTTTGCAGGGTGAAGGTGTGCATTGCCGCTGTTCTGATGTGACAGCACCTTCTTAGGAGTTTCTAATGAAAGAGAAAAGGGAATTGTCAGGAAAAAACATTATCTGCCACTTCCCAAATAGTTTATGGAAACAAAGCAATTTCAGCATCTTCTAATGAAATATTCCTCATTGTCTGTCAGGTTATGGAAGGGGTCTGCTGAGGATGTGAAAGTAATAGCATGTGTATGGGAGATAAGGATGTGCAATGTGCATGTGGGCTTGCCTGCTCTGGCTCCAGGAGATTGGGAATCTGAGCTGTAAGTGGCTCAGGGTCACTTACAGTTTTTAAATATATACATATATATATATAGGAAGAGAGAGAGAGAATGTTTGATTAATTTGAAATTATTTTTTATTCTGTGGCCATAGAAATTTTAATTCAGCTTCATGGCCACATTTAAAGACTTGTTTGTGTTTAAAAGGAGTAGTTACATTATGCATGAAACTATAGTTTAAAACCAGCAACTTCTAAACAAACTGTTAAATTAGAAACTTTTTATTTGGATCTCTCAGGGCCTCAGGTACTTATAAACCAGGTTGTATTAAATTGATTAATACTATTTTGTGGTGTTAATTCAAGCCAGATTGCTCTATGATGGGATAAACCAAGTTAGGTTGATGCACAGCCATTTTTGAATGTCCAGTCAGTTTGTTATTCACTGGGAACAGTTCAGGATAAACCTGGAGCTAGATCGATCAAACCCAGTATGCCAGAGAATGGCAAACACACTTAGAAAAACTTTATTTTCTTTACAGACAATTTACCAGCAGGATAAAAACATGGTGTTTGTCAAGCTGCTGACAAGCAGTGGTTGATTTAGATCCATTGTTCACAGCCATCAGTTAACTTCTCCAGAATTGCAAGATTTTGGATTTAATCTTCTGCAGTGCCAGTACATGATAAATTGTAACTCGATCACAAAACTTGTGTGGTCATAAAGCACCTTAAAGCAGGGATGGGTACCCAAATAAGTGGATTAGCTTTTTTATATACCAGGAACAAAAAGGACATGGAATCCTCAAAATTAAATTTATTTGAAAAGCAAACTCAAATGAAGCCAGCACTTTTAATCTACTAAAGATGTAAATGGCTGCTCACCTTGCAGAGTTCAAGGTAGTATTACAAGGATAAGAGCCAGTTCTGTATACTTTCAGTCACAGTGAAATTAAGGGCCCCTCCTGTATCTACAGCCTTGAATATCAAGTGAACACATTATAGCTTGTACACAGTGAGCACAGTAAACTGCTTCTGGTTGATAAGTGGTTCTGGCCATGTATTGGCCTGCAGAGCTCTAGCACCCAAGAGCTGCATATTCCTGTCCCTCGATTGCCCATGCTGGCAGAAACCTGCTGTATTGATGTAGTTAACCCTGGCTAGAGAGCCGACTAAGGCTCTCACAGCTAAGCCCACACATAGAACTTGATGTAGTTTCCAATTGTTTTGGTCCTGTGTGGCTGTGGAGGCCTTGGAGCTGTGGAGGCTCAGGCCTTGCTCTGGGCTCACTAAGTCCCCAGATAGCCCATGGCATGTTACTGTCCTCACTGGCTGCAGAATTTGCAGCACAGGGCTGTACGTTTATGAATCTTGAGGTGGCAATGATGGGATGCGTAGGTCTAAAAACAGCAGGCCTGGGCTTGGGGAGAATTCCTGGAGGATCTGGGAGACAGCCACAGTGTAGGAAATGGTGTAGCTGGTTGATGACTTCAGCTGCACCTGAGACTTGGACTGCTTTCTGTATATTCTGACTACACCCAGCAGAGGAAACACTGGGCATGGGGTTTTGCCCATCTGAACCTGGGCTTCAGGGTAACTCTGCCATTTTCTGTCATGTGTGTGCTGTCAGTGCAGGGCTTTGTGCCTGTCTTTAGTCATTGCTGGCTGTGGGGTGAAGGACAGGGGACAGTGTCCCTCTTCCACATGGAGACACAACTCCTTCCTCTCACAGCCCAGAGAAGTGCATTTATGTTCAAGCAAGGAGAGAACAGGCTAAGAAAACGGACTTTTCCCTCAATGTTCAGATTGAAACTGCTCTGGGCAAGATCTGAAAAGAGGAAAGGGAGAGAGCATGGCCATGTGTTCCTGCTTTGGTATTCTACCAGCTACATGATATTTGCTAGCTGCCACTTTATCCAGCAAAGACCTCTCCCTTGGAAGAGCTGTTGTTATTCTAATACATGCTGCAAAACTGTTTTGTGATTAAAATTGGAAAGTGGGATTTGGAACGTCCTTCATGCAAGAATTAAGACTCTTTGTTTAAAACTATAAAGGAAACGGCAATAGAATAACTCAGTTTTCCATGAAAGAGCTGTTTTCATGAAAATCTTGCAAGCAGCTTGTCTCAGTTACTTATGCATTTAAGGGAGAGACCAACAAGATGCCTTTTGTAATAGGCTGTGCACAGATTTGCTTCCAGCCAAACCTACGTGTCTCAGTTACAAGCCTGTATTTTCCTAGGATATGTGAGTCACTTTATCCTCCACTACATGGATTCTTAATTTTTTTGGAGGTTATGTCATCTGAAAGGAATTTCATAGCCACCAGTAAGAAACTGGTCTGATGACTCTGGTGACAAAATTAATAACTGTGTGTCTCATTTTCTGAAAGAAGGCAGCTGTTACTATATTCAGTCTGCCCTTAAAGTCAAACTAGCTAGGTTGTGTTAATAGTCCATTGGTAAGGAGGAGGTAAGATCCATTGAGTTTTGCCTTTACTACCAAAAGCTGGATGGCAAAACAGTAATTTTCAGAAGTGCCAGGATGTCAGCAACAGGGGAATGGCGTTAGGGGGTGTGTGGGAGAAGGAAGAGAGCATGGAAGCTGTAACTATTCCTCTACATCAGCTTCTGTGATTGATTCAGAGAATAAAAAGACTTGGATTATGTATTTGTATGACCTGAAAAGTCCTGCTTCTTAAGTATTTAGTCAGCTA
Source organism: Zosterops lateralis (assembly GCF_965231275.1). Lineage (NCBI taxonomy): Eukaryota > Metazoa > Chordata > Aves > Passeriformes > Zosteropidae > Zosterops > Zosterops lateralis. The sequence continues at coordinate 88,200,800 of NC_139762.1, forward strand.
TGCATTTCTCTGTTGTTTTGCTATTATTTTTGCTGTTACTATTAAGAGAACAGTAACATTTTGGTATTGCAGTTATCTTGGTTGTCTGTAGTCCTTGAAGAATGGGCTTCCACTGTTTTTCAGCTGCAACTGATATTTGACGTATTTTTAGGTAATAGAAATAGGACTTTTTGACTAGTTTTTCCTTTAGGAATTCTTAACAAAGCACCTTGCAGAAATTTGGAATATTTTACTTTGAGTCTCTTGAACTAGCTGGCAGAGACCTATAGCAGGGAGGAAGGCAGGCAGCATGGCTCAGAGTGAGGAGAGTTTGCCTTGGGCTTGGGGATGTCATCACAGATGTCCCTCTATTAGCACATACACACCTCATATAAAACATGGTGCCTCAGGCTCTAAAACTACATCTTTGAAGAAGTACTCTGGGAGGGAGTGATGTGATTTTGGAGGTTTTGGGGGTTTATGTTTAGCTAGCCATAATAGCAAGCTACCTGTGTAATTATTTTCTAAGGTCCTAATGTTTCAACAGAATTTATGCCTCTCAGACTTCAGAAAAAAAAAAAAAAAAACCACAAAAACCACAAACCCAAGAAACACACAAAATTATTAAAATTATTAGGTTCAATATTTCCAGGCTGTCTACATCTTTTTTCTTCATTTTTGCCATTAACCAAGTCTGTCACAATGAGAAATTGTGAAGCAGAGCCTTCTGGAGGCTATCAGTAAAACCCAGTAAACCCTTCAGACTGGTTCACCACCTTTCCTATTTAGAACACAGGGAAATCAAGGGAAACAGAAGGAAACAATTAACATGTCATGTATGTCTGATATATCCCTTTCCTATATTACCCTGGTTTTTACCTTCTTATTTCACAGACATCTACCATCAGCCTTTCATAATCAACTGCTGTAGAAACTGTAAAGGAGTGTTTCACTGTAGAAGTCACCCACCAAGTGTTGTGCTTTTTTACTTTACATGGTTCTTAGATGCCTGATAGCCTCCTTAAAGGTCCAGTTTGTGCCTAGAAAAGCTCTCCCTGTGACCTCTCAGTCTGCAGTCATTTGTGCTTACAGATCAGCGTAGCTAGATCATTAATTTTATATATCCACAGAAACTGTGGGTTTTTTTGCAGCAGTGCTGCCCTGCTTTTGTTTGGTGCTGCAGTTTATGGGTCAGAAGTGCATGGACATAATATTTTATTTGTGCCTCTTCCATGCCATAAAGGCAAGACAAGTGTACCCTTGCCTGTCACTGTGGCAAAAGCTTTTCATCCTGTGAGGTGCTGAGAATTTGTGCCTCAGCTCCATAGGGGTCCCAGAATAATCTGGGACATGTCTGTAGCCTCTGGCCAATCCAAACTGACATATGCATTGGCAAGAACAATACATAATCTGACGTTTGTGTATAGAATGATTGTGGGAGAAAATAGTGGTTGCTGCTGCATTTTATGTGATCAGAATAGTATCTCTGAGCACTGGAGGAGTGTTGGGGCTGATGCAAGCAGTTTTATGCGTGTAGGGCTCCGTCAGAATGAATAGATATATATGTATATGTGTATTGCATGGCTGGTCTCTCAATTATCTTGATTTTACATTACAGTACAGTCTGGGAAGACTCTGGATAGCGTGACTGAATGCTGTTGCAAAGACAGAGCTTCCACTTTATGGAAGCAATTGAAAACTTAGATTATCTGCTTGGGGCTGTTGCAGTCTGTGAAAATTGTGATTTGTTTTAAAAAGTAATGCAGACTAGTTCCTCTTGGCAATGTTTTGGTGTCATATTTGAATTTATGGAAGATATATCAACCCTGTCACCAGTGCACATTGGTTCTACAAGCACGTGTGTGGACATGAAGGTGCACACTGCTGTGTTTCACATATTGAACAGCAGCTAATTAAGCAGAGCACAGTGAAGCCTCCCACGCAGATCATTTTTTTTTTGTATCTTATAACTTTTCCTACTGAGCTGAAGGATAGCCATGGACAGAAACTAGGTCTGCCCGTAACAAACAGGGTCCATTTTCATTTCAGCCACTTAGTTGATTTCACTTCAAGATGCATCCTTGTAGATGAAAATCAATTGCATCAGAAAACAGTTTTTAGTAGATTTTCTTAAATGCTGCAGGAAAAATGGATAATTTTCATAGAGCTTGTCAAGGGAAAAGGGATGAGGAATAATTAGTGTGCTATGGCGAGGCCCTCCTTTGGCGCTGACCTAAGAGCAGTAATACGGAGCAGGTCATCTCTTTTGATCCATTGTTGGGTGTCCCTAGTTGATTCCAGAAAGTCTTGGACAGTGTCTGTGGGCACTGCTGGGAGATAACTGTCCTGTACATAAGATCTTTAAGATAGAATGACTGCAGACCACAATTTGTTTCAAGATAGCAAGATTCGGTGTCTGTGCCCACACTGGGCAGGCTCCAGGATCCTTTATGTGCTTGAAATTAGGAGCCTAAATCACTCAATTTTATGGACAGCTGAGTAGCTAAAGACCTGCCAGTATCAAGACACTCAGGAGGCATCTCTGCTGTTTCTGCTGACACACAAAGATTTCACTTTTGGAGAAGTTATTCCATGTTACAGTGTAGCCTTTGTAGCGTCTTCAAAAAATCGCTTCTGTGCCCTGCCTAAGACAGGATTGGTGGGTGAAAGGCAGGCTGTGCTGCTGCATAAACTGAATTTCTCTTGTTGCTGGAGTTCAGTGGAAATGTCTTGGACAGAGCATGAGCTGTTCTTCCACTCCCTGAGATGGGTCTCAAGGACTCTGGATAGGAACCTGTACTTACTGGAGGAGGAGAACTCTTCCCTGGTGAGGACTACTGATGAAGGGACAAGACCCAAACCAGTTTTCACTGAATTTCCACACTTTCCAAGCTGGTTATTCATATTTGCTCAAAACTAAACTGTTACCTCTTAAAAAATTAGTTTTGAGAGGGCAGACTGGCATCACCACAGGCAACAAGCTGACACCTTTATTGTTCTCCTAAGTAACCTGAGTAAAGAGCCATTTGCCCCTGTGCAGCCCTATCCTCACTTGACCCTGACCTTACAAACTGCTTTTATTATCAGTGCTTAAGGGAGTGCATTGGCTTCTCTCTCTTCAGTTGCTACCAGCGGTTAGAAATTTTCATTCCAAGTTCATGTGGCTAAGCTGAGGTAAATATCTGTGTGTTCAAATACTTACCTTGTCCTTAGGAGCAGTTTTTATGGAAGAGTTGCTGCCAAGCCGCATCTGACCTGCAGCACAGCACAGGCATCTACTCATTGTCCAACAGTGGTCACCAGCTAGTGCTTCAGAGGAAAACCAATGTTCACCTTGGCTGCAAAACAGTGCATCCTTACAAATTCTTTAGGGACAATTGCTAATTAAGCATGATGGCTTTTGGTTTTTGGTAATACTGGCAAGATGACAAAGCCTTGTCAGACTTTCTGTGTCTTATGCTGTGTACATAAAGCTCTTTTACACTGAAGCTCTAGAAAAGCAACGAGTAATTTCTTTGTATGGCCACTGGCCTTGCACAACTGCTGTGGACAGCCAAAGGTTGTGAGATGGAAAATGAGGAGAGGAAGTAAATTTGTCTAAATTAAAAGGAAAAAATAAGAAACAAAATAATTATTAATATTCTCTTAATATGATTTTTCACAGCATGCTCTGTCACTGGAATGTATCTCTCTTCAGGGCAGCTTCCCTACCTGATTAGCCAACTACAAACCTGTGACTAGCTGATATCCTCTATCAAATCTTCACCTCATCTTCAGACATCAGAGAGGTATCGGAGACCTTGCTTAGAAAGGAGGGGAGAGAACCTTGTTCTAATGGGTTTCAAGTAATTCATCTGCAAAATACACTAAGGATTCTTTTCCTTTTTGCTAACCGCGAGTTTTTGGTTTGGTCTGTTTCCTTCCAAAAGTTTGAGTTGTTTACTTTGGGGATTATGTCTTTATGAAAATAACCAGGCTTCCAAATGCAGACTGTCAAGGTTGCCAAGTTACTAGCACACAGGTTGCCAGAGGAGTTTTGCTTCCTGTATTGCCTGTAAGTAGATCAACAATGTAGAAGGTTTGATTTTTTTTCATGTCCTCAGCTCACCTGCTGTATTTTGCTGAGGAAATGTGAGGCAGTGTAGTACAGGAAGGAGGAATTTTTTTGTCTTTCACTTTTGTGACCTTCTCATAGGGGCAACAGCAAAGTGCATGGGCACCACATAAGAGCATGTCTTTGGTGGGCATATGGAATTACATGCCCTAGATGGATGAAATCCCAGAAGGAGACTGGGGATCTTGACTGGGCCAAGAGTCATTCTGGTCATATAGGAAAGGAAAACCTAAATATTTGTGACAGTTAGGGCCACACAACTATGGGAATCAGGCTAATACAGAATTGTTTGAGTACAGCTATTGTGTATTTGCATGATACCTGTTATTTCTGGGGATGATGACTTTCCTTCATTGTTATTCTGAGAACAGTAGGACCTCCCTTGGAATTATCTTTAAGTAATTCCTAGCAAAATGCATGTGTCCAAAACCATTTCTGATGTGCTTGCTACAGCAATATAGCCCAGAAGACCAGCAAATAACAGAAAAAATCTCAAAAAAAAAAAAAAAAGGAATACAAGACAGGCAAGATTTGAAACTCTCAAAAGTAAGATGATGTTAGAAATTGTTCTGCTTGTTATCCTTATGGTCAGCTCACTCTAGCACTTTGAATTTTAGTGGCCTTTGTCCCGAAAGCCCTGCTATCAGCTTCTGTTGCCAGAGCTGCCTTCCTGCAACATTTTCTTATGGAGGCAGTGGATGTCTGGACAAATAAATGTTCACCCTCTAAAAAAAGACAGGCAAAGAGAACTGAAGGATGAAATAAAACCTGGCCAATACCTGTGATCTTTCAGAGGGCATGTCTTTAAATGCTTGTAATGGTTTGTGGGTTAACAAATCCATCTATAACACAAAAGTAAACAGGAGTCAACAATGGTGGTTTCCATTGTATTGAATCAAAGCTCAGGCAGGCATGGGCATGTTAGAGATGCCTTGCACTTGGTCATCTGATACACAGGTGACCCAGTGCACGAGGGCTGATATGTGGGACGTTGTGCTGAGCCCTGTGCTCGGTCCATAGCTGTGCACTGGCACTCGGCAACAGGTGCTGGCCCTAGCTGCCTTTGGAAAGATGTCAGGTCAGGCTGGAGCCTGGATTTAGCTCATTTATTATGAGGACTTCTGTCAACTGCTACAGATCATTTCAGACTGCATTGTGATTCTTAGTGGATGAGGTTACAAATGTAATTCATGAAAATTTTATTAAACTGATCAAGCACAGCATGAAGCTTTAGCTAGAATGTATTGCATCTATGAGCTCCCCCTAAACATTAAAAGGAATTGACATTGTGACTCGTCTTTTCATGTATCATATCATCCATCAGGTAACAACATTTGCAGAAGCACAGGAAGAGGAGAGATTATTTTGATGTCTTCTGTAGCATGCAGCATAGATCTGCTTTCTCTTTTCCCCTGGTCTCTTCCCTGTCTCCAACTCTGTCTCTGTGTCTCTCTCTTTTCCAATTTATCTGGATTAAACAAGTCTCTGATTATTCTTTATGCCACTGCAAATAAAGTCATTTTCAGAAACAGATGTCGAAAGAGCCCAGTGAAATAATCCTGGAGGCAGATGCAGTCTTCCATAAGCTGCCAAGTGCATGGTGCAATCAAAGTGATGAAACAAAATGGAACAGGCTGCAGAAAAAGTAATTAAATTATAGTTCCATTGTAGAAGCACATTTTAAAATTACTGAGATTCAGAGCCCATAATGCTGGTATTATAGTTGAAAGAATACTTGCCATGGGTCATGAGCATTTTTTTTAACAGTTATTAATCATGCTTGACTGGAAAGACATGTGTAACCTACAACAAGCAGTGGCTGTAGCTGTGCCAAAGGAAGCTTTTGTTCCCTGAAGAGAATTGTATCAAAGGCCAGTGTGTCCTATTAATACGTGTGCAATAGCAACGTGCAGAATCTGAAACGGGCTTTTCAAATTTCTATACAGAGCACTGGAGGGGAAAAAAGAAAACAAGTATTGTATCTCTTTGAATACTATATGACCTCCTTTTCCTCTTACCAAGTCAACTTGCTTATTGACTAAATAATGGTAAAAAAATTTCTAAAATACTCCTGCCCTCCCCAACTTCAATAAAAATAATTCCAGTGCTCTAGTATAAATGAAAAAGAGACAGAAAATGTACAAAGTCTTGGAGACTGGAGATTCATAAGACGTCATGAGTTTACTTGCCTCTGTTTCCTTTACATTAGAGTGGACAGTGGCTAAGATACGCCTGCATCTTTCTGTCAGTTTTAGTAAGTAGATTTTTTTCTGTTCTTCTCTGAATGAACTCTTTTTTCGTTTTCCATTTTCTTCTTTTTTGTTTCTGATCATTTGGGGGATTGGATTGGGTTGGGGTTTTTGTGTTGCTAATGGATATGGATTGTCCAAGTGCACATATAAAATAGGAGTTGGCTGTGAGAATGTAGTTGCTTCCTATTCTCCTTCTTCCAAGTACAAGTTTTAAAACCTTTAGTTTGTGGCCTGGGTCATCCCCAGGTCTTTTGTATCATCAGGGCCTTCCAGATATAACTAATTTATAAGAACTGGATTTCTCAATTGTTGTATTTGTATTGTAAATTTATTGCTTGTGTTCTAGACTTAGCGTTACTTTTTTTTTTCCCACTGTGTTACTTTTTGTGTTATTATCTTTCTGCTTCTATTTGAGCTCTTCTCTTTTTAGTGTCTGAAATCCATCTAAGTGACAATCATTATTGTGAAGCTAATACCCTCTTCCAGTTATTGATGTAGACACTACCAAACTTTAGTAATTTGTTTTGTTTTGTTGTTATTTTAGAGGGGGTTATTTATTTATTTTTTTAGTAGTAACCCATTCCTGGGTGTATATATACAGTATATCTCTGGCATTTCTGCAATAAGTCTGCAATTACCTTCTCTTGATCTTTACTTTTTTTTCTTTTGAATGAACTAATGGATCACTTTGTGGTCCCAAGCCAAAGGTGGGAAGGTAAGGGCACCATCAAATCATTTATATTAGCAAAGGTCCTGTCTTGTTTGCATAAATAACCTAGAGCACCAAATCACATATCTGGTTATGTCCATGAAAATCTGTTAAAGGTAGCAGGATTGTGTATGAGCCACAAAGCTACTAGAGCAGCAATGGGGAAAAAAAAGGGGAATGTGTGTCCTGTGTCTGCTTAAAGCACCTCTTGTTGGGAATTTCTTTCAATCTGGGAGCTTTTAAAGTGATTGTATTAGTTCACTTTTATAGTCCCCTCCTTCCACTGTGCTCACTCAAGGTTATCACTGGAGAAGAGGCTCCCAGTGGCCTGCAGTGAAATTTTGCACCTGCTTAGTCTGTGCCTTAATGAAACTTGTGTGAACCTGACACTTTGACATTTCTCTATCTCTGAAAAAAGTTGAAAGTGTTGGGGAAGCTTGTATACTTTCATGAACATATGTATATACTGGTACATGTGCATGCATGTGTTTTTATGGAAGGAGACTGAAGGGTAGACGAAAATTCATGGAGCACTGTTTCAGCTGAGCAACCTGGTGAAACAAATGAGTTGTTTATTTAAAAATAGGCTCTCTCATTTTTAAAGGTTCCACAGAAGTAACAAATGGATGGCTAGACCCAAATGTAGCGCTAGAGCAAGATGTAGTGGCTCACTTTACTACTGGCACTTTGAGGTCACTAAAAAACTATTTGGTGTTTTTCTTTGGTTTTGAATACTTCATTAATTAGACTGGCTTTTGCGTTTTAAAGATTCTCCTGGTTTAAATCAGTGACAAAAATATTGATTTAAGTGGCTTAAATCTTGGGATGTGTTTGGCTCTTTACTCTGAGTATTGACTGCCCATAAAAGAGTCATTTGTGGACTGAGTTTTGGGGTTTTTGATTGGGTGGGGTTTTTTTGTTAAATCTTTTTCAGATGAGGTTCTGGAACTTACTGGGTTTTCTTACCTACTCCATAATCATTCATTTCACAGTGAAATCTGTATAATGCTGTATGTTTTCACTAACCATCAGGGGTTGAGAACTTAAATACTCAGGTTGTGGCTTTTGAAGGCAACAATTCCAATACCCTGGCAGCACATTGCAACATTGCTTTTTGTTTTCCCCTTTTATCCCCATGAATGATGGAAGTCTTTGGAGCCTTCAGCCATATTTGCAGCTGTTACAGCTGTGCTGCTGTTGGACTGGTTTCTGAGACAACTCCATCTCTGCCTCAAGCAAGCACAAGTGTGGTGTCCCAGGAGGGAGCCTGTGACTCACACTCCAGAGGCTGGTACCCATCCCCTTGCGACTGAGGGATTGGAGCTCATCCTCTTCCCTTTCTGAGAGGCTATGTGAATTTCCCTTCTTTAAATAAGTATTTATTTTATTCATCTGGGAAGCTTGAATGGATTTTCAAATCACAGCCCTGTAAATAACATAATTAAGGTGACGACAAAAGTGAGGTTTTTTGCTTGTTTGTGTCAGAGACTCAGTTATATCAATATATAGTATTTTTATGTTTAATTAAGTGAAATGTATCAACAGTTCACTTATTATTAGCCACATTTCATTGACCAACAACCATATTTATGGTTTGAGTGAAAAAACTGACTCATGTTTATCAAATCAGATATGTCTCAAAAACATTTAATTTACAAATAGGTTGGACAAAGATATATATATATATTCTAGGACAGATATCATTTCAACACCAATGGAAATATAAAGTCCCAAATATATTTAAATATCTGTTTGCTTTATGCCAAGTGGGAACATACTTGATAGGTAAATATTTCTTATTAAAGAAGCTTCTGTATTTCCTTGACTGTTCTTCTAGTCTCAGGAATTTTTCTTGTTGATCAATAAGAAGCTGTCTGTACTCCTACATGTATTGGAAAAGAAAATTATAGATCTCTATGTCTATGAAACTGTTTTTATGGAAGATAAAAATCTCATTTAAAAATCATTCTATTCTTAATATTTGCTTTAAATTACACCCCAGCAATGTGGTGCATGTTTTAAAATTTGTCCACATCCATCATATAAAAAAATATGCCTTACTTGCTTCTCAGCATTTAACTATATTCTGTGCATATATGTGTACCATGTTGAAATGTATCTTTTTTTAAAATGTATGTACGTAAATCTTGCTTTAAATATATTGGAAATAGACAGTGTGAACAATTTCTCTGTTCTCTTACACATTTTAAAAAATGGGAAAAAGAACATCTGTTTAGGCTTGACTCTCTTATTTTTATTGCAAGTAAATTTATATTTAAATCAACAAGCAAAGCTGTTGCTTTAATTGTTTTAAATTATATTAAGCTGAATTTACAATTTAAACACTATTCCAGAATGAAATTATTTATCGAAGAAATTTCAAAGTCGCGCATTTCACTTTAGGGAGCAGAGATTATTTAACAAATATACCACACACTCACAATGTTTAGGTCATGAGGACATGGGTTTTTTCCAGGAATAGGTGAGGATCAAAAATCTCTTCTTATGGTAGGCTGTTCTTGTAAGCATCTCTGTGCTGGACAGACCACTAAGCTACTTGTGATGGCAATCTGTTCCGTTTTTTTCTCACCTTCCCAGTGACTTATATGTACATTTCTTTATTAGATTTATTATCTCACACCATATGGAATGATTAGTCCTAGTTGGAGTGTCTGTTTCATATTTGAACATAAACAAGTAAGGCAAAATTTCTGTTTGAAACAAGCTACACAAAAAATCCCAGAGGTCTGAGAAACGAGGTGCTTTACTTGAGGGTTTGGAGCCACAGGATAAAGTGGCAGTTAAAGCTGATTTTATGCTTAAAGCTATGATTAGAGTTTAGAGTCTTTGGTAAATAACCAGTCTACCATATGCATAAATTGTCTTCCCTGATGTTGCAAACTGGCAGGTTCGTGACAAAGCTTACAGTTCATTTCATTGCTGCCATTAGGAAAGGAAATCCTTCTGCTCTGTCCTGCTTATCCTCGACTCCTCTTGGAGAATATTTGTACAGAGTCATTTATAGTGGGCTGCTACAACTTTCTTGTGGAAGCATTTATGTTTCATTAGTCCAACACATCAGCTGCTATCTACAGGAGCTTTTTTTATCTGCCTGGCTTTGCTCATGTGCAGAAGTGCAAGTTGGCCACTGGGTTTGTACAGAGTGTTGGCATGCTCGCTCCATTGCTTGTCTTGTAGTTCATGGGGAATTGTAAAGATGCTCTCTGCATTCCTGCCAGGGTAATTCTTTCAGAATAATTGCAGAAAGAAGGGGAAAAATTGGAAAGATGGAAGATACCTTTGGAAAAGAATCACTGTGTTTTCCATAGCCTGGAAATTATTTACTTCTGTCAGATCCCAGATCTGTTTGGCATTTGCTGAATACTTTTATGTAACTTTTCTAGGTTTCCTGATACTTCATTTCCAGATCTTTGATAGCATTTATTACCTGTTTGGCATGTGATGCTTTCTAACAGGATAACTTTAGATATTTTGGCAGTGTATTTGGCAGTGTCTATTCACACACAGAATAATATTTTAACATTAACTTATGTTAAATAAGTAATTTGTCATTAAATGTTGATAGCAGAAAATTTGTAAACAAGACAATAGTCTTCATTGTGCTACTGTGATTTTTCCTCCTGTAATAAATTCATAACAGCATATTGTTTATTCAAATGGCTTTATGAAAAAACATTATTAGTAGAAGAGTCAATAAATATGTGGCTGTTTACTTCCTTTAATAAATCAAAAAAGGAACAACCAGTGTAATTGTCTAAAGCTTATGCTTCTTGACTAACACAAGGAAAAGTGTTCCATTTTAAGAGCAGGACCCATATATATCGAGTTCAGTAGCTAAATATTCATCAGTTGAGAATAGAAAAAATAAGTCTCTAATCTTTTGGTGTTCTCTTCAAAGGTTATTTGACATTGAGTGATCTTCAGCAAATGAGATGTCAGTTTTATAGGGTGAGGGCATTTCTCGTTTTAGGGAGAGCACAAAGGCAGCTGCAGGGAGAACACAAGGCAGCTTCTTCTGTAGATAGGATGGGTTCTTCCTCAGGCAAAACACCATTAAACATATTAAGGGAAAACGAATGTCACTTCACATACTTCATAGAATTACATTCAAAAGGCAGCATTCCTGGAGTCTTGCCAGGTTTTATGCTTGCAATTGCCTGTAAAAGTTGTTCTGTTATTTTTTGATCCTGTTCTTTCTTTATCAGTTTCACATCTTTGGCAAAGCTACTACTTCCAGCCATCTGTAGTAACTACAGAGCTTAGCATATGACAGATAAAGAGATTTTTACAATAATTAGTAAAAGGAGCACAGGGCTTGTTAAGCTGTGTAACTGCCTTTTGTTAGTAGCTGTCAGCTGGTGGAATAATGTGTTGCTCTTTAATCCCCTTTGACTTTTGAGCTAATATTTTACCACTTAAAAAACCCCCACAAACATGTATTTTGTATATCTGTGTACTCAGTTGCTGCTCTCTTCATGGCCCATATTCAGCTTACTTTTATTAGTTATTTATATCTCCTTGAGCATGTAATTTATGAATTTCCTGAATCCTTCTTCTCTCTAATGTTTCTTTAAATTTCATTCTTGAACTGCTCTTTTATCTTATTTTACCTTTTTAGCAAAAACCCATTGTGCCAACTGACACATGCAGGCTTTGTTCTGGTAACACAAAGAATTAATTTTCTCATTTCTGGATTTTTGGATTCACACCAACTATCCCCCCTACTTGAAATGGGCCATGATGCAACAATTTAAGAGAGCCAGAATCTCCAGGTCTTGTTCTCTTCATGAAAGAGTTAGAGATTAGCATTAAATCTATTTTGGGCCTATAAATTATAAGGATGTGAATAAAATATATAATCTTATTCCTTTGTGTAGAATCCTCTCTAGTAATTTGGGAGATGAAAGTGATAAAGTAGAAAGGTTGATACTGCACCTGCTTCTTTAGCTATTGTTCATTAATCAGGTTCTCCTGGTGAGACTTCTGTGTAAAACTGGAGTGCTCCAAAGCCTGATTTCTCCTTTTGCAAATAGTTATTATTGGGAGAGAAATCCTTTGAAGAGTTGTCATTATTGTTACTGTTATGTTATCGTGGGTTTCCTTTGAGCTTTTTGTTTTTAGTAACCTCCCAACAGTATGTTTTAGTAACAGTGGATGTCTTTATCCTTCAGTTGACACAGAAACTGAAGAAGTGTATGTTTAACAAATATCTAGTTGTCTTCTTTTGCTTCAGCTGAGACTGTAAATATTGTCTGATCATTATCTCTTTTAATAATTTCTGAAAAAATGTTCCTTGAAACAAATTAACACAACTGCAGCTGAGCTGGTTTTGCTCTGGATTTCACCTAGAGTTGTGGTTGTTGGTTTTTGGCTGGGAGGGGGGTAACTTTTGCCAGTGTTTTTTTGGGTAATTAGTGTTTGGTCCTTTGACATGCAGAGATGTTGCTTTCAAGTGACAAGACATAGATAATAGCTGCCTAGCTTATCAAAGAGCTTGTAAGCAACATAGTTGTCTCCTCGTTTGATAGAACAAACCTTTCTGTGGCAGACAACTTGCTTCTAATTTTAAGCCTTACTGTATGGCCAAATATGTTGACTCTGCTGCTTATGTCATCAGTTCTTGTCCTGGGGTAATTTTCTTACATTCCTTATCCCTTCCTGTATTCCCTTCAGTTAAAATGAAAGACTAAAATCGTGTCATAAGTAGCATAAATCTGTCTCCAAAGAACTGCTCTGCTGAAAGCACAGGTTGTTTCTTCTCATTGTGATCCCTGTTTCTTCCGGTTCCTGGAAGGTCTCCCTTCCCCCTGAGTCTTCTGATAAAGACGACTTAGCTACAGCCTTTTCATGATTTCCTGTGTTTCAGTTTTCTCTGCTCTTTTTTATTCACTCTTGCTTTTTTTTTGAGTTCTCGCTAAATAGATGAAACACTGAACTATTTCCTTATAACAGCAGTGTGTTGCTGTCCAGTTTCCAGTTCTTCATAACTCATGATAATTCTCTTTGTTCATCTTTGCATTACTCTGCTGATGTCTTAGTCTTCTTTTTCATGCCCCCGTGTCTCTGCCCCCATGCCCCTATGGCTTGATATCTCTCTAGCTACCCCTCCTTTGAGATATTTCCATATATTATGAAAATTACATGTTTACTGTGAGAGACTGGATGTTCTCATGTTTCCCTTAGAGAAGGTATCTTTTTCTAAACCTACAGATACATGGAAACTATATGACTGAGTTTAACCATCCTCATGTAAATTAGAAATGGCTTCTCCAGAATGTTAGTCACTATCATTTCCCCATTTTTTTTTCTTTTTTCTTTTTTTTCTTTTTTCCTTCTTCCAGTGGAACAGCTGGAATTTGTTCTTTTCAATTTCATCAGTAGATTCTTCCTTGCTTTCCTCATATTTACATTTTTGAGTTGGTGGTGAATCATAATTAGGTTCAAGAGATTTTGATGCCCAAACATAGAGAATGTCATGCTGGGTGCTCTGGGCAGTTTCCTCTTTCCCCACAGCTCAGATTTAGCAACTGTAAAATCAAGAATTCATGTAGCAGAACAGGCTTCCTCCTTTAATATTTCCAGGTGGTTCTTGCTTCCACGTTGATTTTTCTCACACTGTTGCCTGTATCAGCTATCTGAAGCTTCATTTCTCTCTTTCTCCCTGCCTTTCTCCTTCTCTTCTCTCTGCATCTCTTTGTTTTCCAGCACACCTCTGGGACCATGCAGCTCCACCCCACCTCACCCTGGGCACACTGTCTTTCTCTCCTTTCTCCCTTGCATCCCTCTGGATCTTAGACATTAGTAGCTCTCTTGGCAAATTCACAGATGTCAAATAATTTATTTGAGCTTTAAATTCAGGGATCAATTGCCTGATGTCTATCTTGGTACCACGTTGATTTTGTTCATTTTTGGCATCTCTGCCTGCTACTTTCTTATCCTGCGTGCCTGAAGTGGTGCCTTAACATGCATTATCTTTTTTAAAGCACTGTGCAGCCATATTCTCTGCAATGGCCTGCTTATTTTCTTGGAGGGAATTAGTAGGTTTGAGGGGTAGGAAGAAAGAGGGTCATGAGGTCGACTTTCCATGTCTCAGGCTTCAGGCAGCCATCTCACACTATCCCCTCAGCCACGAGGACTCCTGACCTCCATGTGTGTGCATGTGTGGGGGTTGTGACACTGCCCTTCAGCTGTACAGTTCATCTTGTAGCTTTTATTAATTCACTGAAATCCCTAAGGAACTGTGTTGGGGTTTTGTAGTAGTCTGATGAACATGTGGCTTAGCTGCTTGTTGTTTTATTCACCTAATCTACCTACAATTGCAGAAAAGCCGTGTTAAAAATTGTGTGTAATAAATATTGAGCACATAGGACATGTGTGTTTATGCCAGCTTGGGATAGCTAATATTAAAAATTTAGATAAACATATACTTGCAGATAAAAAGCATTTGCATATGACTCCACATCCATTTTGTTGAAGTTTTAAAAAGACTGTGGTTTTTAAAATGCATTTGAATCTCCTCTTCTATCTGAAGAAAACTGTTCACTTTTTACATGATAAAGAGCAGTGGAAATGTTCACAGGACAATGGAAAAGCCCCAAAGGAAGCAAAGATCTGCAGTTTGCTGAGAACTATCTGATGTGAGCTACTTTCCTTTGTTCTGTGGGCATGATATTTTTTGCGTGTTACCTGGGGCTGCAGAACCCCAGATTTTGGACTTTGTGCATTCTGGTCCAGAGTCCCAGAAGAGGATGTTGTCCAGCTGTCCTCCTGTTGTTGCTCTCTGTTGAAGGCAGGCTAAAGTGCAGATACCCTCACTCTTAACATTTGGCCATGCCACTGACTCTGCCTCCCTGCACAGTACTCTCTGCTCACCTGTGGAGTCCCCTGACTTTCCTCTAGCATCAGGAAAAGTGTGAAACACTGATTTTTATTTTTTTTTTTCAGTCTGAGACTCAGCTCTCCCAGCCCCCAGGGTAGCCATGGGACCTTACCACACTGAGTTTGTGAAAGGAAAGCCTTCTGTGTTCAGCCTCCTGTTCACTCACAGAGGGGCACACACAAGGCAGGGACATAGTAAATTGTTCAAAATGCTGACTTGGCAAAGGAGAGGGAAATTATTTTACCAATTAGATATTCACAATGTGCTTGTATGTGACAGCAGTAGGTTTATAAATGCATGGATGTCTTGCTGTGTAGTAGGAGGCTCTGTGGAGGGAACCATTCTCTTCCTTGTGCCATGATCTGACATCTGCATGCACACAGAGATCAGCATGTTTGCAACGTTGTCTGCAGAAAAATATGCTTTAATTAGTTAAAAGTAATGAAGTACAACAATGCATTTTATTTTAATCTGTCTTTAAAATTAACAGTGCTGTAGGTTTACTTTGTAAAGCTGTAAATGTTTTACCCAGAATACTTACACTCTCAGGACAACTGAGGCAGATGTGAATGACCTGGAATGGTAAAAAGTCTTCTCTCTTCATGGTGTATATATATTTAAATACTCTTCCTTAGCGTGTGAGTCTGCCTTTTTGAATTAATTCCTTTTTTATCTCACACAGCTGCCTAACTCTGTGCAGGCACACACACTCCCAGCCCTCCCCCAGACATCTGTTCTAATTCTCAGTGCCAGAGTTTAAGCTTTTTGGGAAGAGGGACAGTGACAAAATCCTTTATAAAATCAGATTGCGGTGGGTTTTTTAACAATATTTGTGGTGGAATTTCATTTCTAACCTCTGGGTTTTTAAAAAGAACCCAAAAGGTGTTAGCCTTTACCACTGATTTTTTTCAGGTTTTGTCTGGAAAAGGTGAGGCTTGGGTGGAGATTGCTTTGTTGTTGGGGTAAAGATTTTCCTCCATAATTTTTTTCCAAAGTGATGCTGTAGCATCCCAGTAGTAAAAGGCCATGGCAGCTGTAAATCTGTTTCTGGTCTGGAATTATTTTTCTCATTGGGAATACATCTGATTAGAAACACAACTGTACCTTCGTCACTGAATTTTGATCCACAGAGATCTTACATATGGTGCTTCTACTTGAAACACAGCTGTTCTTGAAATCTTCCAAGCATGCCCTAAAAGCTGCCATCAGTTTCTAGAGGTCTCAAATGGCCAGTGTTGCTCCCAAATAGTCCAGAATGCTGAGGTCTAAACTACTGTTCATGTACCAAAGTGCTCCTGTTTGGCATTTTGGGTTTGGATGGGTTACCTTTGACAGATCCAAAAATTCTGGGCTGTCAGAGCCAGGACATTTCCCTCAGCAAGGAGCAGGTGAGCAGCATAAGACCATTTCCTTTCTCAGTCTGGGAACAACCACAGTCATCTCCTCTCCTCCACACTCTGAACTTCTCAGAAGGGGCTGTCATGGTCATCCAGTTGCAGGTTTTCCCCTGAGTCCTGGTCTAATCTTAAACAAATGGAGTACAGCTGATACCGTTCTCTGCCATTCCCTGAGATCTGCCTTGGAACGTTTTCCTGTCACCTTCTTGCACTCAGGGTGCATCAGAGACATGGGCAGCCTATCCTGCTTCTGTTTTCTGCCTTCTCACCCAGGCATCTGCTTCTTATCTCCCTTTCCCCAATGAGACAGGGAATATGTAGTGTAAGTGATAAACCTAGAAATGTGAAATAAATGGATTTATATCAGCGGCTGTGGTCTGGGTGGTGAAGCAAATGGCATTAAATACCCTGAGTCCGTGCTGGGTTAGGGAAAATCAAGAAGGTGGAATGGAGAGTTTAAGCTGCTCTTTCTCACTCTCTCTTTTCATCTCTCCTTAGACATGTCTGCCACTTATTCTTGCAGCCCCTGGAGGCACAGGAACTCTCTGTGGCCCTAGTATTCCAGCAGAGGCTTGAGAGAAAGCTCTTCTGGTATATTTCCCAGGGGCAAAAACATCAGGAGTGGCTTGGCCACTCACAGGCCCTGGCTGAAATGAGAAGTTTCAGCTTCAGAGGAGTGAGGAGTGACTTGGTGCGATGGTCTTCAGATAACATACACAGGGCAAAATGTGAAACGGGGATATTTCAGTGAGCAAATTTAAGCCACATAGGGTGGAGAATGTTTTTCCACACTAATATTAAATGTGTGAGACCACCACTTTTGGAGACCAGATGTATTGATTCAGAAAGGCACTAAACAAATTTGTGGAGCTGTCCACCAATGGCTGTGGGAAATGCAGGTCTGGAGGCAGTCTCCCAGGGTGCCGTGAATCGCTGGTTGCTGGCAGCTCAACGAGTCCATCAGGAATCACTCTACACGTTTCTTATGTTCTTTGAGAATTGCTGTTGACTTCTCTCATAACGTGTTCAGCCAAAGTGGGCTTCACTTTGATGTAGTAAAGTGCTTAGTGGCTCTTAGGATAAAGCTTAATCAAGTGGTGAAACAGCCTCACGATACTTCCTTCAGAGTTTTTAGGAGAATGATCCCATAGGTCCTTCCAATTGTTTAGTCCCATGCCTGAGCAATCTTGGCGAGGGGAGAGCAGCCTACCACAACAGTGAAACACTGTTCTACACTCCGAAACAGAAAATGGGTGTCCCTAGGAGTACTCATTAGCCAGTTCCTCATTTATATATAGTGCAAGGCAAATTTTTGGGAAGCCCGAAGATGCAAAGCTACTGGGGTTGTTACAGAGGATGGGTAACAAAAAGGAATGGGGTTACTGAAAGGCATAATATCTAAGGGTTTTATGCACTATAAGATAAGCCTGAAAAGGACAAAACTAAATAAGGAGTCACTAAGCCTTTTCTACTACAGAATTTTCCTGCCCTTGGTAATATTCCTTCCTGCCCACATTTTTGTTTGTGCTGATAAATGTCCTTGCATTAATAAACTCATAATGCAACTTGTTTATCCCTTCAAAGCCAGCCCTTGCAGCTTTCATTAGCATTTTAGGATATTTATGGCTTTGTAAATGACTGAAAATCTGCAATTTGTCATTAGGAATTAAGAAAAATCTTCCTTCCACTTAGGGCTGAAGCTCAGCTTTGGCCTTTGAGGGACTGAGCCACCTCTGGGCCTCATAGACAAAAACAAAGTCAGACAGTGCCCAGATTTACAACAGCAAGTGGCTCTTAGTTAGTCAGATGTCTTTGATAATGTGTCATCCGCTGTTGCTGGCAGGGATCAGTGTTTAGGCTCAGAATTAATTTCTCTCTAGCTGGAGAGAAAACAAAAATATCTCTTTTGCAAGAACAAAAAGAGAAGGAGGTAGTAATAAGGAGGGAAATGAAAACAGCACCAGGCACATGTAAAAAAATGCATGTATAGATATATGTACATAGCATACACACACTGCAGAGGTTAACAAAGTGCTCTTCAGAAGAAAACATTGTATTTCACTGTGCTGTGCCCTGTACTTTCAACTTTGAAATACAGGAAGTTAAGAAAATTTTAAAGGTTTCAAAAGGGAGTTTATCTTGTAATTGGTGAAGGGCTAAAGAGTATGGGGAGGGATAATAATCAAAGGAGCCTTTTCAGCACTAAACTGTAGTCCAAAAAATCAAAGGATGGAATGTTAATTGGTTTGTACAACATGGTATTCTCAGTTCAGAGTAGCTTCAGCCACTCAATGGTACTTTTTCTTTTTTTTCTTTCTCTCTCTCTGTAGGTTGATTGAGTGAATAGGAGAAAAAAAAATAAAAGAAAAACGAAGCTACTTTCAAGTATTGAAGATACAAGGCCAGGATGAACACGAAGGACGGAAAAGTGTCTGAAGGAGGTCTCAATGTCACTCTTACCATACGCCTTCTCATGCATGGCAAGGTGAAGCATTTCCTGTTGCCTGTGTGTTGAATGTGTGTGCAGCGACCAGCAGAGCCTGGCAGTAACATTGACAGAGGGTCTGCTCCTCCTCCACCTTGAGTCAAAAGCACCATTGCTACGGCCAAAA
Source organism: Zosterops lateralis (assembly GCF_965231275.1). Taxonomy (NCBI): domain Eukaryota; kingdom Metazoa; phylum Chordata; class Aves; order Passeriformes; family Zosteropidae; genus Zosterops; species Zosterops lateralis. The sequence continues at coordinate 88,219,763 of NC_139762.1, forward strand.
AATCAGCCCCTGCCTTTCAGAGAATCCTGCTGAAGTTCACACTGCAGCCCAAGCTCATTGAAACAAACCCTGCCTGTAACGAACCCATTTTGAGCGGATCCGGCGGCAAAAAAAAAAAAAAGGAGTTTTCCCATTGATAGTGAGCCAAATTGGGCAGACCCTTGCAGGAGGCTGACCTGCATACAGCTCGCCTTTCTCGGCATTTGCTGGGTTTTGCAAGGTTTTTTTAGGATACTAGAACACTGACTTGTGTGAAATAATTGCCACAGAGTTACTATTTCTATTGAATGCAAATGGGGTAAAGTTCTTCATTATTCTGGTGTAACATCTCATCAGAGTGAGCCCCCTGATATGCCAGGGATTCATCCAGGTCCCTGCGGGTTTGGGCTGGAAGGTTGACTCTCATTTCCTTTCTGTCCAGTGCAGCACTTAAATCATGCAGATAAGTGGGAAATCTGTGCCATAGACAAAGTGCCAATTCAGTATTGTCAGACTTAACAGTCAGGTTGCTGCTTATTTCAGATCGACAGATCATAAAGTGGGCTTTTAATTAAAAAAACACTTTTCATAGGTTTGTTTGTATTATTTGCATCAGATAACTCCAGGCATTTTTAGGCTTAATCAATGAATGTTATAGAAAGGAGGTGGTTTAGACTCTTCCTTAACAGGGAGCAGTGGATATATAGTGCATATTATTCTGGAGATCCAGTTTGTATGTATAAATCTAAAAAAATATTTTTACTCCTAGAATTTAATTTTATAACTAAAATACTTTTACATTTTAAAATAGTGGATGTTTTCAACCTATGGCATGAACACACATATGATATACCCCTAGCACAAATAGGACACTAAGGTATCTCCCATTCTTTTTTACTTATAGAGAAGTGTGAGGAGGTATAGCTTAAGTTTGCAAATTAAAATCCTCAGAAATTAGGTTATGTCAGATCAAATTATGTTTTCTCTCAGAAATGATCTAACCATTTTGTTTGATTTTTTTTTCCCCTGAAATATTCAGCTTCAGGCAGGCATCTGGTGTGTAAATCTGCATCTTAAATAGGGATCTGTCAAACAAATTTAATAACACTCTCTCTTACAAAACCCACCTAAAATCTGTACACGTGTCTGTGCTCAAAATTAGGTCTTCAGGGTTGATTCTGCTGGGTTCTGGTCGCAATCCATGAAAACATTTGAACACATACTTATCCCAGTGGGTATAAACAGCCCTACTGGTTGCAGTCAAATTCCCATGTGCTTAGGTGATGGTGTTTTGGGCTTTTTTAATCACTGTCAGACAGCTCTGCTTGTTTCAGAATCATGCCTTTAAAGCAAAAAATCAAGTGTCTGTCATTTTCAGGATATTTTATTTAAACTGTGGGCTAGGATTATTGGGATGCTTGTAAATCAGAAATGGAATCAGATAAAGTTCATTTTCTCCGTTAAAAATCATTGATTGTGTGTGCAACCACTTTTAACAATAATGGATGTTATGTGTCCAACCTTCAATGCATATGTAGCCCCAAGGGTCTAAATTAAACCCACAAAAGCTACAAAGTTCAAATTTTACCTGGGTCTATACCATGCATCCTCAGTTAACAAGGCACGAAGGGTATTCTGTTAGCTCCACTATGCTCTAATCATGTATCCTATTGTGCCTAAGTATTGGAAAGAGTACATTAAATCAGAATTTATTTTGGCGATAAAAGTCAGATGCTTTCCGTTTCTTTGATGTAATTTCTGTGATTTAGAAATAATACAGAGGAATGAAGGATGTCTGAATCAATATGAACTCAATGTAAGAAGGCATTCTGAAAGCTATGTGTGCCTCTGGAAAAGAAGAAACACATTTCTAGACTCTTCCTTGAGATTTGTTTTGGTAATGACATCAGGGGAAATTGCTGATCTCTAATTAATATTTCTAGACAAAACAGTTTGTCTAGAAGAAGAAGTTGGTCTGTAAATAACTGGTCATAATTTGAGAGAGAAGAGGGGAAATAAAAAGGGTTTTTAAACAGCAGAAGCAAACTCTATTCAGTTATTCTTAAATTAAGATAATTTAAATGGTATTTATTAATGCATTGCATGGAAAAATGAGGACCTCTCCCCACTAGCTCTCTGTGTCTAAACCATTATTAACAGTGTACCTTTGCATAGGAAAAGCCTTTGTCCTTTGTGTTGTTTGCATGCATTTTGATTGGAAATCCATAGCTTGTGCTACTGTGTTTGCTTATCTTGACTGTAAGTCCTGCAGACTTAGGAAATTTTCAGTGTGTACTTTTCATGTGATTTGTAGAGGCTTTGAGTCAAGAATGGACATCTTAATTAGGCAATTAAGGTAAACTCTATACCTGCAGAAAATTAGGATTTGTATGAGTGGACAGACCTCTGAAAGATGGTAATGAATAAAAAAACCCATCACAACAAACAAATTATGTAGGGAAAAAAAAATCATGTGGTGAGAGGAAAAGAACTAGGAGGAGTCCTGAGCTCTGGGAGAACTGGGGCCAGTGTCTCCCCAGGGCAGGTAGGACACCACTGATCAGCACCTTTGCTTTATCTTGCTTTGGGGAAAGGAGCATCCGTGTGTCCAGCTGAGCTCCTGAAGGAGCCTCTGGCTGAAGAGGGAGCAGAGCCACTCAGCCACAGCATAGCAAGGTTTGGGAGCAGCCAGCTGGCAACAAGGCAAGGCACAGCCTTAATATTCTCATGGCAGAAAACATGGTTTTAAGGGAGGGCAGCAATTTTTATCAGTGGACGCAAAAAAGAATTTATGCAGGCCCTGCAAAAAGCCAATGAATGGAAGGTATAAAAGGTTAACCTCAGGGTAACCTCAGTGTCGCCAGGGCTTGGTACGAAAGCTGTCTTCCTGAGCTGGGAGTTCAGAGATTTTGTGATGATGTAGGATGAAAGGCCTAATTTTCATCTTGTGCCATGTTACATCAGTGAAAAAGTTATGATGGCATTACAGCCCTGAAGAGAAATCATGAGCAACACAAAACATTTGTCACATTTTCTTGTGATGAACTAGAGGGCAGGTGTTGGTGAGGATGCTGCAAGGGCAGTGCTTAGGCATTCCTTGCATCCACAGAGAAACAACTGTCAGTGTTTGTAGGAAATCTCAAAGGCAAGATTAGGAAAAACTTGTTACGAGGATGTGTGAGGAAGAGAGGAGGCTTCCTAAGCATGCTGCACCATCCATCACTGAAGGTTTCTAAGGACAAGTCAGACAAAAGTAAATTCATCCTGTAAGGCTGCACTTCACAGGCACTGCAGCCTCTCTTGCTCAGCACCCTTCTGACCGAGTTACCTGAATACTGTTCCACAAAGGTCAGAAACAGAAGAACCTTTTGCAGTTGGATATATAGAATACATTAAATAATGCAGATATGCATTTTCATCCTTTATTAATGAGAAAGATACACCACATTAAGAAATTAAGCTGTTTCATACATTTCAGTAGAGAAAAACAGAGAATATGAGTTGAGGCTGTTTACAGTGCCCTACTTTTGTACTTACCATCTGATTCTTGCTATTTCTTGAAGTAAAATAAGTAAAACCACTGTGTAGGAAAGAGATGTGAATGAATAAGGGTATTTTACTATCTTTGTCTACTTCAAAAATACAATTTCTGGGCAAGATTAGAGTATTGCAGGGATTGCAAGATTTCTGCTTCCAGCAAAGGCAAGAATAGCAATATTTGCCCCGATCAGATCACTGTTTTTGAAGAGCATAAGAAAGAAAATGGAGTGTATGCATTCATGGGCTAATAGACCCCAGCTATCAGAGCACTCTGTATGGAGAGGCAGAGCTCAGGTCCCAAAAGAACTGTATCTTTTACTTTTTCTTCTTTTCTGAATTTTTGTCAAGATAGAAATTCTTTTGGCTCTTTACATATCATAGGATATAGGTGTAGAACTCCATGTTTCTTACCATTCCTTGCTCACCTTTTGCTGAATTTTCTATTCCCATGACTTGTGGCTGATTTTTTTTCCTTGCTTACTGCCACAGGTAATGAGGTCGAAAGACTTGAAAATTGTAGCCTTGCCCACAGGCATCTGCCAGCATATCTTAGGACTTGACATCTGCAGTGGTCTTGAACTAGGTTTGGTCAGTTCATGCCCAGAATGAAATAACTGTTGAAAAAGCACCTATTTTGACTGTATTGGATAATGATTACATGATTTTGGACTAGTTTGGTTTCGTACACAGCCAGTGTTAACAGGCTGATTAAGACTCTGGAGACACAACATTAAAGTTTAATTTTAGATGTGGATTGCAAAGAGACTATGCCAGTAGAAAGGTTTTAAATCTCAGGAAAGCAGCTTAATGGAGATTTAAAAGCCAGGTCCATGAGGTGGAACAGGAGAAAATGTTCAAATGGGCCAGCACAGAAAGGGCAGCAGGTCACAAATCCACTGAGATCCGCCTCCATCTCATAGTGGTGGTGCAATAATCTCTGCTTCCTCCCTCTAGTACAAACCTGCAGGAGAAATAATGCATTGTTTCCAAAGGCACTGTGTGAACATGTGCATTGATGAAATCATACTGGGTGCAGTGAAGTCTGCAAGAAACCAAAGAATATAGTAATGTATCGTGTCTGAGGAATCTTTTAGAGAAGGAAAATGGAGTTCAGCAATAAAAACCAAAGTGGATTAATGAAGTCGGATGGTTAGGAAGAACAAGGAAATAATTTACAGGTAGTATGAAGGAGTGAAGGGAAAACTGGCAGGGAAGTAAGACTCTTGCCAAATACTGAGAGGTGTAAATTGGAGAGTTGAGGCAATTAACTGGAGAAGATAATTTAGAAGATACATGTTCAGTGACAGAGGGAAATCTGGAAAGCATAAAAGGCTAAAAAGCATCAGACGTGGCAGTGTCTAGAGAGTGGCACATTTGGGATATGCTAAGTTGGAGAGGAAAGCTATTTCAGCAAAAGTGTGTGCAATTTTGGATGTTTGGCATTGGTGCATCATGGGGCAAAGAGAAGGTAATTACCTTACTGTTCTTCTAGCAGAATCACACCTGCAGTTCTGTGCTCAGCAGCAGGTGCCACGTGTGTGAGTGGTGGTGAAAACTGACAGAGGGGGAATTCATTGAAAAATAACAAAAGTTTTAGGAGACTGAGGAGGCTGTGCCTAGCTTTCTTCAAACATTCTCAAAAATACATGGAGAGAATAAATGCAAACGTTATGGAGTGTAGTTATTTTGAATGCTGCAAGTGCTTGTGGCTGGAAATAATGATATAAAATACTATTTTGAAAATATATCTAATAAGGGAATCCCAATTAAAAAAAAAAATCTGGTATGGAGATTTTCATTATGTTCTGTACGTCTCCTTTGCAAATTTTAAACATGTCCAGTCAAGAGTAGCACATATAGTATTAGATTGTATAATCTGCATTGATGGAGGAAAGATATGATAACTGAGTGGAGCTTTTCTTTCCTTGATACCATTTGCTCAATGATAGATTTCTCATTCAGCAGCAGTGAATTAGAAAGATATACCTGCTGTCAAATGATTGGGTTTGGACAAAACCCTACAAGTGCCTTAGTTTTTAGGCACTAAACTTCCAGTACGTACAGCTTAATTTTACATTCCCTGAGGAACTCAGGTTATCTGAGAAATTATATTCAGCAGGATCAGTGAGTGACTTGTGGCACTGGAAGTACTGGTTACAGCGACTTACATCCAGCTTCAATGGTGCCTTTCAGACGTGTTGGTGATTACCTTGTGGTGCTATATACAGAATTTTTACAAGAAAAAGAAAGAAAATTTAGACTCTTAAAGTGATGGCTTACACTTAGCAGCTCAAATACAGAATAAAATCTTTAAGAAATATTGCCTTTTTCATTAGTACAGATAATATCATTTTAGCATCAGGGATTTCTTTTAGTGGCCACTTTTTTTGTGCCTGCTTAATTGCCTCCCTGAAAGACCATAAAGCAAGTGCAGAAATTAATTTTCCCCATCTTAAAGGTAATGACCTTCTCTTTTTCCATTTTTTATTTTTTTACTTATTGAAATACAGAATGCAACAAAGTAACTTTAAGAATCACCTTGTCAGTAATACCATCCAAGCCATAAAATGCCGATCAAGTCAATGTTTGTTCTGTTCTTTCCAGTTTCCACAAACACTGTCAGGGTATTATGAGGATTGAGTGTCCTGCCTATTGCTATTATAGTTCCTGTTTTGTTTGCTTGCATTACTGTGATACCTGAGAGCCCTGGTCATGGAACAAAACTCTGCATGCAGATGCACAACACAAGATGGATCTCTTCTCTGTGTTTTTCTAGGAGCAGCCAAGATGCTCTCACTAGCCTCAAAAATCAGCAGAAAGGAACAGAGAGAGTTCACCCAGCCCCTGGGCACACTCCGCTCCCAAAAACAATCTCCATAGCTGGGTATTCCGGCTTTTACCAAACAAAATCTCCTCATCGTCCATGACTGTAATGAATTGAGATTGCAGAAGGCACATGCCCTACTCAGTGCTGCTGCTTCAGCATCACAGGTGCTGGGACAAGCACAGGATCAGAACTAGTTTTTGGGTTGGTTTTGGCAGGGAAGACTGGGAGGTTAGGTGTGAAATTGAATATAAGCTGGCTACCCATCTGCTATCAAAATGCAAAAGAAAAATGCCCATTGACATAGCTGCCCCAAAAAAACCCATTAGATGAAGATGCATAATACTGGAATCTCCATCAGAAAAACCATTATTTGTAGATTTCCTAATGCACTACCGTATTTGTTAGCATAAGATCTGCCTCAGAAAGGAAGGCTTTGCACTGCAATGCCTTTCTAAATTAGGGCCGTGGACAGACAGTGACTGCTAAAGCATCACCTAGGAACATGAGATCTCCCATGTCAGTGAGGCTAATACCACATAATCCCAGAACACAAATCAGATTCTCAGTTTATCCAAGGTAGCCATGTTTTTCTCTGAGGCTGACACATTATGTCATGATTCCAAAAACTGACTTTTCTTCCAGTCTTTGAAAAATGTTGATGCCCCGCATGCTCCATGCAAACACATTGTTTAGAACATCTTTGTGGAACATGTTCTTGGGATCTTCCACACAAGCATGTTCATCCTCAGGTGATGGTGAGGAGAAAGAGAGCGTTGAGTTATGTTATGCCTTATGGATGGGAGAAAGTCAGCTGGTCTGGGTCCAGAAAACATTATTAGCACAGCTGTCATGTGCTGTTGCCAGGACCCATCTTTGTCCCATGAGGGGTGTGTGTCCCCACCATGGAAGGCTGTATTTCTTTCCTTTCAAAGCTGTTTCGTTTGTAGACTCCAGCCCTACTCTTTCTACCTTGTCTTTGCTTTATAGAGAGCAGTTAGCATGTGCAATCAGAGCATTGCCTGAAGGAATTTCAGGCTTTAGGATGAAGGCTGTGCTTTGTTTGATGTTTTGAGGTGAAAGCACGTATTTCTGTATTATTTCTTAAATGTGTTTTCCTTCTAGACATGGCTTTATCTCTAGACGTGACTTTATCTTTGTTCCATTTGCCCCATAGCACTGATAATAAAAGCTGCATGATAATAGAGCAAGACCTGTGCATTTCTATGGTCCCACTTTAGCTACCTGTCTTTCTTTTGATTTTCCAGGACTCAGTAATTATTAAACCAACCTCACACTTAGAAAAAGTCATGGAATTTCACACTTTATGTTTACAGATCAAAGGTTAATCTTTAAACCAAGGTTTGTTATCATTTGTAAGCTTCTTGTTTTCTTAATATGACTGATTGCTTTGTCTTGTTATTCAAAGGACATACCAGATAATTCATTAGGAAATAGGTTTCTTCTACAGTCAGTTTTATATCTTTGTTTAGTCATTCGTACCATCAAGAGCCCTGCAAAAGCCTTGACTCACAGGCATTTTTGTTGCCACCTTTTGTTCTTCTGGTGCTGCCTTGCCTTCACCACATTTGATGCAAAATCTGCAGAAATAACTTTCTGCTCTTTAATGGGTCCACCACTTTCCAAGTGTTTATTAAGAACAAAATTTGTCACATTCTTCTGAATAAGGTGTGCAAATAATAATATAATCTACATTTCAGCATGAAGGAAACTATCCTCTGTTTTTACCATTGTTTTTCCTCAAATTATCTGCAATGAATTGGCTGCTGTGAATGATGTTATTCATCTGCAATGAATAACCAATTGGTTGGTTAGCAATATACTTTACTGATGCTGGGCAGTCTCCCAGGGTTCGTTGATGAAGTTCAGCTCTTGTTTTATCTACTTGATTAGAAATTTCCTACTAAAAAAATCATAATGACAGCTCACTCCCCCAGGCTTGAGAATTATCTTCAGGCTATCTGAAATCAGCATGTAGATTTCATATTTTCCTGGGGTTTTTCAAAATGACTCTTTGAGCACAAGTGTGAAACTCGCCTGATTGAGATGTGGTCTCCAGGTGTTAATGCCCTTTGGAAGGCATTACCTGGGTTGGGTATGCAGCACCATCTGAAACTCATGCCCCTTTGATGAATCTCAGGATAGGCACCCCAAATTGTGTACTTTTAGCTCTGGCATCAGTCTCCCAGTTGGGTTGGCTTGGACTTGTCTGTCTCCCACTGAGTTTTTTTTGTGCACTTCTTTTTGGATCTGCTGTTGAAATGCAGTTATATGAAACTCAGTAATTGTTATCATATAACTTTTTTCTACTATATTTACATGTGGATGATTAGTCAATAAATCAGTCTGAAATTGATGATAAATATTTACTGCTAGCTTATATTCCTGAGCACTGGAAAACAGCAAATAGTTCAGGAGTTGTTAGTATATTGTAATAGGCAATTATTTGCTAATGCAGCTAAATCAAACACTTTTCTGACCTCCACTGAGGCTGAACTTGACATTAGCTGTAGGACTCCTCTCACCAAACTTTGCATATGTTAGTGTCAGTTTAGGTTGCTTCTGCTGCAGATGAGAAAAGCCAAAAACCCTTAGGAGTACACTTCTTCCCTCCTTTTTTAAGAACAAAATATCCTCCATTATCTCTCTCTGGACTGCAGTGAGGTTACACTAAACTCCTAACTTGTAATGAACCAGTGGAGGTGACAGACATCTTATGCATTTAACTACAGCACATTTGGTGTCTGGCAGATTTAGAAACATTTTTGAAGAAGATAAAGCCATTAAATTAACCTTGGTTAGAAATAATGCTAAAACTTGAGTGTCATAAAAATGGTGTTAGTTATCTCATTCAGCAGTAAACTTACTTCATGGTGATATAAGAAACTCTATGAAACAAATATTGGACTGTATAAAGAAACATTAAAGGCTGGGTGAAGTAGCTTCGGTAGTTTGAAGAATGAAGTGAAAAGAATCTTTTGATTTAATCTGTGGCTGAAATAGGTTTCTCATCATAATTAAAGACATGATCTGTTGTCACCAGTACTTTCTAGGAGCTTTCCTAGAAAAAATTAAGGCCCCAGAAAAGTCAGAAGTGACCCATTTAAAACAATTCTGTATTTTTTATTTTTTCCAATAATTTGTATAAAGTAAGATTATGAAATGTCTGTATAAAGTTAGTGCTTCTCTCTGCCCCTGTGACCTTATTTCACATTGCCAAGCAGAATCCCATCTCCCAGGGCAGAGGGAGAAGTGGCATTGGCTTGGATGTTTTGAAAGTAGCTTATAGAATAAGCTCTAAAGGCACCCTTTGATGAGGGGGAGATTTGAAGTACTCCATACGATTACAGTGACATTTGCTAGCATGTTCCAAGGAACTGGTCACCAGTCTCACTGAAATATTTTTTTCTCAGTGATATTCACACAGTTCTTTCACTCATTTCTTTGGAAGCTTGTACTCTTTGCTAATAAATAACAAGGTCATGATCGGTCGTGTAGAATTCCTGTCCCCACTGAAATCCAAAGCTAAACTCACAGAGAATTCAGTGAAACAACCAGCTTAGAATCTTTTTATTTTATGCTCTCCTTTGCTTGTTTAAATACTCCTAATTTTCTTGTTGGAAATGGACCATCTTTTTTACCAATGCTACAAACAGTACATTGCTTCTCTGTTCCTAAAGCAAAGTCTGTTCTCCTATTTCCAAGGAAGGTATTTTTCCATTTATTAGCCATGACCCATCCATTCATTTCTGAAAGAACAGCATCTCTCATTAACACCCAAGATGATCAAATGGATTGGGACAGATTTTGTATTAAGTTTATACTAACAGAGCCTTGGAGGTTCAAGACCAGGCCTACAGAGTCTATTAAAACTTCAGGTATACAAAACCTGAAGTTATACCCTGGACTGAAATATAGTTGTTTGCCCATAGCTACTGAAACAGAATGCTCTCACCGCTACCTCCTAAGAATTTGTTTTACGAAAGTAATTATTTCTGAAAGCCAGAACTGAGAAAAATGGAAGAAGTTTTTTAAGATAAAAGTGCCAGAAGTGCTAAGTGGTCAGATAGGAACTACTGGACATGGGGGATTCCCAAGGCTTGTCATCACTGAGACCCTTTTTCCTGTATTGGCCATTGAGCAATTACTGGCAGATTGGCAGTGTTACGATGATAATATAAAAAATGGTAAGATCTTAAAAATCTGGGGCAATGGGTGTCCCAGATTTGTGTCACTGCCAACAAAAATGCTGCATCTCATTTGCAAACCTACACAGCCTGGAAAAGGTGTGACCTAAACCCACATATTAAGAGAATATGACAATAATTTAGTTACAAGACAGAAAACTGCAGTGAGCCCTTTCATTGCCATTGTCACAGAGCTGCTTCTCTGCATTGTATGTACAGAGGTGCAGATATCTCACAGTCTCAAATGGACATAAGCAGCTTTGCCAAAAACACTCACACAGCCATGTGAAGTGTAAAATTCTACTCTACATCAGCCAGCAGAACTGTAGGTTTGTAAAGCAGATTCCACTGGAAGATTTGCAGCTCCTGTCTGGACAATATCTGTTCTCAGGTCAGTGTGTACAAGAGTGCAGAATGCCATCTTGAAAGAGCAGTTGGAAGAGAAATAACATAGGGAAATGGGAAACAGGAAAAGCAGAATTTGAAAATAAACCTGAGAAGGGGCCTCACAGGACTGAGGAACTTTGTGGCTAGTAAGGCATTGACTTCAGTGGGAATAAAGCTATGACTGAAGAATCAAAGACCGATGAAGGTTGGAAGGAACACCCAGAGATCTCTAGTCTGACCTCCTGAATCAAGCAGATTGCACTGGAGTAGATAACACAGGGCCTTGCCCAGGCTGGGTTCTGACACCTTTAAGGATGATGATGATTCTCTGGGTGCCTCTTTCAATGTCAAGCTGTCCCCATGGTAATTTCTTTTTCCTCACATTGAGCAGGAATTTGATATTGTAGCTTGCTTTCTTTATTGTACACTGCAATAAAACTCCCCTGTCAAGTCTTTTCTTCTTAAGAACAGATGTAGTTCTCTCAGCCTCTCCTCATGTGTCCTGTGCTCTGGTCCCCTGGCCAGCTCGGTGGTCCTGCATTGAATTCACCTCAGTGTGTCCTTGTCTGTCTTGTACTAGGAGTCCAAAACAGGCCACAACCCTCCAGGCATAGTTTCATAAACAAAAGAAAACAAGAGCCATTTGCCCTAGCCTGCTGGCTACACTGCCTGCTAATACAGTCCAGCCTTTGATTGATCAGGGGTGCACTGCTGATGTACTCATTTATTTATGTTCAAGTTCTGAGTTAGGACCCTCAGGACTTTTTCTGCAGAGTCAGTTTTAAGGTAGCAAGGTTTTGTCCAGCTTGTCCTGCTGCATGGGCTTTTTACATCACAGACATGGGGCTTTTCATCTGACTTTGTTCTACTCCCTGAGGTTTCTCTCAGCCCAGTTTTCCAGCCTGTCCAGCAGTGTATTGACTGTTTCCCTCTGTCTGGTGTTGTGTGCAGACTTGCAGAGAGCATAAAGGAATGGTATGCCAGAGTTCATTGAAATAGGTAACTTCTTCTCACTGAAAAGTCTTCGTGTCTTGTGAGCAGGATGTGAGGAGTTGCAAGCACAGCTTCATGTTATGAGCTTATAAACAACTGGCAAAAATAACTCAAGGTCACTGCAGGTAGTTCTTTCCTGCAGAGTGAAGTCAGTACCACTTTATCATGAGCCCATCATTGGATAGAGCATTGGCGGACAAAAATTTCAAAAATTCTACACTTTGGACTGTGTTCCAGGATGGATCACATTGAAGTGTATGGGCTCTGGCGGGAGGGAAATGGTGTATCATACAGCTTAACCATCTGAGACAGTCTGACTGTAGAAGTAGATTTCACAATCTTAGTATAGGACAGGAGTTTTATTTTCCTTTAGCTGGTCTCTCCATCACATGATGTCACAGCTGCATGATTTGTGTAACATGTCCAGACTATTAATTTTATTCTTAACAGTTTCATTTTTGCTACCTGTTGGTTTTATTCACCAAGCTTTTAACCCTTGGGATGTTGCCAGAACTACCACATTGCTCCCATACTGTGTGTTCACAGCCACACTTCTCGGTATTTTCTTTCCTTTGGTGGAAGACTGTGGGAGCCCAGTAGCAATTCCCAAATCCCTAAAAAGTGATTAACAATTATTGTTCTCTAAGTGCTTAATAGGGAGATTAAGACAGGCCACCAGGTGTTTACACAATAATATTTGGTAGCGTGGAAATTCAGCTCTCACTATTACAAGGCATAACGAGAGTAAATGCCTATTCTTGGAGAAACCAGTGATTATTTTGATGCTTGTATTACACCTCATTTTCTCCAGTAGATTGTGCAGTTCTGTTATTTCTTAACTTTTCATACCCTGATAGGGATTTGTCTCTGTTTATAGTAGCGGGATTGATCTGTAACCACAAGATCAGTTTCTGTTAAAGGTGTTTTTCTTGCACGATCAGTTGGCTGCAAAGCTGCATTTTTAGTCCATCCCTTTGTATCTAACATGGCATATTTGTATACAGCAACAATGGAAGGGAGCTATGCTTCACACTGAAGCTTTGAAATAAATGATAGTGAAATAGCTTAGGAACAGCACAAATGCTCCTCTGTAACAAATCATATCATTCACAGTGTCTCTTTTTTTTCTGTTGCAGGAGGTTGGAAGCATTATCGGAAAGGTCAGAAAATAACTTTATTTATATTCATGTCAAACTATTGTGTATCAGTTCTCTTTCCTTAGCCCAGGCTAACGCGTTTTTTTATGTTTCGTTAACAGAAAGGTGAGACAGTGAAGAAGATGAGGGAGGAGGTAAGACAAGCTTTGATGTCTTTACTTGCCTTCGTTTCCAGCTCTGAGAACAGCGAGTTCAGCATGTGCAGACCGATGCTGCCATCAAGCGGGCAAATAGTTTAACATCCCCGTTCTTTGCAAGCAGTGGGGTGTAAATATGCTGGCCTAAATTAAACATTGTTGTTAATGTAACCTCCTTATCGCTGCAGTCTGGAGTCTTTAATTCCCACGGCGATGTGCCTGCTGCTGCTTTATCTCGGGAACAGCTCACAGCAGGGTTCTGTGCATCAGACCCACTATATCTTTCATCAGCGTACCAACATCAGTCCTGCACATGGCTTGACCTCCTGGCAGAGTTTCCAAAAATCTGAAACCAAACATTAGACTGATTCACATCAAGTATGAGGGTAGACACAAGCTTCAGCAGAGCTGACCCTGATGTGTATAAGCCAGAGCATTTCTCTGCCATGTCTTGGCAAAGCCTTAGCTTTTCCTCATTTTGCAGCTGTGAGTAGGATGTGGGCAGGGTTCACCTGCACACCTGGCATCTGCATCCTTTGAAAAGGCTGAGGACACAAAAGGGTTAATACAGAGCACTGCACAAACCTCAGCCTCCCCAGTGTCTGCAGGCTTCTTTCCCTGCCACAGAGCCAGCTGTGCTATGTTCAGAGGAGTGTGCTCAGGTGAAGGCTACAGACCCACACTGGTCCTGCAAGGTAGCACATCCTGCCTGGAGATCCATGTAATTTTTCTGCTTTGAAGCAACTGCAAAAAGTATAAGTCGAAAGACAAATTCTACTGTTTAAAACTTTAGGACTGCAATGTGTAGAGGATGCCTCAAGAAAAGTCAGTTTGGCTCTAGTAAAGCTGCAGTACATTATTGTGTCAGCTGCTTTGTTTTTTTCTACTCTGATAGAAGGTCTGTGGCAGGAAAATGTCAAAGTATTTTAGTAAAGAAAATTGCAGACATCCATCTTTAAATATACACAATAGGGATTTCATTGTCAGGCTGACTGAGTTCTGAGCTCCTTTTTTGATGACATGTTTTCACCCATTTTCACGTTTGCTAAGACTTAAAGAAAAAAAAGGTAAGAAAAAATGTTTCCATTGGACTAGGTAAACTTAAACATTGAACTTAAACATTGATTAAATACATTTTAGTTTAATTATTAATTATGATCATGGGCAGATATCTTTGTATATAAATAGTATGCACAATAGGGAAGCCATCACTGGAGAGTGCTCCTGATTTCTGACTAAAACATCTTAGAGAATACCTATGATCCTTGGTCTGTCTTTCAAGATAAATATCAAATGTTCTTCCAATCCTGGAGCCCTGCTGTGATGTATATCTGGTCAGGAGACACTTTATTTTTTCTGGTTATTTTTTTTAAATAATGTCATTTTATGCATCTTTATATCAGCACAGGACTAAGAGGCTGTATCTCCACATGATAACTTGGTCCCTCTTTAAATGACTGCCTTCTTCAGTACTTCTTTAAAAGCAAAATGCAACTTTTATTTTGACTTCCCTGGCAGATGTGGCAGGGTGCATGTCATCTTTATGGTGTGAAATGTAGCTCTGTCTTTGGGAAAATGTCAGAGACAATTCTGTCATTGAGGAAATGTCAGGCACAACTTCAGGCTTAAAGAAAAGTACAGAACCCTCAGTTCTATGCCCAGGTCTATGGCAGGAGAATTTTTCTATCAGTAGTGTTGAGCCTTGTTTTTTTTCATGTTGTGTGGAGGTGCTGTCATGTGGGGAAACACAGTCTCTTGCAGTAGAGCAGCAGCATGGCATGGATAAGGGCTGGGGAGACACAGCTCATCAGCAGCTGTGTGGTTACCCTGCAGGCAAAGGGCCAGACTAACCCAGCATGTCTCACATTTGCTTCAGGCCCTGATCCCCAAGAAGATCAGTGCCTGTGGGTAAGTTGAGGCTCCAAAGACTTGTTAGGCTGCATTAACAAATTTCCAGGACTGAAACTGCAGAGAACCGTGTAGGGTGGCTCTTACCTGAACTAGATTTGATCATTACTTACACTAAAGATCCTCTTAAATATTTATTAAATATATATATAAATTTCTAAATATATAAAACCCCCTGGTTGAGATATTTTCTCTACACTGCCACAGTGGCATAAAGAGGACTGAGTATACTTGAGAGCCAGCCAGGCTTCTCTATGAGACTTCTGGTTTTCTAACTCCATCCAACAGGCTCCTTGCCCTATGGACACAGTAATGTGGGTGTTTCCTATCCCTACCACTCCTCTTTTAAAGGGATGCTCAGTGCATATTGACTGGCTGCCTTCACTAGAGGCGCATCTACAAGGGGCCTTCTCCACAGTGCAAAGCAAGACCTCGGTAGAGAGGCAGAGAGGCCGAGCCCCACCTTTGGGGCCCCAAACCAGAGAGTGCATTGTGCCTGGGAAATGCTGGTGCTCCCTGGACACAACCACCTTCTCTTAAATTCTGCAGCTCCAGTCCTACTTAAGGTTAATCCTGAAAGAAGGAAGGCAAAATACTTGATTATGCAATTATTTGCAACTTTGAGTTTCAGAGGTGCTATTTGCATACTGCAAAGAGGGCTGCATAAGTATTTATCCAGACAGAATCCGGCTTCCCGCAGTTACATGAATTTTTGGAATGTGATCAGTTTATGCTGAAATTATATGATGTTGGGGCTGCATTTGTAGGGGAGGGAATTAGATGCCTCAAGGTATTCCTTCTCAAACTATATCCCTAATCCTCCTTAGTTTGCTCCCTGGGAAGTATAACTTTGAAAAATATTTGTTCCTTTTGACAGAGTGGTGCTCGAATCAATATTTCAGAAGGCACTTGTCCAGAGAGAATTGTGACAATAACAGGCCCAACAGATGCAATTTTTAAAGCTTTTTCTATGATTGCACTAAAATTTGAAGAGGTAAGCAAATAATTTTTTTTCTCTCTTCAAGTTGAAATACAAACACTTTGAATTTTCTCATGTTTGCTTTAATGTTAAATAGGATTTGTTTAATGTTCTATTTAATAGCAATGAAAGTGGTTATATTTTTTATAAATGCTTTTGGCAGCAATGCTGAAGAAAAATAATGGGTCGATTTACAAGATGTTTGATCATTTCTTTTGCTTTTTGGAGGCTTCAGGGAAAAGCAATTGCTTCTATTAATCTGTGCTAATAGTAGGAAAATGTCTTGGAAAAATTCTATTCCCATTGTGGGTTTGATTTGAAAAGAATAATTGCCTAACTTTTAACTCTGTTTTTGTATGAATCCAGTTGGTATTGATGTAAATGTTATATATATCAAAATTAATATATAGCTCATTTAACTAGAAATTTTTTATTGTAAAAACAAACTATATGATTACCAATTGCCATATTTAAGCCTTGTCTTTTAAAACCAAATAAAGGCACTCAGAGTAAGTACGGCAGGAGCTCAATTCACTGTAGACTAAGTGTTCTGTGCAGATATGTATCTAAATTGCTGAGATTTCCTTCAGTTTCATCGACCAGCTACAATTAGATATGGTCACCATTTTAATGGAGAACCTCACAGAAACGGCAGCGGTATACAGAACGTGAACCCTGGTCATTCTGGAGAGGATTTAATTCCCTCTACTTTTGAAAATTGCATGTCTAGTCCAGGCAACTCTCCTGCCCTCTCTGGAGAGGCAGATGCCCCTCCAGGAAGCAATCCACCTTTTCCTAAAGGAGGAGCTTGCAGATAGTTAGACTGAGTCACCTGCAGCAGAAGCAGAGGGCAGAGTCTCTCCAGAATGGATTAAACTAGAGGCATGTTAATCCCCTTCTTAAAAGTTCTTATTTCTTCAAGTCAGCAAGGTTAGTCTCCACATCTCCCCACAGCACAGAGAGACAGAGGGATGGTGGGATTGATGAGAATTGTCAACATGTGCCTTTACTTACACACAGCAATTGTTCAACTTTAGAGCAACATGACTAGAAGAGAGCTCATAAGTCACCAGGTGCAGTTGTCTTCTAGCATCAACTGTATGTCTTGAACTTGCAACTTCACAGCATGATCAAAAACTAGTTAGATTTTTTTTTCTACTTCCTGATACTGGGTCCATAACTTCAGGTCTCTAATAATTAGACATCTTTTTGCTCCTCACCTGAATTCATTCAGGAACAGTTCATACAGTGTTGTTTCTATGCCAGCACTGGCCATTAGTTTAGATAATTCTTGCCTTTCCATCCCTGAGGATCCCATTTCTGGATATATATTTAGAAACCGCTTTTACCCCTGCACACCCTTGCTTTTGCCAGAGAGAGGGATCCAAGCACAGTCTTTCAGAGGATGCATTCCCTACCCCTCACATGACTCTAGTAGTCCCTTTCCACCTTTTTCCAGTTATATTTTATTTTAAACGTCTGTGTTAATTGTGGACAGGTTGCAAATGAAGTTCCACAAGGCTTTATTTAACAGCATTAACAATCTCCTGTCCTACTTACCACGCTGTCATATCTCTGCCACTGCTGCAAGTGCCTCACCTCCTACTAGTGTAATGCTTTGCACACACCTGTGCTTTGCCTGGTGTCCCCAGCTCCTGCTCAGGTGTTTTCACCTCTTCAGTCTTGGCAAACATTTCTGTCAGGCTCCAGACAGATGAACTTTTTTTTGTTTTAATACTGCAAGTGTTAATCCCTTTTTTATTTATTCCATCCTTCATGGGATTTCAGATGTTCCTTTGTGATATTCCAAACTTTCAGTATCTTGATAAAATGTCTTAGTTTTGTGGTATGGCACATTTTATAAGAATGTTTGGGGGCGGTGTTATGTTTTTATTTTATTCTTTATGTTTATATTAGGATTTTTTAAATGTTTTGAGGTTTTTCATTATTAATGAAACAATAACGATTTTGGGGTTTAAGCCTGCAGAACCACACAAGTAATTCTGTCTAACCCAATTTCAAAACCTCCTATTTTCATCTCTTTCTCCTCTTCATCTCTTACCCATCATGGACCAATCCCTGTTTCTTCTAGTTTTACAGGTAGCTTGGTGTACAGTGCCGTACTCTCCAGTCCAGAGAATACTGGAGAGAGCAGTGTCTCTGCTCTCTACAGGAAAAACATGTTCCTCATCCTGTAAAATGCTGAGAGAATCATTAGCACAGATAATCCCTGCTAGTTCCCACCAAAATGAGTACCCAGTGGAAACAATGCTGCATTTTTTATACAAACATCAAACACTGCATGGCATCAGATCCCCAGCTCACCACCCAACGTGACATAGTCTTTGAAAGTGCTGCAGGTAGAAATATGCAAAGAAAGCTGAAATTCAGGCATCTGGCTGGATTTTGTGCTTATTTGCACTTGCAGGTTTTAGAGGGTAGCCTGGGCTCTTCATGTGAGCATTAGCAAAGGAGTATTGGCACACCCTGCAGATCAAATACTGCTCTGAAATACCTTTATTTAGTTGTAGCATAATTGATTTGTGGTATATTTAAAAGAACAGCAGTAAAGAAATATGTATTTGTAATACATATTGTGTATATAATACACAATATATGTAATCAGTTAGGTTTCCTATAAATCTTCCTGCCAATAAAATGAGGTAACTGTAATGCTCTGAAGGCAAAATAAAGTGCTGTTTCAAAAATTACAAATGAGCTAGCTACCAAGCGCTATTTTTCATGCATATCTTTTTGCTGGTGATTTTTTCAGCCATTTAAAAAATTCAGTCCATCTCTTGTTATTGCAGCTATGTTGAAACAGAAGAAAAAAGATGCATGTGTGAGACTGCTGCTTTGAGGGATCTTTTTGGTGTTATTTATGCATGCCCACATGAAGACCTTGGACCCTTAATTTCCACCCTACAGCTGTATACCTGGAGATAAGCAGGTCTAGGAAGTCCTAGAATGTTTTTCTTATGTTAGTAAAAATTTCAAAATGTGTCAGATAGACAGAAAAATGAGAAAGGTTGTTTGTCTTGTGGTTGCTCTGTAGCCTTATAGAACTCTGCTTTGACAGCTTTCCTAATGGAAGTTGCTTTTCTAGCAGTCTTCTGGTGCATTTACAAGCTTAGAAGGTACTTACATAAATACCTAAAGTGTTCACTACAGGGGAGAAAGAGAGTTGTTAGGAAATTACACTAACCCAGGCAGACCACTGGAATTGCAAGAGGGGACATTTTAGCACAGTCATTTTTGGACTGGAGGCTGCGACCTGAGAAATGCAGCTGTAAATTCACTGGTGAGTGGGGCAGCTCTAACTTTGCTTGTAAGTCTGCATAATCCTCTGAAAGCACATGGTACTTAAGCACTGGAATAACCAGCAGGCACAGCTTGGTAATCAGACCTTCTCCAGATAAGTAAGAAAGAGATTTTTGGAAACCTTGTTCCTCTGTAAACATCTGTGAAGAACTTGCTCAGCTCTAGAAGGAAGGAGAAAAGGAAGGTGTTAAAGCAATCAGGGTGATGCTTTTCTGACAAACATTAATTCTTGCCAGTACAGCTGTGGTTGGTCCTTTGGTGGTCATTTCCAAGTGAGGAGCCACCTCACAAAATCCTCCTTGCTGTGAAAATTGGACAGTTTAACATTTCCTTTGAAACCAGAAAAGAAGAATTTTGGTATGTTTTTTTCCTTGGAGGTTTGGTAGATTTCTGAGCTGCCAAACTAGTTTGTCTTGGGAAGCCTTACATGCTATGACCCTGGGATCCCAAGAGCTAGGGATGCTGCTGGCTCTTCAGCACTTCCAGGCTCCCAATTAGCCTGTCTTGGCTGAGGAGCAGCCCACCAAGCAGGGAGAAAGCCACACAATGTCCAGCTGTAGTGTCTGCCAGAGCCCTGAAGAAATGGATGCAATGCCACAAAAAGTAAGAGATTAAATAAAAAGGAATCTCCCAGTTTGAAAGATGAGTGTTCGGTGGGAAAGTCTCCAGCCATCACTACTCAGAAGCCTGCAGTTCTGAAGGGGATTTTTTTCTGCTTATTTCTCCTTTGTCATGTTTTTAAGCTGGAATAACTCCTGTATGCACTCCATGCTGCTGACCCCCCCTTTTTAGATTTTGCTCTTAAATGATGAGGACAAAACAAAGACAACAGTGGCTTCCAGTTCTTGCAAAGTGCTTTTGAAGGTAGAAAGTTCAATGAAGGCTTTGAGGCCAGGCTGCATATGATATGGAAGTAGGAGACATTATTAAGTTTCATGCTGTGTGGCTGAAGAGGATTGTTCAGCTGCAGGTTCCTCCACCTGACACAAATATGATACAGTGAGATGGCATCTTGCAGCTGAAAACTCGGTCTAACTTTATCTCAGATACATGGGTACTGCAAAATTCTGTTATCCCTCTGACTTTATTTTGGATTGCAGTCTCTCACTGACACAGCCACTAAACAGAATGTGAGTTACCACTGGCTGGCAGAGGAATGATTTGATAGCTGCCACATGCAGCAATCCCTTGTTCCAGTCAAGATTTTATTTTCTTCTCGTTTAAGTTAATTAAGGTCATACCAAGCTTTTTCTTGGATGGAAAAATGCTACCATCAGAACTGAGGAGGAATCAGTGCTGGTGTCACCAGGCTTCCACACTGGTTCAGTGAGATGTGCAGAGTTTCTTGAAGTGCTGAATAGTTTTGTTGTTTGTTGGTTTTTTAATGATTTGGAGATCCTGGTTGCACAATACAGGAACTTTTTTTTTTTAATAATAGTCTTTATAAGTGTAGGAAATCATATCAGTTCTGTCTGCTGGAGCTCTTGTTGCATCATAAATTACTTAATAGGAAATGCATGTTTTCTCTTTCCTGTCCTAATCTTTTGGTAACATTCCTGTGGAGAATATAATAGCTGTGCCATGCCACCTCACAGATGAGTCTTCTCAGCTCATAGCTAATGTTACCAAAACACTCCGAGAGTCTCATGAGTTGTTGATCAGCTGCAGTGCAGCTTGTGGCTATTTATTTTTTCATCCTAAGTTCCCTCAAAGCATGCCACTGATCAGTGGGAAGATAAGCTTTATCTTTTTCTCTGTGATGAAGTCTTTAGAGGGATTGTTTTGCCTTGCTTACAAAATTTTGAACAAACGAATTATATTTAAAACAATTTAAACCTTGCAACAAGTAGTGAATTGAAGTGCTTATGGGAGTGTGTAATGTAGTCTCATTGGGTAGTGGGATATACAGACGTATGCTACATTACCTGGACATAGACAATTACAATTCTGCTGAGCTTTTTGTACTCTGGTTGTATAACCCAAATGGAAAAGATTTTAGAAATTATGTAGTGCTACAAATATTTATGGACCTGCTACAAAAGAGAAATTAAATCTAGAGGGTGGCAGAAGACATCAAAATGATCTGATTTTCTCTGCTTCCGATTATTCACGTGTTCTTTGTCGATCCTGTTTTTACCATTTTCCTTTGAATCAAATCTGGGAAGAGACATGTGAAATGTAGAGACTTACTACACAGTGTAAATTTTCTAACTGAGATGGTGAAAAAGAGACCAAAACAGACCGAAACGGGTTTTGGAAGCCTGTGAATCCAAAAGCCTCTTTGCCTTTTCCATCTGTTTTGGCTGATCTAATGACAGCCATCACTTCCTAGTCCTGCCCTCTGGTCCCACAGCATGGATCTTGCAATG
Organism: Zosterops lateralis; assembly: GCF_965231275.1. NCBI lineage: Eukaryota > Metazoa > Chordata > Aves > Passeriformes > Zosteropidae > Zosterops > Zosterops lateralis. The sequence continues at coordinate 88,241,565 of NC_139762.1, forward strand.
CCAGACATCAGAAGGGTTTCTCTGGCACAAGCTGCTTTATGCTTATGGTGTAACACCAGCAGAGCTGTGGTGGGCCTTCCTTACCACAAAAACCAGCCACAGCTGGTTGCACACTCCCCAGGTCTCCACAGACAGCCTGGGCATTTGCTCTGAGCCCCTCAGTGCTCACCAGGAGTGGCAAATCCCCCGCTAATAGTCGCTGACACTGTGATTGCAGGACATAAACGCCTCGATGACAAACAGCTCCGTGACAAGCAAACCGCCCGTAACACTGCGGCTCGTCGTCCCTGCAAGTCAGTGTGGATCCCTTATAGGAAAAGGAGGTTCCAAAATCAAAGAAATCAGGGAGGTAAGTCTTGGGATGTGTGCTGGGGACATTGGCCAGCTCAGCATCCTACTGCAGTGTGCCCTGCCAGCATCACCCACTGCGCTTTGCTGATCACACTAACATGGGCATGTGTCAACTGAAATACTTGGAAAAGCCTTGCTCTGGGAGAAGCAGGGGGTCCAGCACAGCTGGACTTGTAGTTTCCTTGGCACTAAAGACCATGTGTCAAATATAGAACAGCTTTACAATGTACAAAGTCTTTCATGCACAGTTAAGCAAAGCAACAGTGATAGATGGCTCTTCAAGTTTCTCTTCCAGCACAGACTCCTGCACAGCAATACTCCAGGAACCCCAAGTCAAAGGGTTGCAGCCATTTCCAAATTAGTTACCACTCTTACAGTCAGAGAAAAGCCCAAGCACCACTGGAGATTCCAGGCTAGTAGGTCTACTTTCTAGAAAAGTGATTTTCATACTTCTCTGTTTCTCCTTAGTGTCACTGGGCCACAGATTACCTGATTTGATGCATTCCAAATACATCAGAATTTATTTTTAGTCTAGACTTTAACTAGAGGTATTCATTCAGTGTGCTAGGAGCCACATTTTTGTGCAAAAATGCAAAAGGTACCATACAATGCTTGTTTTAACTCTTCCATGCATGACTGTAACAATATACCACATGCCAAGCCAAGGATCTAGTGTTTGTAATCACTCATACAAGAAAATCAGGTACATGCTCAGTTATAGAGAAAATCTGAATAGGACATTTCAGAAAATTTGATCGTTATTCTGGAGGAAGTGACAAAATTCCTTCTAAATTGCTAAATTCATTCCAACATAGGATGAAGTTTTTAATACTAAGATAACACGTTGATCCATTTTTTAATTTGCCTGTGTCAAGACAAAAGGCTTTTGACAGGCTCTACAAAGTTGAAATGCCATTTTTTTATCTAAAACGTTGATTGAAGACAGATGGTTTTATGGAGCTTTTAAGTTGATTTCTTAGTTGTGTTAAAATAGGAGCAGGTGAGTGTGAACTTTGTGCTAGTGATTGCTTACGTCTAGGTTTTATAGCTGTCCATACTGTGGATTTTATATTAAATATTGGTAACTTCACTCAGAGCACTGTGGGAATGTGCTTGGGACATAGGTTTTTGAAGGTGAGATTGGTCTGTTGCTTAAATGAAGTGACTGAAGTGATTATCCTAGTGAGCTTAGTTTCAGAAGCAACTGCCAATAGTCTGGTATAAGGAAGTAAAGGGGTAGTGTTTGGTCAAATAGATGTTTTGATAAGGCTAATGGTGTGAGAAATCACACTGCACATCTTCCCAACATAAGGGTAATGGACAAAATATTACTTGTTTCTTGCCACTGATACGTGACCAAAGTCAGAGAATAAACAAGATTAGCACTGGGAGTAAGTGCATAAATGACTCTGTTATTTGACAGTCTTTTGTGCTGGAAGTACAGATACCCAGGAATGTAAGGTAAAAAGAAAATGCCAGGAAAGGGAGAAATCAAGGAGCATCCAGCCCAAGATGTGGTCTAATTTCATCATTACATAACACACTGAGCAGTTGCAAAAGGAGGGGTCCTTTGTGTTCAGCCATGCACCCAGGAACAACATGTAGGGCTGCAGTACTATTTTTGAGATAAGATTATGAAAAAAAAGAAAACAAAAGCATGAGGTATTGATCAATTTAGGGTGAAATTCCAAAGTCTCTTATAAGGCATGTAATTGATACTTTGGCCTTAAACAGCCCTGGTGAACAGAAGATTAAATCAGTACATTAATCCATCTTTGGAAAGAAATATAACACGTGTTGTGTATAACTAGCAGGGAAACAAATTAACTCCATGCTGACTGATGCAAAGTCAATGGCTACTGAAAATACTTGTATTTTGAAGCCCAAATACTGCATTGCAATAACAGTCAGGAAAAAGTCTTTTGTGCAATATGTTAAAGAGCTTAGTCAACATCAAATGCCTGGGTTTTTCTCTACTGACTGAAAAGGTCTTCTATGTTTGTGTAATAATGTCAAGGGTTGTTTGGGCCTCCTGTATTTTCTTCTTTCTTCTTTCTTTGTTTTGTTTTGTTTTGTGTTTTTTTTAACTAAACACACTAGTGGCAAGATCAAGTATAAAAAACAGAGCAAAAAAACCCCAAAAGTGGCTCATTACTTTCTTGGGTTCATTAATGAGCTGAAAGTTGATGATATGCATATATTTAATCAACACTAATTATGATTTAGAAGTACTTCTGTACCATATAGCATAAGGAAGCCCCGAATTTCAACAAGAGACACGAGTCAGCTATCAGTAAATTAAAGAGCCATTTATCAGTAGATTAAAGAGTGTCTTGTTTGATTAGCCAAGCTTGTTCAATTATTAGGGGTTTTTTTAATTTTTATTTTTTTATTATTGAAGAGTACTTCATTTTACCCTTTTCACTTTTTAGTGAGCACTGCAACTGTCTTTGGTTAAAATGCTTCTGCTGAAGTTCAGGTCACAGTTAGATTCACTAACCTCCCTAGGGTGGTAGTGTTGGCAAACTGGCTTGAACAGCCAAATCCATGTCCAGGGTAGGAGTTTCCACACATGCTCTACCATGTCCAGCAAAGAAAAGACAAAAAATTTAGGAGTGTACCCCCTCTGTTGTATCAGTGAATGGATGGAGAGGTGCCATTGCCTGCATGGCAGTGACAGTGTCTTTGCTCTGTCCCTGCTGAAGTCCACAGGAGCCCAGGTGCAGGTGGCAGGGGACATGCTGCCCAACTCCACGGAGCGCGCGGTGACCATATCCGGCACTCCCGACGCCATCATCCAGTGTGTGAAGCAGATCTGCGTGGTGATGCTGGAGGTAAGCGAGTGCCCAGCATGTCCCTTCTCACTCAGGAGACACTCAAACACATTATTAATAATTGTCAATTGCCGTGGGCTCCCCTGAGGCGCTGCCTGCCCTTCCCGTGCCAGGGATTTCCAGAGCCTCTGTAAACTCTGCTTTTCCTGGTGTTTGAGAGCCTCTCGCAGCAAGGTTGAGCAGTCAAAGGCTGTCATGACTTTGTCAAACAGCAACTAGGTCCAGCACAGAGCTGCAGTCATTCTGAAAGAAACACATTTTATTCTGATGTAGAATAGGGCAGAAAACACCCAGGTCTTGTTTAAAATAGAAATAATTCTCACCAGCCAGGACTTTTTGCTTCCTGAGGGTCAGGTCATTGCATAAGACCAGTAAGTTTCATTTTTATGGCAGTTTTTTAGCCCTTAGATTAAATTATACACAAAATAAATTTATGTAAAAATCTGTGTGTTTTAACCCTTGCTGAAAATGCCCATTATTTCCAAACCATTGACCATTTTCAAAACTGTGCCCGTTTTTCCTGAAATGCCTTAACATGTTTAATGAAGTTTCATAGCTTCATCTGACAGTGGCAGTGATGAAACCACAGGTGTCACCACTGCCTCTATAGGCCATGCATTCATGTCCTCAGCTCTTCCCTTGAATCCCAGACAGGAGGCCTCTAGCATGCTTTTGGTCTGATGGGGTGGAGGGCAGGATGGGCTGGGCTGGGTTATTTGTATGCCTTGGTTGCCTGAGGTGACCAGTATTTTTAAAGAGAGACATCTTTTTAATACAAGCTCTGCTTCGTTCTGCATTTTGACTGCTTTGTGTTTTTGTCTGCAGTCCCCACCCAAAGGTGCCACCATCCCCTACCGTCCCAAACCTGCCTCTGCACCTATCATTTTTGCAGGTGGCCAGGTAAGAGCAGACACCATTTTGGCTTCAGCTGGAAACCACACCGTCCTGGCCCAGCCTCAGCCAGCGCCTGTTAGTTTTCAACTTTTACTCTTTCGTGCCTGGTATAGTATTGATGTGCTTTGTCTACCGTGTGTGCTTAGAGTTTGCAGGACAGGAGAGCACTGCATTGCAAACTTTACACAAAATTGTGACCATCTGGTATTTTACCAAGATTTTACATTAACTCTTGTAATTAAGTAATTAATTGCCGTTAATTTAACATTAACTTCTGTAATGAAATCTGCTGTTCTGCAGATTGAGAGGTGTCCAAATCAGGAGCTCATTGAGTGGGGCAGCCCTGCTTATTCTAGTGGTTGTTTGGTTTTTTTTTAACTTGCAGCTTCACAAGCAGTATAACCAGTTTTGTCAATTTTCAGAGATGATGAAACAGCGAGACATTTCTGCTAATGAAAAGTGTAATTTTTCTCTCATAGTTTTCATACTTTTTGGGACCAAATAGTGCATTTTGCAGTAAGGATTTACACACACATAATTTCCACTGCTTGTAGTTCCTCAGGACCAAGTAACAATGGAATTCCAAGGTGGCTGGAGCTACTTACATGCAAGTATAGACTTTCCCAACCATGGTATGGAGCAGCCTGATTGATAACACAGGAACAGCATTCCTGTTTATTTTTTTATGTAAGGAAGTTTTGAGTATTCTCCCTTCACCTTACGCTGCATCAGTCAGGATTCTCATCTGCCTTTAAAAACCCACATGCAATTGGTTCTTCTGTGTCTTTTAGTAATGTCTGAAATGGGTCAATCTGTGACAGAGGCATAGCAGGAATGCTTTGCCATCATCCATTGCAGGGGCAATGCAGCTTTCACTGAAAAGCCAGTGATGAACAGAGCTGATAAATACCCTCAAAACACCATGGCAGGGTCACAAGGGGACGACCTGTGTAGCCACCAAGCTTCGAGCAGTGGTGGAGGAGTGAGATGCTGCAAGCCCTGCCTAACTCAAGGGGAAATCGACCCCATAAACCCAGCCTAGAGGAAGGCAGACATCTCTCAGGATTAACGTATGTAAAACCTCTCTGGCAGTAAGGCACCCCCACACAGCCAGATCTTTTCCCCCAAGGTGATGCCAAGGTCTTTTTTTAAGCAATTACCCCCATTACCTGCGGGGTGGGACATCTGCAGACAGGCTCCCCCTCCCACCCCATCAGCCTATCCGAGGTCATCACCCTGTCACAGGGTGTGTCCCACCTCGGGAAATTGGGAGGTCATATGAGAAGCTGGATATGGACTTCCTGGTGAGGCTGAATGCCCAAGGTGCTGCTGGCATTGTTGGTGTGATGACCCATGCCACCACAGTCTGCTGGTGTATAAGGAAGCTCCTGCACCTCCCAAGCATATGCCAAAATGTTTCTGACAGCCCTTGTCATGACCTGTCTCTGATATTTTTTGTCTCAGAGTTTTACCTCCTACTCTGTAATAATTTGTTCTGATGTATATCCAGATTTTCATAATCTGGATGTAGTAGCTTTCATCATGCTCAAGACTTCTCTGTTACTTGTTGCCATCAAAATAAGAAATCTGCTTCCTTAGTGACCAAAGCTGAATTGAAATGTAAAATAATGTGTCAGAAACTGGCCTATGACTGAAAGTTCAGAATAATTTACTCCATATATGTCAGTTTACACTGCAGTGCTTTCCTTCAAGAAATAAGTGTGTGTGTATATATATATGCAGCAGCCCATTCTACCAATGTTGTAATTGCCACTGCCTTCAAAGACTGTATATGATTACTCAAAAGCATTGAAACTGAGCAGTTTGTATGAATAATTGAAAGTATCCTATTTTCAGGTCTAAAAGCTCTTGTCATCTTCAGTTTTATCAGTTAAAAAAGGGTTCTCACATTGCTAATGCAACCTTGTTAATGTGAGAAAGAGTGTAAGAGGGAGACACCTTCTGTGTGCTTTGAATTTCTGTGTGCTCTGACTAAGCAGAATTTTTAAGAAAATGGTTAAGGTGTGTTTGGACACGAGTATGGAAAGACACTTTAACCAGGTTTCATAAGTGGAAAATTAATATCAAAAATAACATTTTATTAGCACTGTTAGTTCCACTCAACCTTTCAACTAAGTTATCGGAAGTTACTTTTCTGTTCTAAATTACATCATGGCTATCTTGAAAGAATTTTCTTTGTTTAACACTTAGTAAAATAAGTAACATTAGCAAAATATAATCTCTGGTTTTCCTTAAGAAGTTGGGGTTCTTCCACTCTAAGTATTGCTTTTAATTCTCTTGTGCTTCTTTGATACTGCATTGCATAACAAAACTAAGAAGAAACTGAACACTGCCCTGCTCTGCCCTTACTCTTATTTAGCATGTGCAATGGTTAAATTGGAAATTTCTACTCCGTGTGCTACATTGATGTTTAAATGGGTACTCAGAGGGTGCAGCTGTGCTTTATGTCTCTTACCAGTATGATGGTCTAAATTGAGGAAAATGTGCAGACCAGGTCATCCCTGCTGTTACTTAACATCAGTAGGGAAGTTGCCCTTGACTTTGATGGGAGCAGACCCATAGCCCATGTGCTCAGTGGAACATTACAGGATAGATGTCTCAGTAGTCTCTCATCAGGCTTGAGCTTAGCAAGCCCCAGCCCTCAGTCCCAAAAACAATGGTTCCCCTGACAAAGGGTAAATGAGACAGAGACTGTTTTCTCAAGCTAAATCAATCAAATGACCCTTTGGCAGCCTAAGAAATTTAAGGTTTTTTTGTTTTGTTGGGTTTTTTTGTGTTTTTGGGTTTTTTTTGTGTTTTTTTGGTTTTGTGTTGTTTTTTTTTTTTTTTTTTTTTTTTTTGTTTTTTTTTGTTTTTTTTTTGTTTTTTTTTTTGTTTTTTTGGTTTTTTTTTGGTTTTTTTTTTGGTTTTTTTGTGGTTTTTTGTGGGTTTTTTTTTTTTTTTGTGGAGGGGTGGTTTTTTTACTGGGGAAGAAAATTCAAGACCCATCTTGTCCATTCTGGTCTGATGGTTTTCATAGTCTGTCAAGCAACCAAGTAAACCTGGTCTGAGCACTGAATGTTCATTGTTTTTGTCACTTCTCCAGTTTCTTTCCTTCCTTCTATGTACACATGGAAGTATGAGGGAACAGAATGATGAGGGAAGGGTGACTTCTATAAGGTTTGCTGGTGGCTTTTTTGTGATGGCTTCTTGCTGGTTTGTAGACTACTTCTTGGAAAACAGCCATGTAAAAGATGTTCTCTCAGCTGGGTTTTAAGTACAGCTGAGACCAGAAAAGACACTTGTGATCCAGCATAGATGCTAAGACACCAAAGCATGGTTTCCAAACTCACTATGTGCTCATGGACCCAGCTGTAACCTCCCTGAAGCTGCTGCTGTGCTTGGCTGAGCACAGAGTCCCTCCCCACTCAGGTTGTCCTCATTTGGTGTAACAGTTAAACAAGTTTTGCTTGCTTGAATACATGTTTCCTTTAGACACACTGATGACAGTGATCACTTGTTTATGTGGACTGGAACCTTTTATTGTGATATATAACTCATGAGTGATGCCCATTCCCTACAGATGCACATGCATGTTTGCCCATGAACCTCCCATAGAGCCTGGTACACACACTTCTCCCTGAAAACTGCTCATGTGCATAATGCTTGCCAGATTGTGGCCTGGATTTATAACTAATTTCAAAACTAAATTAAATGTTTCTTCTCCAGAAGGGAAATTCTGCTGCAGAAATGTGCATCATGCAGTTGAGACATTAAAGGTTTTAATATCCGAACTCCATTAAATGAATTGTTTTATCATTTGCAGAGGATTCATTACTTTCTAAGAGGCCTTTTGTCAAATAAGCATTCTGCAAACTAAGCTAATCAGCTCTGTTCCTGTTTGTAATTCTCCCACTACAAATATTTATATTATAATTTGTCCTTCTGCTTTCCTGCCTGTCTAAGCACAAGCACATTAAAATTTTTCTGACATGCCATTCCTTTCATATGTAATAGAAAATCATAAACTCTCTGCAGTTTGTTTTTTGTAGGCCGCTGCAGAGAGTTGAACAGGACCAGCAGGAGCAACAAAGGGCCGTGCTAGCTGGTGCCAGGCATGCCACTATATCTCTCCTCACTTGTGCTTTTTTGCCCCCACACCTCACCCCAGTGCCTCCAGAAATGATGCCAGAAACTACAACCTTTGCACTGAGCTTGTGGTGCAGAGTGGCTGGATTTGGAGGGAGGATATTTGGCTTGTTGTGGACGATAAGGCTACCCACTGTGCTGGGGGTCCCCATGATGCTCTTGTCTCCAAAGTGGCCTGCTGGCCCTGTGCCCAGGCTCTGCAGGACAGGCTGCCACCAGCACACGTGCTCACTGGCACAGCAGCCTGGGCATGGACTCTGTGAGGTGCCCCAGGGCACACTGTTGCTGGCACTTGGCATCTGTGGCTGTCAGCAGCCAGACAAGGTGGCTCAGAGCTGGCTGGCACATGGCCCTGCACACACGTGGCAGTCAGGAGCTGGAGGAGAGGGCCAGGCATCCCCTGAGCAGGTTTGTCCCCTCCTCACTGTGCCCCTTGCTGCTGTGCCATCAGCATGAACCTGGGTGCAGTGATGTCACTGGCCACCCCCTGTGCTCCTTGACCCCCTCAGTGTCCTCAGCTCTGCTCCCAGCAGACAGAGCTGGACTGAAGAGAGGTCCTGAGGGCCGAGATCATCAGAGCTCAGGCAGGGCACTTGGCATTCTCTGCTTGCAAGGGGAACATGGCAGCCTGACAGAGACCTTTCTGGACTGTGTCAAGGGTTATCAAGCAGCACAAGACAATTAAACCTCACTATGTGTGGAAAGCAATACGGGTGGCATTTGTGGGGGGGACATGGGAAGCTTTTCTGATGAGAGCAGGAATGCTGCTTGTCCCACCTGACTAACCTGTGCCTTAACTATGCTTGTTGTTTGCAGGCGTTCACGATTCAGGGGCAGTATGCCATCCCTCATCCAGACGTGAGTCCAGCACATGTAAATTACTCCCTTTTTGTTCCTCTCCCTCTTATTTGTTCTGGGCAGCATTTGCTTTCTACACTTAGCAATAAAGACACGGCCTAAGAACACCTTTCCTGACCAACACACTGTATAGCCAAGTGTTAGCCCAGCTGCATCTCTTACCTTGTGTAATAATTGCTAGAAAGTACAATGGCCCAGGAACAAATGACAGTTTTCTTGGTCTTTTTGCATGTGATATATTTGAGTTCTTTTAATGCGTAATTCTACAGTAATTAGTTAATATTAACAATAGCCATTACATGTAATAACAGTAGAGATGTCATTTATAACCAGTTTGGTTTTTTTTTTTTCTTTTCTCTATGATAGATTAGAATGAATGATTAAACCTTTTATTTTTCAATATAATTTTAATTAATCCAGTTTTAGAACACTTAAGATGGTTTCTCTGCTCTGAAATAATTCCATTTGATTGGTTAGTTCTAATTTCCCATCCTGCCCTGCAGTTGACCAAGCTTCACCAGTTGGCTATGCAGCATCCCCCCTTTACTCCCCTTGGGCAGACCACCCCTGGTTTCCCTGGTACGTACCCATCACCCCCTGGGGATGTCCTTCTTCTTAACAGCTTTGTTTCCTGTGGTCATTACATCATTTTAATAATAAATGTGGTCAATGACCAGCAATCCTTCCGTTTTTACACATTAATCTCTTTTCTTCCCTCCCGTACCTCTGTTACAGTTCCTTTCATCATTACTAAAATGTGCTTTGTTTGTTACTTTTATTAATCACAACTGCTTCATTTGTGCCCTTGGCTAAAATCCCTGAGTTTCTTCTGTTCAATCCTCACAAAGTTATTGTGGACCATACAGTATGTACCAGTTGGTTCTGAGGGAAGTGCTTGGGCGTGCTTCTTGTCCATGCTTCGGTGACATGGATCAGAGAGAAGCAAACGTGGGAAAACAGTTTGTACTCGTGGCACAGAAACACCACTTAAAGAAACTGTGGCATGCTGAAAGTTGAATTCTTGTGCAGTCAAATGGCTTGAGTGCATCTGTAATCATCACTGCTGGGACAAGTGCCTCACTTCCTACTAGATAACACAGATATAGCTACAAAATGCTATGGAAATTTTGTTAAGGACTTAAAATTTGCTCCATACTTAATAAAGCTGAGGCTGAATTCTTGATTGAAGAGCAAGAACTCACTTAAGCCTGTAAATGAACATTTTTACTGTGCTTCACAACATACATGCTTGGCATCTAAAAACTTCACAGAAGTGCATCTGTACTGGTACATGCTTTGTATGGCAAATAACATTTTATCACATACATCACAAATCCTGTGAGCAACTTGACTATTTGATATTCAGTGTGAACTAAGCTTATGCAATTCATAATTGAATGTAAACAAAATGAGTCACTTTTTTCTAGAGTATTTATTTTTTGTATGTTCTAGTTAGAAATTACTATTTTTGGCATATCTTTACAGATAAGACAATAAACACAAAAAAAAAAAAAAAAAAAAAAAAAGAGAAAAATTCATGACATTAAAATATACTTTTGTTTCTTTGTGATGTATCTGATAAAATACCTACAATACTAAATGGCCTTTCCTAGCTTTGTATTTTCCTTATTCTTGTCATTAACATCCTGCTCCTTAATCTTTTCCTGGTTATATTTGTGAGATGTACGTGTCTGTAATGTTACTGTGTGTTAGAGCAGTAATTCCATTTTTCCTGAGCATTTTCCTTTTGTCCACCCAATTTACAAACAAATGTATGCAGCTTAGAGTACTTTGTCCATTTCCCTTCCAAAATTACCCTTCCCAACAATTCTTCAGCAACTAATCCCACATATAGTTTCTAGATTTTCTTAGGTAAATTTCTTTGTCTTTTTTTTTTTGTTGTTGTTGTTATTTTTCATAAATATGTATTTTGTTCAGCTAATTATTCATTTGACATCCACTTTAATTTTCCATATTCTAGAATTCCTAGTAGACAGGTCCAATTTCAGCCATCCATTAATTTCTCAATTGATGTGTTTAGAACAAGCTTCCAAGACTATTTTTGAGGAAAACCTTCATTTTCTAGAAGCTTTTTATGATGACCTTGTGGAATCTCATGTGACATTTGTTGCTTTGGTGGCTTAAAGGTTAATTAAAATAAGACTCATTTTAAATGAGCCCAGCCCTCTGAGTTTTGCATCCTTTGCTTTTTTTTCTGTTTCACTAGCAGTTCTCAATTTTTCTTTGCTCCTTTCTTTTATCTTTTTTTTTTCTCCTTTCTGTATGTTTCCTTCTTTAAAATTTCATTTGTTGTGTCTTGCCCTTCTTGCAAACAGCTGGCGTAACATTTTCCCTCTGTCCCCTGAATAGGACTGGATGCCACTACTCCAACCAGTTCCCATGAACTTACTATTCCCAATGATGTAAGTGGACCAATAGTCCGTATCTCTTTCTCTTCTCTCTCTCCTCTGCCACCAGAGGGGACACCTGTGATCTTTGGCTGATCTGTAAACACCAGCCCCAGAATAAACTGTGCAGCACTCAGCCTGTGGGGAGGGTGTGAGGGGTTGGTGAGGTGCTGGATGGCAGCGGCAGGAGTGACTGTCCTCTCCCTTGATGTCAGTGCCACGGGGCCTAACCGGCTTCCTGGAAGCCTGGGTTCCCAAAACTCATCTCTCAGGTGGCACTGGCACGGGTGGTCTCAGCAGAGGGGCCAAAGGGGGTGGAGGAATGTGCAGCCCCATGTGCTCTGTGTTGGGCTGGAGTCCTCGATGCCCATCTCCCACACTTACCCAAGATGGCATTTTTCCTGAGCCAAAATGCTACTTTGGAAATGTAAAGTGCAGTATAAGGATTTATTTAAAAAACAAGGACTAGAAACACTCCTGCTCCAGCAGCTCTGGGTTGGCTGTGATTGACAGGCCCAGTGTCCATGTGCAATATGGTGCTGAATCTTAAAACAGTTCAAAATGCCCAACTAATATGCTGGGCATCACATAAAAATGCCTTCCCCTTTAATTCAATTTCATTGCACACAGGGTTGGGGTTTTTTTTAGGTTTCATTATAAATGAGTTACTTGGAAAATGCAAGTTATCCCCTCCAGTAAAAAAAAGCTTTGAAGCACGAGTGGGATCACAAATAGCAATTATATTACTTAAGAGATACTTAAAATGTTGTACAATCCCTATAAACTCAGTGGCAATGACTTACAGTAAGAAAAAGCTACAAAATCACAAAGAAGTGGAGGTGTGAGTGCTGTGATTTCATAAGCTTTCTGTTACTTAAAAAATTCCCTGCTGATTTAGCAGTTCCTGCTTTGCAACCATGTTCATTTTATGTTGAGTATTTTTTAGGAGCATCTTCTTTAGCCTTACAGCACAAGTTTCTTAATTTCACTTTCAGGCAAATGTTGTTCTTGCCATCAGAGATGTAAATCCAGGGTCACTCTTCTTACTTACCTTCTTTTGGGGTTCATAGCAGAGAGAGGGAGAAAGTTGGCCCTCGGTCCTGTAGTGCAATAGAAAAATCATTTCTAAAATCATCAGTTCTCATCCATGTAGTGGGAAATGCCCCAGCTCAGCACTGTCAATGAAAAGCAAACATGAATCCACATGATGTTTCTCACAGAAGGTTTTTCTGACTGCACAGTGTGTGTCTTGCTGTTGTTGCTAAAGGAGCAAAGCCAAGCCCAAAATGGGGTTAGGCTTAGGAAGAGACTGCTGGAGCTCTACAGGTGGTGAGAGGGAGTGCTGATGTTTGGATGGTGTCAAGGTGTGCATTAGAGGACCAAAAGGTTGGTGCTGCCCACCTGAACTCTGTGTGCCTGTCTGTGTGTGCATACCCAGAATTCCAGAGCAGAAGGAAAAACAGGCTCTTCTCCTATCAGGTAGCAGGAGCTGCTTGGGAATTTTGCAGGTGCCTTCTCTGAGGTCTCCCAGTGTGACCATGCATACTGGTGTCCTGTTTCTCTGTCACAGCTGCACTAGGGCTGCTCTCCAGGCAGCCCAGTGCCAAAAATGTATTTCTTTGTGTCAGCAGTGGTGTGACCAGCAGGACCAGAGCGGTAAATGTCCCCCTGTGCTTGGCCCTGGTGAAGCCACACCTCAAATACTGTGTTCAGTTTTGGGCCTCACAGTTCAGGAAAGACATCGAGGTGCTGGTGTGAGTCCAGAGAAGGGCAATGAAGCTGGTGAGGGAGCAGGGTGGGGAGGCACCAGCACCATCAATCAGATGCTGTGTGTGTGTGGAGGGAGGTCAGTGTGGGAGAGGCAGCAGCAGCTGTGCAGCAAAGCCTGCGTGAGCAATTGGACTTCGCTTTTCCAAGGATCTCCCAGTCCCAGTTTTGATGGACTAGCCATCAGTGTGCCACAGTGATTGTTTATCTGGCTGAAGGGGAAGGAAGCTGCAGGCAGCCCTGAAGCTGCCCATGGTTGGTCCCCTGCCTGCTCCAGCTCCAGGGATCCTCGGTGCTGCATGAGTTCCACAGCTTTCTTATCATTTCTGCTTATCTGTGTAAAAGTCCAGCACACGTGAGAAAACCATGACACTTGTAAATATCTACATGCTTTGCAGCTACCAGAGAAATCATAGCTACATGTGCTACATACTTCTTCATACTTTTTAAGACCAAGACAATGATAAGCATGCCTCAGTAAGAACATGATAGAGCAAAATCAGATATGAAGACAATGAGACTAGAGAGCCTAGTCTACAGCAAACAGATATTATTAGTCTTTTACAAATTACATAGCTTTGTATTAACATAAATTTTCCTCACTCCCTCTGCCATTTAGGCAGTGACAGAAATTTATTTTTCTGTTAATAATTTCTGTAACAACATAATGCTGCTTTCTTCATATAATATGCTGACAATTGCAGTGAACCTGTTGCTCAATAACAAAGAGATACTAGAGAAAAAGAAAAAAATGTATGTTTTACAGACAGTTATTTTCCACATGCTAAAAGCTGAGGCTTCCTCTCCAAATAATGAATTCAGAAGAATTGCCTTTCTAGGTTTTTTCATAATTTCTATATAACTCCAAAAAGATAAAAAAGAGGACAGTTCTCCCAGTTCATCTCAGAAGTCACCTTGGTCATCATCTAGTATCTCATTTTGCTCATCAAAGCCTCTTACAGGGGAATTTGGTTGCCTTTCTTTCCTTGCTGGGATCTTGTCTGTCCTTCCATTGCTGCCCAAGTTACACAATATAAGTATGTTTCACCTAAATCCCAGAATGAAGTGACATAAACAGGTCCTTTAAGGAATCTTAAATGGAAGAAGAGATGGCACCCTTGGGTGTAAATACTAGACGTCTTAAGATTTCATAAGTCAATACCTCAAAACATCCATTGAGAGTAAATGAACAAACCAATAATAATCGAAAAATCTGTCTCATAAAAATTAGGCGTATTTTGATTATATGTGGGAGAGGCAGTCAGGGACAAGCAACAGGAAACAACTTACCCCACAGAAAGCACCAAGAACATTTTACGGCAGCTATAAATCTCGTCACTACTCCATAGAAACAGAAGTGTTAATCCATCCAAGATGGATATGGCAGACTTGAAAAACTGCCTTTATTTCCCTATGGTACCTTAAATACTTTCCTGCCAGTGAGTAGGACCCTCATGTGCCAAATGTTCTCGGAGCAGCCAACATGTTTTCTCAGCTTTCTATATGGCTTACTGCAAATTCTGTGCAATTATTATGGTCCAGATTTTGATTTGTTGTGGCAAGAAAATTTCTTAACATTATTATTGTTTTATTCTTAAGAGATACAGAGTATTTAAGCATCTTTTTCCAGACTCTGTTGCAAGTTTGTTAAGAACTTCCTCATTAGTTTGTGTATTCTGCCTCATCAGGTATTTCCCCCTATAGAGTACTCTGCCCCAGACCTTCTAGTTAAAAAACACAAAACAGACCAACCCAAACCTGAAACTAACAGTTTCAGCCTCTGTCTTTCTGAAAAGAGATTGAAGAGTCTCATTCATGATGAGCACCTGCTTACTCAACTAATGCAGAGGTTTGGCCAAAGCAAATGGACTTGTGTTGGCAGTAGGGAACCTGGGGGAACCATGAGTACCTGTGGACAGATGTGGCCAACCCCTCTGCTCCTGACAGCAGATACCAAGTTGCAGAGGCTAATTCCCTTTTTACAAGCACTACATTATAAGAAAGGAAACTGATTCTTTTTTACCAGTGTTTCAAATCTCCATGCTATTTCCTCTGGCAGTCAATGCTCTGCAGCATTGAACTCTTTTATTAAATTCTGTCCGTATATATATGTAAAGCATTTATATTTAGCATTATGGGGAAGATGAAAAAAAAAAAAAAAAAGGAAGAGAGGTACCTGAACCAGAGATGCCATAGCATATTGGGAACAGCTATTGGCATCAGTAACTTAAAGGTGGGAGGAATTATAGGAGACCTTTGAATCCCACCCTTTAAGAGCCCAGACTCCTGACTCAGTCCTGTTTCCATTCGTGCCAGTAGAACTTTACTGAAGAACAGAGTAAAGCTAGAAAAAGGCAAAAAGCAGAACATGTGTTTTAGGGTTGGTTAGTTTCTAGTTTTTTTGGCACAAGGAGAAATGAGGTATGTTGAGGTTGGGGAAGACAGACATAGGTGGTGTAGAGAAAGTGGAAAGGGAACCATTTTTACCTGGAGCTCACAGATCAAGGAGGGTACACCTGAAATTTTGGGGTGTACAAACAAATCCTGATACTTACACACAACACATCAACAAGCTCTGCAAGTCACTGCCATTGCCCTTGGACAGCGAAAGGAGAAACAGGTTCAAAAAGAAATTGTCAGACAGATGGACTACAGAGCATAAAGGCAGAGATAGCAGCTACTAAGGTCTGTAAGCCTTAGGAGGGAATCGGAAATACCAGTGAAAACTTTATTTTATACCTCACACTGGTTTGTTTGTTTGTTTGTTTGTTTGTTTGTTTTTTTCCTTGTAAGGGTGGGCTACTGCCACAGTCAGAGAGAGACTACTGGGCTTGATGCACATCTGATATGAGCTCTTCCAGTCAGGTCTTGAGAGAGTCAAAATATACATACCTGTACATACTATGTGTGTGTGTGTACATATGTGTAGATTATAGATATTTGTAATAGAAGTGTTCAAAGAATCACAGAGTGGGTCAGGTTGCAGGGACCACAATGAGTTGTCTGATCCAACCTCCCTGCTTCAGCAGAGTCACCTTAGAGCACGTGGCACAGGATTGTCTCCAGATGGTTCATGAATATCTTTAGTGAGGGAGACTCCACAACCTCTCTGGACAACCTGTCCCAGTGCTTGGTCACCACACAGTGAAAAAGTTCTTCCTCACATCCATGTGGAACTTCCTGTCCATCAATACTTGCCCATTGATTGCCTCTTGTCCTATTGCATGGCACAACCAAAAAAAAAAAGCCTGGATCCACCCTCTTGGCACCCTCCCTTTAGATACTGACATTCATGAGGTCCCCTCGTTCCCTCTCAGTCATCTCTTCTCAAGGCTGAACAGGCCAAGTTCCCTCAGCCTTTCCCAATAAGAGAGATGCTTCAGTCCTTTACTCATCCCTGCACTGGATCTGTTCCAGAAGCTCTGTGTCTTGCTTTTCCTGAGTAGCCAGAACTGGACACAACACTCCAGCCAAATATGGCCTCACCAGGGCTGAGTAGAGGGCAGGATGACTTCACTTGATCTGGGGACAATGTTATTTATTCCTAATGCTCTCCAGGATCTCATTGTCCTTCATGGCCCCAGGGGCACACCGCTGGTTCATGGACAGCTTGTTGTCCACCAAGACCCCCAGGTCCTTCACCACAGAGCTGCTTTCCAGCAGGTCAACCTCTACATTTGTTGAATTTCAGAAGGTTCTTCTCTGCCCATCTCTCCACCCTGTCGAGGTCCCTCTGAAGGGCTGCACATCCCTCTGGGGTACCAGCCACTCCTCCCAGCTTTGTGTCATCAGGGAACTTGCTGAGGAGGCCTCTGCCCCTTCATCTGAGTCGTTGATGAACAAGTTAAACAATACTGGGCCCAGTGCTGAACCTTGGGACACACCACAAGTGACAGACCTCCTGGACCCTGTGTCACTGATGATTATATTTGTTAGTAAGTATAGTATTAGACTACAGTGTATAGTAGGCTTGGTAACATACTCTATGGTTTGGCTCCTCTCCCAAAATGGGCGAGAGGTGTTTGGATGCAGTTTGACATGATTCCATCTCAGAGCAAAGCATCTCAGGCAGGTGTCTCTGTGTAAAACCAAATGCCCATAACCAAATGTCCCTTGAACTTCTGCAAGAACACAACGGCTCTTGAATACTCAGATACTGCTCAAATTTCAGTGGAAGTAACATGTAATGAGGAAGGCACACCAGAGAGAGCCCAAGCCCTCAGCACTACTATCCTTCCTGCATGGCAGATGGAATTGTGTGTTCTGCACAAGCCACAGGCCATGTCATAGAGAGTGTCCAAGCATCCTGTTGTCACAGTAATGAAGGGTGACTTTGGAGAGCTTCAGGCCAAAGGACCCCCAGCACATACAAGTGGCAGTTTGCTGAGTGACCCAGCAGGTTCCTTCTCTGCCTGTGCTCTGGTGCTCTCCTGGCCTGTGCCAGCTTCCCTCCCTGCAAACCATGGAGCCCAGTGAGACTTGAGGCATCAGAAGCAGAGGCTTAGGGATCCCTGTGCTGCCCACAGGTAGCCAGTGCAGGCACACTGGTGTGCTCACAGACAGGCCAAAGGGTTCCTGGTGAACCACACACCAATCCTCTGCACTGCCATGTATAGTCAGTCACACACTAAGAGAGATCCTTGGGATAAGGACAGGGAGCTCAGCAAGCCCCTCCTGTTGTAACAGGATGGGAAATCCTGTGTGCATTTCCTGCCACCACATTTTTCCCCCCTCCTCGTGGTTGCTCCTCTTGTGCTTGTCACAACTTAGTCGTTGTTTCAGCTACCTGGGTATCCACTTTGGCTTTCTGTTTGTCCCTGAGTCTGAAGCAAGGATTGTGTTCGGAGGTTTTTCTTCTTTGGATAAAATGTCTGGACAATGTGAATCTGTTTTAGGCCAGTTACTCCAAGTACTACAGTACCACAAAGGGTAACATGTCAGGGCCTGAAGCAGTGGGAAGAGTAGGAAGGGAAGGGCAGTCTCTGCATCTTGGCATATCCTTCTGCAAAACAGGCAACATTATCGCAGCATCAACAGACCTGTAGAGCAAAGTTTCCATTTTCTGCTCATTCTGCCCATGGATGAGCTTCTCAGCACCCATCCTTCCTTAACACAGAACAAAACCCCCTCCTCACCCTTACAGAAACCAAAATATCTCAGCCTCAGCTGCTGACTCTATGCCCACTTGCTCCTGGGGGATCTCCGTGCTGGAGGAGCAACACCCTGGGATACACATGACACACACAGAGCTCAGGCTCATTCCTATTCACAAAATTAGAGTTTGGGTAAGCTTCTTAAGCTTAAAGGAAGGCAGACAAATTTCAGTCTCTTCCTATGCCTGCTTCTGCCTGCAGTCAGAGAGCTGTAAATCCCACTGACTTTAATGCACAGTACCTGGCCAAGCAAGAACCATGTGTACCCAGGGAGGTGTAGGGCTGTCAGCACTCTGGAAAGGTGCAGAGCCACATGCAGCAGCTTTGGATGGTCACCCTGACTTCCAGCTGCTCTTGGCTGGCTGTTGCCATTGGCAAGTTTGTGCCAGGGCTATGGTTTGGTTTTCTCACCATCAGAGCATGCTGACATTTTCTGCCATGGGAGACAATGAAACAGTCTTGAAATACCAGAAATAAGATACTGACTTAACCAAGTAGCAGCAAAACTGGATCTAGAGGCATATGACCATAGAGCCAATAGACTGCACTAGTGATTCCTTCCAAACAGCAGAGCAAAAAATCTTTTTGTTTTGCTAGTGAGCTGCTCATAACCATGCTTTTAGCAATACTAGAGATTGCAGTTAAGTGGTTTTTGCTTGTGTCTGTGGCACTAATCTCAGTCTTTGTCCCGCTCCAGTTAATAGGCTGCATTATTGGCAGACAAGGCAGTAAGATAAATGAAATCAGGCAGATGTCAGGAGCGCAGATCAAGATTGCTAATGCCACAGAAGGCTCCGCAGAACGACAAGTTACAATCACAGGATCCCCTGCAAACATCAGCTTAGCACAGTACCTCATTAATGCAAGGTAAGTTGGCTTTGTAAGTGATCATGCTTCTGCCAGATTGCTCTGTCTGCTCTCCAGCAAATGTCTGTCCTGGGTAGATCCAGAGAGTTGCTTTGCAGTGTTCATTTTGCGTAGTATTACTCAATTCCTAATGGTTTGTACAAGCCTGTATCATTAGAACCTGTGTTTGCTGTTGGTTTATATGGAAAGGAGCTTAATCTGGTGCAGTTCCACGTACATGTTGAATGACAAAAGCTGCAAAATCTGAATACTCATATTAGCATCCACCTAAAATATTGGTGGATAGATTAAATGAAATGACAATCATAAATTGTTTAGAGGAAAATACTGTTCACAGACCCATTTTACTGTCCTGAATGGCAAATATAGTGAAACAGATTGCAATATAGATTTAATTTACCAAGTGGAAATTGCCACTCAGAATTGATAAACTGACATTAGGTTGCTGAAGAGGCACAGGATTTACTTTTTCAGAGACAGCACCACAAATCTGTAAGAAGCATTCCCTAATGAGACAGGGGGAGACTATCTGCTTCTCCACTTCCTGGTCCCAGAATTAATGAAAGCTCTGGCTGTTTAGCTAAGCCATGGTGATGGCTTAACAGTTTTTATGTGATTATTTAGAAAAATATTAAAATTGATACCACTTTTATTTGCAATTATGCAGAGAAGAAAGTGCAATGGATATAGTGCTGTCTCATAAATCTACTTGTAAATGCTGGACTGAGGCAATATATGGTGGGGGAGTGGCTATGTAATTTATGGTACTTTTTTCTTTTATTTTCTTTTTTCCCTCCACAAAAATCCTGTGATATGAACTGAGCTTTGTGTTTAACTATGTTTGCTGTTGAGGTAGTACAAAGTATGTGATTTATGTGGGAGCTGCAGTCACAGCAGGTGTGTGGCTTCCTGTGGTCCAGCCTCCTCTCCATCCCAGTTTTATAGAGCACCACTGCAATGGTTGGAGTGGAGGAACGGAATGTTTGTGCAGCTCTGTGTTATAGCAGACAGAAATACTCCTTTTTATAATTTAGTCTGAAAGCAGCTTCCTAGGGAAAGATATATTTAGGGGTGGCACTGTGCAAACTAAGGTAAACCATTTCCAGAATCTTAAAAACAATCTACAGCTCTTTTGATTTATATTCTTTGTAGCAAATATAAGTCACTTCCATAAGCCCTGTAATCAAATAAAAATGTGTTCCCTCCTTTAACCCTTAAGGATATGTTCTTCTCTTGGTGTTCAGGGATTCCCCACACATCGAGACGAGACTAGATCCCTTCATTTTTAGTTGCACAAACACCATATGGCATGCATCTGGATCTCGGAAGATAACAATTTAGGATCTTGAAGACAGCTAAAGCATGCAAATAAAATAATGCACTAATTAATGAAGTTGCAGTGAGCTGCTCACCAGAGACAGAAACTCTAGTGAACAAAACTGTTTGACTCACTTTAGAAAAGTCTGTGAACTCTCACACTTCTGTTGGTTACTGTTTAATGATTCTTGTGTTGGAATGGGATCTATATGAGGTCTTTAACATACTTTCGCAAAGAAGAAAACTCCTCAGCAGTCACATACCACGGATCTCTATCTATACCCTGTGAAACCAGAAACAAAGTACTTTGTTCCTGTTCAATTTCTAGATAGAAGTCATTTGTTACCATCATCTACAATAAACCATCATATATTATTATGTACCATGTGTTGGAACTGTATTTAGATGAAGTGACTTCATTTGTAAATGAAGACTCTTAAAGTAATGTGTAATAAATTAAGCTGTAAGGTAACATAGGTAATTAAGGTGGCTTTTTCATTTTAAAAAGTGACACTGTTCCAGACCTCTCCTTTCACATGAGACATTGCCGTCCAGCCAAGTGCCACCACAGCAGCAGTGTGAGTTCAGTCACACTGGAGGAAAACTGAGAAGCTGTGAGGCCGGTTTACTCTAGTGAGATTTAGGTGCTGGGGCAGGACAGAGGTGCAGAGCCAGGCTGCTGCTGTTGCTGCTGCTGCTGCTGCCTCTGTGGGCTGAGAGCCACCTCCCAAACCTGCCACAAGTGATGCTGTCTCTTTTAAAGACAGTGGCATAAAACAGCTTTGGGAAGAGACAAGTACAGCACCTAGACTGCTCAAAGTGTGGTCTGATATGTGAAAATAATAACTACAAGAAATAACAGCTGTATAAGCATTCAGCATAAAGTAGATCTTTTTCTCCCCTACAAGATCTATTCTTCATGGGAATTGGTTTCCAGGGCCAGTATTTCTGCATAAACCAATGCCTTTCAGCAACATAAGATGTAAAAAACCAAAATTATCTATCCACAGTATTCCTGAAACATATTGCGTGTATCTTTAAGCTATCCTCCAACCAAAGTTGCTATCTATAGAATAATTTATCAGCTTGCTTTAAGACTTTTATTGCAATCTGGTATTGGATATGTACATAGTATATTCTAAATTATAGATATATAAATATATTGATATAATATCAAGACAGAGATTTAAATCTTTCTAAAGTATTGGTTTGATTCTGTATTGCTTACCCGAGCGCTGGCCTCTGTACGAATAGAGCGTGTCTTAGTTTGTTTGCAGTAGAAATGTCTTTTTTCCTGTAAAGCCTTCTGCCTCTTTAACTGGTCTCCACTGTAGTAACTAGATTTTCATTACCCAATTCCATCTTCTTGCTTTTATTAAGATTGAACTGCAGTTTAGTTTTCCTGTGTAATATCTGACTTTGAATTATAAATGAACTTAGCCAGCAGCACTTGCTCCTTGTTGAAGGGCAGTTTCCTGAAGGTATTTTTTACAAGAGGTTCACGCACAGACCCAACAGGACTGCCAAAGCCACACCTGCTCTCTTCTCCTCACCAGTTTCAGGTAATGCAGGATGTGGCCTTCAGTGTATGTATTCAGAAGGTGCAGGCCTGCAAAGGGACAGTGTAAAATTGTCCCTGTGAAATTTTGTATGAAGGCTTCCTCAGCCCCTTTCACATGCAACGTTCTTGCATCCACAGCTGGTTTGAGAAACTGCCACTGTCATGGGACAGCTGATAGCTAACCTGATGACCTCCCAGCTTATGCATTGCCACCAGTAATAAATGGGAAACAGGGCAGATTACTGCTACAGTTGTACCTGTAAGAGTAAACCAGAGACAGGGAGTTGGAATGGCTGCTACCAACACCAGCATTTTGGCCTGTGGGATCAGTTCTCCCTGCTGGTGCAGGAAAAAGCTTAGGCTCAAACATGCCCCCCTCTATATCAGTAAGGATTTTTTTTTTTTTTTTTGGTTTTGTTAAATGCACAGCAGACAAAATTGGAGTCACTGAAACACTGAGTCCTGCACTACCTTTCTATGGGCCTCCCTCCCAGAATAATACTGAGTAATACTGAAAAATCCATCTGTATAAAATGAGTTTTTCAAAGCATACTAAGGTATCACATGTAGCTCCTACACCCCCAGGTCAAAGATGTACACTGGAATTGGAGTCTCTGATTCAGTGGTCTTGACATAAACCCCTCTGTATGAGTAATGGCGTGTAGCATGGCCAACAGCACAAGGGTGCACTTATCTCTGCTTAGAAAAGATAAGAGTTGCTCATCCATGAGGACAGATAAAGACTTTGGGGTAGGAAAATCAAAACCTCACCTCTCTCAAAGGAGTCTGAATTTCATGCACTCACCCTCCTTTCCTCCCACCTCCTCACAGAAGATGCATTCCTTCCAGCTTCCCAGCAAAAGCTGCTGAGGTGTTTGTGCTCCAAGAGCCCTCTTTTCTTTGTGGAGAAGAGGGGAGCTTGGTGCTCAAGCATTTCCCTCTCTCCTCCACACTCCTCTCCCTAGCTCAGACCTTTTTCAGGTGTCCTTCAGGCTCTCCATCAGCAGCAGTGCTTTGGGAAGCTCTAGCCCAGCATCTGCATTCCCTGCGTAGTGCTGGTTGATCCTTGCATCCTTGCACGAGGCAGGCAGTGTGCTGGCCATTGCCTTTCCCTGGCAATGAATGGCCATGGGGCTGTTACTCTCAAAACTGTGTCTAGGGTGAGGAAAAGAGAGGCTCTTCCAAGCCCTGTGTGGGGTGACCATGTTTCCTTCCCAGCCTGGCTACAGCTGCTCTCCAAGCCTGCTCACCCAGTCCCCAAGAGGGACTAGCACAAATCCTGTGCTGGGAAGCCTTCCTGGGCCTGATGAGCTGTGGTAAGAAAGCAGCAAGTCCTCTGTATGGCCAGCCAGCAGCTTCACTCTGGAAGCAAGGAGCTGCTACAGTTCCTCAGCTCACCTCAGGAGAAAACACAGGAGCTTGACAAGTTAGTAATTGCCAAAAAGACAACCCCAAACTTCCTAGGAATACACATGTAGCTGTAGCTAGAAAAAGTTTTCTAACCCATGGTCCTATTTCTATGCTAGGCTGCCATAGCTCCCAGCTGGTCACCTGCAAAAAGCATCCTGAAATTAGTATTTGAGGATTTTGCCGACCCAAAAGCCAGTGCACAAACTGCAACAAGCAAATGGGCAAAGGGAGGATTTATCTAGGAAAACATTTTGGCATATGAAAAAAACAGTGTGCCCTTGAAATTACTGTATTTTAATGTCTGAAAATGTACAGAAAAGCAGAAATATATGGGCCAAACTCATCTTGCCTGCTGATGGGTGGAGTCAGATTAAAGTGAAGGTGGTTTGAGTCCTAAATCCTCCCAAGAGCCCATCACTGCCCTGGGCTGGGAGGTCGGGTCAGTCTCCAAGTTCCTGGTGCTGGTGGGGTCTGTCTGAGGATGTGTCTGTTGTATCCATGTAGTACCTTGTTTGTCAGCCTGAAAGCTTTGTCATGTCCACTGTAACCACCACACAAGCTCAGAAAGGATACCACTGCTGTGCCAGCCGGGGTGTTCTTCAGTGTTCCTTTTCACTAATTTACTTATAACTAGATTGCCTAAATATTTTGTTGTGATATACAAAAAAAAAGTCTGGGGAAAGTACAAACCGAAGTGAACACACCGGCTAATCTGGTTTGTTTTATATGAAAAATGCACATTGACCTCACAGTGAATGAAATTAAAAACTAACTCACTTAAAAAACAAACCAAAAAAAGAAACCCAAAACAACCAAAACTTTATGCCTTAAATGGAAGCAGCAAATTGTTGCTCAGTCTCCTCTCATCCTAGCAAAATGACAAAGGGTTCTATTTATGTCACAAAATTGACAAATTGAAAAAAAAAAAAAATACCAAAACCCCCGCGTCCCCCTTTCAAAAATACCCTGATTTTGAAAAGCAAAATTTACCATATCAGTGCTGGGGAGTAAACTTCATAGTTATTTTAAGTTTTCTTAAGTTTCGTTTTTTCCATCTTTTTGCCATTACCTGCATTCCTTAGATTTCTTTTTTTCATTTGTAAAACGAACTAGCAACACCCCCATACCCTCTTCCTTTTTTTTTTTCTTTTTTTTCCCTGTTCTGAAAGAACTTTAGAGTCTCAGTAATGTTTTCCCCATCAAATCATGGAAAACCCTTTTGTTATTTCTCTTCTTTAACACATAACATGTTCCTCCTTTGACCCTCATTTTCCCTTTTTTTCTCTCTTTCCCCCTTCTCCTCCCACTCGTCTGTTCCCCCTCGTCCACCGATCTAATCCTGGATCCTGCCCTTTCGTGGTTGCTGTCCGTCCTTCCCTCCCTCCCTCCTTCCCTTCCTCCCTCCCTCCTCCTCCTCCTCCTCCTTCTTCTCCCGGCCCCACCGCCCTGGCTGAACCCTCCCAACCTGTTTGTTCCTCTTCCTCTCTTCGTTTGCAGCTTAGAGATGGCTAAAGTCAGCACCCAGACCGCTTCCGTCACGACCCCTGTTGACCTCAACATGAACCTCTCTCAGTCTGCCACCCCTACCTCCACCCCCACCTCCATGGCCGTGCTGGCGGCCGCCTCCGCCGCTACCGTCAGTACCCCCCCTCCCCTACCAACTCTGCCAACCACCCACTATGCCGTTCCTGTCTCCAGTCTGCTTGGCATGAAAACTGTCCCACTCCTGGCACTAAATGCCGCGGCCGCCGCGGGGGCCACGGGGAGTTTGTCCGCTTACACTGCCAAAATTCCTTCGACCAGCGGGGTTAAGAAATCTGACCGCCAGAAGTTTGCTCCATATTGAAGGGATGAGACACAATGCAAGCTTTGCCAGCTCTGCCAAGAGTCTGTGGTAGATCCTAGTTTATCGAGGAAACAATACGGCATCTTTTCTTTTCTGTTCGGTTGCTAGTGTTAACTGTTGCCGCCTCAAGTCGTCTTCCGCTCTCCATAACACCTAACACAGGCACCACCTTCCAACTAGTTCCAACAGCCAGCAGGTGCCGGCCCGGGCTCTTTCTCCCCGGACACGTCCCTCCCAGGGGCTGCGGCCAGGGCGAGGCAGGGCTGCCCCAGCCCAGCGAGGGAGATATGCTGAAGAGAAGGGAAAAACGTAAATGAGGCAAAACGGTGACAGCCGGGCCCTGCTCCAGCAATGCTGCCCGGCATGAAAATACACTTAGATGCATTTGCAGGGATCCCTCCAACTGCAGAACAATTCCTTATGGCAAACTAGCATCTTCAATGTATTTTTGCTATTGCTAGAATGTGCAAATCTGGCACTTCTGATGATCTCTCGTGCCCCGGCAATGCCCTGTGAAGTGCTGCTGGTCCCCTCAGTCCTCCCAAAAGGCCTGGAAACCCCCATCCCCTTATCCCAAAATCTGCCTACATGCAGGAGATGGGGGTTAGGAGGTACCAACTTCAGGTGCTTCTGCATACAACAAGTGAAGCTTTATGGTCTGAGGAAAACTGCTAAATTAAAATGACTGTAAAACAGTAAGGAAAAAAATATCAGGCACCTGTGCCTTTCCACATGATTCTTTTACAGGGTGAAACCAATTTTCTCTACTTTGGAAAAAGGTAATTTTAAGAACTCTGCTTTAGGGAGGGAGGGAGGGAGAGAGAGAGAGCAGGCTCCTCCTTTTGCACTCAGATGTTTTACATACACCACCAACACAGCACTTATTTCTGTAAGTATTTCAGAGCAAGTACAAACCAGATGCCGTCACTATCTGATATTTCCTCTCATGTATGTTTTCTTCAGCCAAAACGGCCGTTTTTCATTAGCTTTCTCCACAAAATACATCCCTGTTTAACTTGCCCCTCATCATGCAGTCAGGCTGTATGGTAATCATGAAAAACATGTAGCATTTTAGAGGTCATTCAAAGGCTGCTGCCTGGATGGATCTCATCCCTTTACCAAGCACTTCAGGATGTTCAGATTAACTAAAACAAGACAGGTAATGGCAGCCAAAGCCAAGAGAGCTGGGGAATGGAGTGGCTGGTTGCCAGCTGTTGGAACTAGTTCTTAACTGCATTTTATGTTTGTCCATCCACCTTCTTTTTAATTTCTGTTGCATAATTCAGTAATGCAATATTGTTTTCCTCACCACTTCCAAATCCAGAGTCCCATTAGCCTGCCATGTTCATCCACTCTGCACTCCTTGGACACAAAGCTTTAACAATTGAACTGTATTCAGTGCATTTTAATATAAACTAAAAACACAACGCAAATGCAATACTTTTTAAAACATGGTATTTCGAAGTGTGTTATTGTATAGGGCTAAGTACTATCTCAGTATTTTGTGTCATTTCTGTATTCTGTGGGCTTTTCTTCACCTTAGCACCTTTGCACTAAGTTTTGTCACTGTAACCATTTGTAGAACTGCCATTGTTACAATTTGCACTTATCCAAACGGGGTTTTTGGTTGGTTTTATTGAGTTTTTTTTTTGGTTTTTTGTTTGTTTGTGGCTTTTTTTTTTTTTTTTTGGTTGCATATAATGAAGGAAAAACTGGGAATAATTTCAAGGTACCACAGCTATTTAAAAGCTCTAGAAAACTGCTGTAAAATTGTTCTGGACTATTGTAACTGTTTCAATAATTGACACAAGAAAAAACGAAAAAAACACCAACCTCTGTGTGAGAAAACTTGCCTGCACTGAAATGCTGTTCTATGCTGGTTGTACTCAAGTGGTATTTTTTTAATAGTGAGAAGATTTTTTTTTTTCCTTTTTTTTTCCCTTTTTTTTTTTTTTTTTCGTTTTTCTTTTCCTCATTTTTGTTCCTACATTTTAGGCTGTCTTCAGAAGTTACTGGCCTGGGGGCTCTGTAATGTATCTCATCATGCCCTAGTGCATTAGCCACCAGACAGGACTTTTCCAAAGCCCCATGAGACAATGCTTTCTATGGACTAATCTACAGAGGAGTTTCTGCCATTTCTAACTTTCTTATTATTCTGAGACATCAAAAGAAAACACTTCCTTTACTCTTTAAGCAACTGTGCTTCCTAACTCTTGTGTTGCTTTCATTACTGTTCCAGTTTTAACACTGTTGTGGCTCATAACATAAAGCAAAGTCAAGTTATTTTCGGGGGTTAATTTTCATTGATGTTCATGCTTTGGCTAATCTGTATAAAAGCATGGGCCGTTAGTGTTCTAAACCACTGTATTCAGCTAGAGACTCGACAGTAAGTTAAATGAGACGTTTTTATAAATAAATTTTTTCCTGATTAAAAAAAAACCAACAAAAAAAGACGTGGTAGCTTTGTGCATACAACTGTTGTGTTGTTTAAACTTTGTTCTTTGTAACCGAGTTGCTAACTTGTCATTGAAGAAGCACTATTTTATGGATTGTCAAACTAAGATCACAGACAAATTGCTTGTTTTCAATTAATGATTAAAGGTTTCATATCATCACATTTAAGGTCCCAGTGCTCTTTGGGAAACAGTGTAACACCTGTGCAAGACTGGCAGCCTTAGTAAGGATGTTAGCCCATTCTCAGGCATGATGAGTCTCTTCAGGACTAGAGGGAGACAGATTGTGCAATTTGTAGATAAGCAGTACTTCTACAAAACTTGATTTGGTTTTAAAAAAACCTGCTCGTTGAGAACTTCTCACATTGCATAGAAAAGACAAGTTTGGCTTCATGTTACAAGCAGCCACTGGTTTGTATCTCTGGTCTTTTCCCAAACTGATCTATAGATCAGATACTGGAGACAGGAAAACAGGAACAGAAGAATGAACTTGGATGCTGAGTACTGTATTACCAAGGCCCTTGGTATTTTCCCCCTTCCCAGCAGCACTGCCCAGTGGCAAGTCTTCTAGTCAGCACCTTCCACCCTGCCAGGAGCCAGCCCAGCAGCTGGGAGGAGCATGGCATTGTGCAGTAGGAGGGGGAATGGAGAGCTGAGCAGGCCCAGGAGCTGTCTCCTCCTGTCCTGACACTCTGCTCCAGCTGTTCAAACCCTCCTTTGGATCTGCTGAAGCACTGCAGTCACAGCCTAGAGTTCTCTCTTCACACACAAGCAAAAGAAAGGGGCTGGCCCCAAGCTGTTGCTGCATTACAGCACCCCTGGCTGTGCTCTGGCCAGCTCTCCTCTTAGGGCACTGGCACTACTGTCACAAGTACTGCTCTGGCCTCAGGAGAAAGCAGCTTTTTGGCAGTGCAAGAGTAGCATCCTTCATGACACAAGACTGATTGTACAACCTCCAACTCCCTCTTATATTCTGTTAAAGGTCAAAGGTCTCTAGCTCCTTCAGGGATTTAGCTTGGGGTCCTGCTTCCCCTCCATGCCACAATTATTCCCCCTGGTCTCCAGGGTACAGAGAGCTCTCAAGTCTGAGCCTGGAGTGTTAACCCGGGCACGGCCAGGACGTGATGCAGACTTGGAGACCTGGGGAAACCAACAGTTTTCTCCATACAGATACAGCCACAGAGCAACCCCTGATGATGAAGGGTGCCAAGGGGCACTACAGAACAGCTCACTGCACCCCAGCACCCAGGAGCCCTTACCCAATGCTGACAATTAGCTGTTCCAATCCTTATAAAAACTAGAGGCTATAATACTGATTTGATAAAATTCTGTTATTATTGCTTAAAATATATTTTTATTACTTAATATGTATTTAACTTGTCATTCTTGAAGGGAGAGCTGAAGCTGCTTTCACAGCAGAGACTTCCCTAAGTCTTCACTTCTTCAACAGCAAAAGCTATTCCTGTGGCTAGCTTGGCTACTGTACATGAAAAATAATAAACCACCAACATTATTGCAGCTCAACACTAAGTAGGTCAAAGCTTTGCTCTGCCAGTAAAGCTCTCAAGCAAAGGGCAGCAGCAGCTCTGGGGTGTATAGTATCTTTCACATTAATAATTCACATGTGCCTTGCAGAATTGAAAGATTTAAACAAACTAGTGCAGGGACACGTTTGTGTGAGGAATGAGGAGAGGTAAAATAAAGACACATGGACAAAGAAGAAAGTCTTTTGAGAGGGTATTTTGCAAAAATACAGGCAGAAATGTGACAAAATCTAAGCTTATGATAATTTCATTATTTTACTTAGAAAATATTTCTGAATGCCAAGAAAAAGTTCCTAATAGCTTTAATATACAAAACAGACAAACAAAAGACAAGGTGGTAAAGAAAAAAAGGAAAGAAAAGAGTAAAGAATAATAGTAACTGAGATAGAAAAGTAAACCACTCATGCCCAAAGGTAGAGAAGAGGAAGCATATACCCGCTGTGAAAAGGTCACTGCCCACACAAATGTGAATTTCCAGATGAAAGACAGCACAAGGTCTGCAGCTTTTGCGTCATCAAATTGGAATTAGGTTTCTGGAAACATCTCAAATGAATTCAAGCAGCTCTGTTGTGTTTCTCAAGTGAAAAAACATTGACAGCATGAATGCAGGCTGGAACCAGAAGGAAAATAAACAAAGTTAGTCCTCTGCTAATACACAGAGTGCTTTCTGTTCTCAGGCATAGCCGGAGGGCATCTGTGGGCCCCAAGGTTCACATTTGTGCCAGCCAAGCTCCTAGGAAGCAGCACAGTCTCACTGGTGCCACAAACAGCAGCACCTGGGAAAGTGCCTCAGCCACAGATTCTGCACAGGCAAGGTGCTGTTTGTTGGGTTTCACAAGACAGTCTGAATATCTTATTTCTTCCACAGCCTTAATATCAGCTGAATGTATTTCAGCACTCTTTGGACAGGACCTTCCCCTTCTGGAGTGAATGACATGATTATCTAAAAGTGACAATGCTTACTGATACAGTGGTTCAACAGTGGCACAGCTTCTGCAGGGAAGACTGCCATTGTCAGGCTGCTCAACTGGGTGACACAAAGTGTGTGTTCAAAGGACAGCACTGAAAGGAGGGATTTGAACAGAGATCTCTTCTATCCTCTGTAACTTCTGCAGCCATCAATGGTGCAAGGCATTAGTGCCTCCACTGTATCTTTGGAAAAAATATCTAGTTTAGATGTCTACACAAAGGAACTGCTCACATTTGTTTTCCCAGCTATCAGGCTAACTGAACTGAACAAACTGAACAGATCAAATGAAGGCAGATACTGAAAAACTGCTTCACACCTGAAATTTCCATCTCTTGGCCCAAGCAACACTTTCCAGGGATGCAAGTACACACTGCCCTTCTTGGCACTGAAGACTACTTAATTCCTTGGTTCCAGGAAGGAATGCAGTAATGTTGATTAAATCAGTTTCTGCATCAATGCATGTGTCCTGTCCTCCTACAGACTGGCATGTCTTACGGCAGTAACTGAAATTAAAGAGGCAAAATCATGTGATGGTACCTAACAAAAGGGAATATCTGTAAAATTACACTGTGGTTTCTAATGACAGCTACAACATGATTCATGCAGGCTGAATGCCTGATTTTCTAGGGCAACTTTTATGGATTATAAGAAAAAAAGTATTTTTAAATGCTGAAAATATTTTAGTAATATGGCTTTTCTCATTTCTAGCTCAATGTTTTTAAGATGATAAAATGCAGAGCATCTAATTATAGTGGAATGTAAT
The DNA here is from genome assembly GCF_965231275.1 of Zosterops lateralis. NCBI lineage: Eukaryota > Metazoa > Chordata > Aves > Passeriformes > Zosteropidae > Zosterops > Zosterops lateralis. The sequence goes on from NC_139762.1 coordinate 88,272,710, forward strand.
AAGCAAAATTTGTCTCCCTCAAATTGAATTTATTGGCAGGGGGCCTGGCCAGAGCTAATGTTAATGTTCTTTTCAATCAGTATTTGCACTTTGAAGCAAATTTTAAAATTAAATGCTGGACTAGAGGAAAAACAATCACATTAGCAAATGAAAACATAGGTTTCTTGTTATTTGGGTTTGTTGGTTTCGTACAGTCCCTTTTGGGCCTCTCTGTACCAAATACAGACCTTGTTCCACATCTAAGGCATGACAGCAGCAGCTTGTTTCTTCAAGGGCAGGAGAGAAGTTAGCACAGCAATGACCATTTGTGACTGCCTGCCTTGCCAGAGGAGAGCTCACTGCCAGCAGCTGGAGCTGTGGTGAGCTGGTCCCTGCGGAGCTGCCCCAGGAACTCCATTTCAAACATGCAGGCACACACATTCTGCCCCTGGAAGGCACTTACCAGCTCCAAAACCACCGAGCTGGGGAATCCCAACTACTTTTTGGTGGCATGAAATTCCACAGTTCTTAAGTTTGGACAACACTTTCCATTATTATATGAGTAAATAAGGATTACAAATGTCTTCCTTCCTAACTCTGATACTTCAGTTTTCTGCAAGTCTTGGAGAGCAGAGAATTAAAATAGACTTCCTAATTCCAATTAAAATTTTGTTTTTAAAAGTGGCTATTGACAGAGCTAGTTATTAGGATTATTTTCATCTTTATTGTTGAAAATAGAATTCAAGGCAGTTAAGAAGTGAGAAAGAAATTAAGAAAGTACATATTTTTAAAAACAGTCTTTTCTTCTGGTTAATGACCTATCTGAATAGTTCATCAGAAGTACATAAAATTGTTGTCTAAAACCGAAGACATACTTAAGATTGCAAACTAATTATCCCCATGTTTTTCTAAGATACAGATTATTTCCCTTAATAAAGTAGCTTGACTACTAAATGAGGTTAGGATACTTCCCTCTTCTCCCTTATAGCCATGCTACTTTCATTGCTAAAAAAGCAGGATAATATCTTGCCCTCTTGACACAGCAGCACATGCACAGTCAGTGGTCACAAGGGACAAACTCATTCCCATCATCTTCACAAAGCTCTCTAAAAGCTTTGTTTCAAATGCTGAAGAAAGGTACAGTTGTATGCAGTAAGCTGTAAAACACTTGGATACAACACGGTTCAGAGATCTGAGAGATTCCTCCAAGGAAAAGAGCACCAGCTCCTAAACAAGACACAAGCAAGAGTGATGGATGCTGTCACTTCCCCAGCAATGGACACCCCCCTGTCTGGTCCATCTTTACCCTTCCAGCAAGTTATGCAAGGAGAATGAGTAGAATGATGAGAGATCTGGTGTTTATTCCTGCCATCTATTCCTAATAACAACGGGCTGCACTGGTTTGGATTTGAATGTTCAAGATCCCTGCACTGTAACTAAACTCACTGCCTTTAGCTTCTTACAACAAGATACCTCTAAAGATGAGGGCAACTGGACTAAAACAGCTGAACTGTTTTAATGCTCAGTTAATTTCCTACTCATCCACAGCTGAAACCACGATTTGGAGATTTATGTGCAAGATCAAAGTAAAATCACAGAAACATGTACAAAAAGGACGTGTAATTTACAGACTTAGAGATTAGCATTTTTATACTGTCAAAACATGTATGTCCACGATGCTCAGTGTAACCTGACATTCATTACATCTGTTTCTCTGATATTAAGCCAAGTGCAGAGTGGTTCTGAAGTTCAGTGTTAACAAGGTCATGTGCTTTGGTGAGTGGGGTCAGTGAGAAGCAAACATAAACAGAACAATTAGAAACTTAGATTAGCTTTTCTCAGAGGGAAATTGGGGGAGAGCGTTTCAGTTTGTGTTGGAAAAGACTGTCCTGTTAATACTGCACCACCCTCTCAGCTGGACGTTCTCTTTACAGGGATAAATGGATCTAGAGATCTTTCTCTACAGCATGACAGGCACCTTAGATGTTGATATCCAAATATTTCATGCTATACAAAGACATTTTATTTCAGTTTTGGTTCAACAAAGCTTTTTCCAACTAGTCCAAACATTCATTATTTATTTCAATATTCCCTGAACACTTATTCTGTATTCTGAATGTTGCTATCTCAGTGACAGTCCTAGTTCATGTAAGACTTCAGTGTCACATCAAACATTTTAGCAGCAACAGCTGCTTGCTCTTACTCATGGCTGTAAGCCAGCACGTGTGAGCAGGAATGTGTGGATGCAATAAACCACTAAGGGCTGTTGCCTGAATTTTGACAGCTTTATAAATAGGGAGAGCTGAACCCAAGGATCAAGGAAATTGGGAGTGATAAAAAAGCCTCTCACTGTAAGGAAAGGGCTTCTGCCATATCAAATATTTTCCCCAAAACAGGCAAATCAAACATCTAAATTTAGTTCTAATCTATTGCTTGGTTGATAACCATCTCTGAGGCAAGTAACTGGAATGCTTTCATAAGAGCAAAGCTTGTTTTCTCCCTTTAAAATCTCACTGGTTTGAAATCTAGAATATTATTTTAAAAAGGTTAAGCTGTTCTTAACAACTTCACTTTTTGATATCAATCAAGCCACACATCCCTCTTATTTTTAAAAATTCCTCAACAAATTTGAAATATTTAAAGATTTGCAAAAGTAAAAAAACAAAAAATAGACACTTACCAAAGGTAGTTCTGCTTTCCATGTCCCAATCTTGTCAAGTTTATTGGTTCTTGGTTTTACTTAATCTGTTTTATCAGAACAGAATCAATTTTAGATGCTTTCTGTGCCTAAGATAGTATTATAAGAAAATTTCCAGTATTTGCAGCTATGATTTTACCTCCACAGTTTCCAGTGCAGTACTTTCCTCTCCGGCATTTTGTCACCCTTTCATTAAGTGAAGCATATATGTAACCACTGTGTTCTCATCCCTCTGGTTCAAGAAATGTGAGGTATGCTACATGATGGCTGCACTAAGCAAAACAGGAGACTATAACTAAAAATATTCAGCAGTGCTATGGCACATCACAGGATATACAATGTGGAGAAGCTGTAACTCAGCATTTCTGAGGTTAATCCTTATATACACAGAAAAGCTGTAACAGATCCTGAAAAAAAATGTACTTGTTTTATTGGGAGCTGGCAATGGACAATGGGCAATGGACAGAAGGGGCACCTACAATTTTTAAGAAAACATAAATGCATAAAATTTTCCTTTCCCTAAACCCCCAGTCTGGGAAAACTTTGTAAACTATGCACTTCTATAGACAATAAGCCAAGTCTCAAAATTACCAAACTGAGCTAATGTTTCCAAAAGCCTAGAGATTCTGTACAGATATATTAATCTCATTAAAATACTTCTGGCCGGAAACCAGTAATTTTAATAGGAAAGGTGTATTCAGTATTGTAAAACATGTGCAATGTACAGTTTTTACAACAAGTAGTACACCACTGTAGATATACAAAAAAATTTTAATAAGCTTGGCTCTTTACCTCACGATCCTCTTTAAATAAATATTTAACAAAAGAATCTCCCTTCTAACAATGGAAGTAACACCACAGATAAAAACAGTATCAACCATGTTGCAGAAATGCTACAACAAAGCCCCTTTCACCCGCCAGTCTTGTGACAGCAAATCCTGCAGTTCTTCTTCATCTTCACTACCAACATCCTCCTCCTCTTTCTCTTGTGCTGCTCTTAATCTCATGGCTTCCTTTAACTTCTCCTTCATCTCGTCCTGGCGGTTCCGCAGAAGCTCCACACGGCGGTAGCATTCACTGTTGGAAAGGGAAACACCTGGTAACATTTGGGGCCCTTCTACATGAATTCCATCATCTCCAGTGCTGCATTTTGCTTCTACAACTTTGGATAAAGAAGCTTTACAGCTTCCCATCCATGAAAAAAAATAAGCTTTGGAGATGTTAGTGCACCTTCTCAGTGCTCAGGAGAGGAGAGGTGTGGTCAATTCTCTAGCAATGAGATCTAATACAAATACTTAACAACTGCAGTACAGTCACAAGCCATTTTTCAAAAAGCACAGAACCAATATCCACTTCCACACAAGAAGGAACACCATTCTTTGCTCCATTTATGGTTTTCTTGAGAATAAAGTGTGACAACAATTATCAATTTTGATAACTTAGTCATGGCATCTCTGAAAATAAAAGTAGCAGCACAAAGTGTTCAGATTCTTTACCTGCTTCCTCTGTGCTGTAACAGAACATTTTAAGTAAACACAGTCCAAAAGTTTCAGGTTTCCATTTACTTTAAAAGTTCTGCCCTTGAATTGTGTTTTATAACTATTCTAGCCATTTTAAACAGGGTATTTTTTTGAAAATGCCAAGTTGTACCAGCTTGATTTAAATTCACCTTTGCCCCTTCCATTCTTGTTTGCTCAGAAGGGTCAACATGGAGGGGTTACTATCTGGATCCTGTTTTCCCTGGCATACCACCAATATGATTCTTACAGGCAGTCATAGCTGAAGATTTGAAGGCCGAGGAATTTATTTAATTTTCAACTTAATTTGAAATTAGCCTGCATTTAAATACACTCAGAAGTCAAAAGTTACAAAATTCCTTTAGAAATCTATTTGGAACTTTTATTTTGAGAAAAATTATTATAGTACCAAACTTGAAATACTCTATAAATTTCTGAATTTGGTTCTATGTACTTACAGCAGCCTTAGCTAGTGAGAAAAATAAATCCTCAAAGAGAGGCAGGTTTAGCTCAAGCCCTGTCCAGAATCACACAAACATTGTTAAAAGATATTCCTGTAATAGCAAAGTTCAGCTTGAACCCAGTGCTATTTTTAGCACACACTGATTACATGCAACGTGTAAATCTGCCCAGATGGTTGAAGTGTTGCATTAATTTCTAGTGTCTTCTTTTTGTTGCATCTCTCTCTTTTCAGTCGCTACCATTGCCATTATCACTGTTAATATCAGAGTGTTGAGCTACAGGAAAACTGTAACAAACTGTTCCACTGAGCTGTATTTCAGGTTACTTGAGTTGAAACCAATGCCCATCCAATCACCACACCCACCATTTCAGCAAAACAAAACTTCATGTCATGAAGTGTGCATCACTCCACAAAACCTTTAAGTAAATTTCTACTAGAATTAAACAGGGTTTGCCACAGGACAGGACATTTTCAGTACAGGAAATGTTTCTTAAAAATGTTCACATAAATTCTATATCAATCAAAATTCCCAAGGAAATACAAATTAAGATATTAAGACATTTGACAGAGGAAGAAGGGCAGTTTGTTCTAAGAATTTGCCTTTTGTACTTTCAGTGATCCCAGTGCATTCTCTCTTTGGAAAAAGTTACATAGCTTTGTACCAAAATCCATGTCTTTATTAGACATCATTCCGCAATTTGAGAGAGTCTATCCTTCAAACACTCAGATGATTAATGAAAGGTAGTATCATAGATTAAAAGTGTTTTTATCACTCTAGTCAAAGAGCAATCCATTACTGCTGGAGAACAGAGAATTTGAGGAAAAATTGATCTACTTACATCTGCTCATCAATTTCTCCAATCTGGCGATCTAGTCGTCCCTCCTCATCATCTTCTGCCACTATTGCTTCTGAAATCTAAACCAGAAAAGCACTGAGAAAATTCACCTTCATCCTAAATTCCACTTCTGCTCCTTTACAATGTCTGTGTCCTCCCCTGCTCCCCTCTACCTGTAGTTAGTGTCAATCTCCTCTATGTATATTCCCATCTTCACAAGGGCAAATACAGAAGAGAAAAAAAAAAAAAAAAAGGTCTGGTTTAATTTGAAATGGAAATGCTTTTTCTTTAAAATCAGAAGTAGTTTGGCTGCTTTGGGGTTAATCTTTGGAAATTTTTAATACACTACGATTTGAAACTGAGCAAAACCAAACTACACACACCCACAGTCTGAGGCTGAAATGGGAGCTCTATCCCAGTGCTTGGGACTTTAATACACACCACTTATTGAACATACTGTTGAAATATTCCCACTAGATCCCGAAGTGTTTCTAACCTGTTATTTTTTTCAGCATATACTTTCTCAAATCTGAATGTCTGGGAGATGCTATGCAATCAATGGTCCACGCATAACTGAGAAGATTCCTCCTAAGCTGAAGAATTATCTGAATGGCTTATGCTAGCAAAGTGTATCCACCACCGCTTTTGTATGAACATTCGCTCTGTTTATAGTGCTGACGGCTTTAAAATGAGCAATGATACATTTCTCTGCACCACCTTTCTCAGCAGTTGACATGAGTAACTATTTACAATTAAAATAATTAAAAGGATAGCAAATGCTCTAGGGGAAGACTGAGAACACCATGTGATCTGTAATACAGTTTTATATTGTACACAAGGGCAGATAAACACCTGCTGCAGGAAGATTTTCCATGCAATGGTAAACAGTGAAAAATGGAAGTACAGAAAAACTGTGGCCAATTTACGTGTCTCAAACTCTTGTCACTTTCCCAGATTTTGGAGTTCCTTTCCAGTACATTTAAACTAAACATGAAATCCAGGTTACCTACACTTTATAGATACTTTTTTTAAAAGACAGACAAATGGGTAGTGTTTTTAAAAGTTAAAATATGAATATAGATCTAAAGAAGAGCCCACGATTGTATCCTGTTTGGATACAGGACACTGATCTGAGATGTATGCTAGCTAAATAGTATTTAAATAAAATACAGTGTAACAAATGTAACTAGATATATATGACTGGATCTTGATTAAAAGTGTTCAACTTAATTTCTTTTAAGTGGAAGATACAAGGAACCCTTTGCTCATTTATAAAGTGCATTTAACCACACACTGCATTGAAACAAACAGCTGACAAATGCAGATGTCAGCCATTCTGCAGAGCTGCATGAAACTGTTGTTTTCCTTATTGTGTATAGTATTTAGAATCAATAAATATAGATTCCATTACTTACTGTGTTGACCTGTCGCATTGCCTTTTGAAATTCATCCCATTCTTTGTCCATCTGATCCTTTGGAGCATCAACTTTTCTCACCTAAGGAACATGAAAATTTATAAATTAACGATTTAATGACTCTTTGGGGCACTGTAAAAAAAACACAGGAGAAATAGGAAAAAATATGCTGTGTTATCAGAAAAGTCTGGTTGATGTACTTCAGTTTAAGTAATGGATAGGAGTGAGAGAGTGCAGCTGCACAATGGTTTTGGAAGAAAAAGCTGACTCTACTCCTGGATTAAAACATCTGTGACTGCAGCATTACAAAATAATTATCGACTAAAAGTGGCTGATATGGAATGTCTGGAGTAACAAAAGTGAGTTTGATGGTCTGCCATTTCACTGTGTCAGGTGACAACTATTAAATTTTCTGTAAGCTGCCTGTACAATTGCATACAGTAGCCATTTCACAAGCCAAAAAGCAGTGAATTGTTTGCCTTTGGCATAACGTAAAGTATCAAAGTTTTCAGTCACTAGTCTGCTGGTGTTAGGTGGCCTGACTGTATTTCAAATCTAGTCTAATTTTCTTGGCTAACAGAAGAAACTGTACAGCTACAAACCAATTTTAATGACATGCAAAGCTTTTTATTCAGTGGTAGATGGCATTTAGTACTAAGAAATGAAGTCTGAAAAAGTAGTAGTGCTAAGAATGTGTTTAAGATCTACAACCAAGGTAATCAAAGCCAGATTGTGCTTTTAATGCAAATAAATAAACAAGGTAGTCTACCTGTGTAATTGAAACTTCCACAATTCAAGACTGGAAGATGTGGCATACAATGTATTTTAGAGGACAGATTATGCCTGACTCAGGAATGGGTAGAAATTATACAGCTAAGAGAACTAAGCAGTTTGAACATAGTAAATCATGACACCATCTTTTTGCATTAGTTTTACTTTCCCTTTATTCATTCTGCTCTTTTGGTGACACGTCAGTCATCACCTTAGTAAAGACAACAGTTTGGTGCATTTTGTTCCTGAGTGATTATACAAAATCAAGTAGTATGAATTAAGTTTATAGAATAAATTAGAAGCTTCCAAGCAAACTCATACTGGGAAGTAAGTCATCATTTCATTTTTCTGTTCTGATATTATTTCTATCATATGTGTATGTACTGTGTTATTATGCATTGTGGTTGTCTTTTGTAATTCATAATTATTTGTATTTCTTAAAATAAATTTAAACACTAAAGTTATTATTTTTCTTTGAAATATTTATCTAATCCAGAATTTATATGCTTTACAAATACTTGATGCAAATAACAAGCCTCTTTCATGCCCAAAATCTCTCTTTCAAATGCCCAGTTAATTCTTAAAATAATTATTTTGTGTGTGATTCCAACCCAGAACCACCACAGCCAAATCTATGTAAGTGATGTCACAAACATTGTCCTTCCTCTGAGTATTAGTTACACTCAGAAAGGGCTGATTAAAAGGAAAAGCCTCTGCAAGGAATTCAAGGAAGAGCTGACTGGAACAAGTAACCACTTGTAAATTTCTCAGTGAAGGCAAGAACCAGAACAAAGGTCACTAACCAATGTCCTCACAGATGTAAGCAGATTCTCCTTTGCCTGCTAGGCACTCCTGCATTCCCAATTTATGATGAAACTAAGTATTTGAAAAATTTAATACTTCAATTAGACACAAAACAAAACAAAGCCATGGCTTTTTCAGCTACATATTTCAAAATCTGAAATATCCTTATTCAAATCTATTCACATATGACAACACTTGGGCATGAGTAGTGCCAGAAGAGTCTTGCCAGAGCAGATAAAACACCTAAGCTTGTTAGCTGGGCCAGTGGGACTAACTGAACATGAAGAAGCATTATTTGGAAGGTCTCCAAATTAGATGTCATGGCTTGGCCTCATAATGCCATTTAAATACACCAGCAGCCTTCCACTGTGTGAACATGTGTGAGCAAGGAAATACTCAAAGAAAATAAAAAAAGATTTAAGCCTACAGCACTGTATTTCAACAAAGAAAGGAAGAAAGCCATCAAATCTGTGGCAAATTTTACAAAAAACAGAAAAAGGTTTGCATTTCAAATACCAGTGTTTATTTTGGCCATCATTTGGCACTGTACAAGCTGAAGGAAGTATGAATGTTTTTGATCACAATTTCAAGATTGTTGTTGTGAGGGTTTTTTTAAAAAAAACAAGGTGAATACCCATATTTCTTTTCTTTTCTAAGCATCATAAAACCCTAAAGTGGTAAAAGACAAGAGGGCTGAAGACCAAGTTCACTCTTGAGATGTAACCAGTACTGCAGATGGCAGCATGTGCCATAATGGAGCTGTTTTCATTCCAACAGGATGCACTCTGTGAGTCACACAGTAACTCAACACTTTTCAGCAGGATCTCACAAAGGGCATTATAGAACTGTTAGATCCCCAATTCCAAAGCAAAATTGAACATACAAATTAAGTGAACTGCTTTTCCTGGGATGATTCACAGAAATAAAGGTAGATGGTCCAAATCTCAGCTCAGTTTTCCAACCAACAAATGACATTTCTTTAAGAGCCACAGAGGAACCATAATCAAAAATACTTCCCAAGAGATGATTTTTAACAAGCTCTTCCTGTCCACCTCCATCCCTTTTCATGTTTTCTAATTTACAGAGAATGAATGTTTAAAGCTGCACCAGAGGAGGTTCAGACTGGGCAGTGGGAAGCATTTCTTTACCAAGAGAATGGGCAAACACTGGAACAGGTTTCCTGGAGATGCCCCAAGCCTGTCCTTGCTCAAAAGGCATTTGAAAAATGCCCTTAATAACAAGCTTTAGCTGCTGTTCAGCCTAAAGTTTTCAGGCAGTTGGACTAGACAATTTCCAACTGAAATACTCTATTCTAGTCTAAATAGTTCAGTCATTTTCTTATATTCCAGTATGACTGATTACCTGGAAAAGCATCCTGACTACTCAGAAAATCATTACAACTGGCACAAATAAATCCAGTAGCATATAATGAGTAGATCACTTACTTTTGCATCCACTTCAGGATCATCAAAGAAACCTTCTGGCAAAGCTTCAGCAGTGTTTTCTTTCCTGAAATATTTGATTACCATTAGCCCAAGTTAACACTTTACAACCTGCTTTATTGAAGAGTTAAAAATAGTCAAGAATGAAATTTATAATTCTTTGTGTAAGTATGCAGAAACACAGCAAGTTTTTTAAGCCCTTAGTTTTACCTACAACCATCAAAACCTGCTCCTTCAGCTTGGTCTTTCCTCACTTTTGAAGGAACTGCTCAGAAAGGTGTAGATCTCACTGCTAAAACAAGAGCTGTAGCTTATGTTTTTAAAGCTATTCTTTCCAATGTGCTGAACACCCAAATGTTGTAACAGCACAGCTGCTACTTCTGAGAGACTAAAGGAGTAAAGGAGAGCTCCAGTGAGCTGAACCATTACTACAGGACAAGCAGTTTCCTTTAAACAGTGGAAAGCAGTGGTTGACATTAAGCTCCCCCAGTACCCTGTGTTAAAATTTGCAGAGATGTCAAACAGACTCTGCATGACGTTGCTCCATCTCTTCTCCTGTCCCTAGGGTGCAAGACACCTGTCTGAAATAATGCCCGAGGCTGACAAACTATTATGAATGCAATCTAACAGTAAGTTAAGATTTCTAAGTGATCACAGTCTCTATTTCCTGGAAGAGAAATGTTTATTTACAATTCCTAAGACTATTAATATTTGATTTGACTACTCACCTTTCGACTACCTTCTCTTGTACCTCTGCTTTCTGTATGGATCCTGAGTGGGAAACTATAGGAGCAGCTGGAGTTTTGGTGTCAAAAAAGTCTATAGGAAAGGACAGAAGTCCATGACAAAAAGTACAGTTGTTCAGGCATTTTCTGAAATTCCTACTAGACAAGAATTTCAGTTAGTACCTTACTGAATCAAGGGAAGAACAGCCAGATGTTGCTTCCCTTGGCAGCCTCAAACAACTAGAATATAAAATCAATAAGCAACCAGCACACAGTAACAGGAGATTCTTTGCTAGTTTATCTCTACTTCCAGTATTACACATCCTCACCATCACCTAATTACCCATCACCTAATGGCAATAATTAAAAAAATAAAACTTTCATCATCAGTTAAATAACAGATTCTCTTTACAGAATCACTTACTATTTCAGCAAGCATTACCTGCAGGCAGAGAATTAGCTACTACTTCTTGAGTTGGAGGTGGAATTTCAGTTTTGTGCACAACAGAAGATTTGCTTGATCGTTCTTGTTCCTCCTCTTCATCATCATCATCATCGTAATTCCCTGACAATAAACTGGGACCTGGGCCCTTGGAAAGCTGTACACTGGCGCTGTCTTGCTGTGCTTCATCAAAGAAATCTGCTGGCAGCCTGGTAAAGAGCCCACAACACAACTGTTTGAAACTTCACACCAATGACTGCAGTCCAGCAGCAGCAGCCCAGTCCCTCTGTGAGCAGCACAGGCTGAGATGCTGACAACACCCCGAGCTGCAGAGGTGCCAACACAGGCACTGCCTGAAGGCAGCACACACTTGGGGCTCTCGTCTTCAGTTCCCCAGAAATGCCCAGGTTAATTCTGAACACACTTTAGGTGCATTTTTCTATTTGCATACTTACTCTCAGAAACATTAATAAAAATGACCTGTAACAAATTGGAATGGTGGTTAAAGTGATCCTTTCTCCACCTACTAAGTAATTTGCTCTTTATTTTGGGTACCTACTGCTGTCCAGGACTGCAAACCAGAACAGCACACAGGCTCAGCAATGAGGAAACATAGATCTGCTGGAATAGCCACAGCCTGCAAGCCAAACATTTTTCCACGTTGTATTTTAAATGAATCCTACCAACAAGTTCAAAAATGGACAAACCTCTGAAGTGTTAATTCTGCACACAAACTCAAATTCCTACAAGGAAACAGCACGTGGTACCTATGCAAGATAGTAATTTATCCTGTGTAGAGGAGACTCACAGGTGTCACTTGACATCAGCCAACCCTACAAAGATTTTTTAGGGGCAGTTGAGGTGCTTAAAACCCCTTTGAAATCAAAGGGGTCAGTCCTGTATTTGTACAAGTTCAACTGCAGCATATGCACCTATGTGAATTTCAGGTGACAAAAACCTTCCTAATGAAGATCTATCATTTGTTAGTAGGTTTTGTTAATAAATATAATTTAATTATACATTCAAAATTTGTCTTAATTTCAGACTGCCACCTCTTCTGTAGGATGTCAGCATTATTAGAGGACATGCTACAATCTACTTATGTTCAAGCTGTGCAATAGCACCACACAGCAATCCTTTAAAGTCTGTCAGTGACAGCAAAAGAATTCCTGTTTTCTCAGAGAGTCTTAAGAGTTGATAGAATTATCTCCACCCAGGAGGATGCTGCCATGTTCAGGAATATACAACTCTGTTAGAAAACAGGCAGAAGCAGGGATCTGCTGACTGTCTGCACCTCTGCCCTTGTCTAGAGACAAGGAAGAGCTGGGGGAGAATGCAGCCATTGGTAGATAGAAAATATTCCTCTGTAATAACAAGAACTACTTACCCCGATGAAGACGTGTGTGCCTTCTCTTCTGTACCTGTACAACAGCCAAGAGTCACTTCTTAAAACTCCATATGCTTTTAAAAGAAACATCCCTAAGACTTCCTGACAGCATCAGGTCTCCAAATGCATATGTATTTAACATATCTTATATATTTACATTTCTGGTAGCACCAAGAGAAAAAATTAACTCTTTCTTTGGCAAGAACTTTGGTGCATGGTTTGAGGAAAACCAGTGACTTGATCCCACTGAAAAGGAGTAACAGGAGTTCTAGGCAAGTGCTCCTACTGCTTAATTCCCACTGCTTCTTGACATATTTGGGCCAAGCCCACAGTTCCATGACCTAATTTAACCCAATAACCCAGAAGAAAACCAGGTAAACTTCCAAAAACACAGTTTTCTCCTGACACAGAACTCACAGAGAGAGAGCAACCAAACTTTCTCCCTTTTCAGCACAGAGCATTCAGGGCTGACATTAACTCAACAGTCCGGTGTATTCATACTCACTGCCACAGGAACAAAACAAACCAAAAGCATTCAGGATGTAAAATGGATGGATTCTGGCAAGCATTTCCCTCTCATTACCTCTTACTCTCTTTAGGTCTGTATTTTCTGTCTCAACTGTTTTTCTCTTGACAGGATGAGACGATGTGCCAGCAGCTGAGCCCGTGGCTGTCTGCTTTGTGCCTTTTAATTCTGCAATTCTCTGTAAAGAAATAAAAATTCAGGGCACGTTACTAGCAGTAACTTCTGGATTGCAGCTTAAAATACAGAGCTTCTACAACAGCTCATCAAAGTGAGCTAATACCTTTCTAGAACAAGATCACTGCAACAGAAACCACAGGTACCAAAGCCCAGTGTTTCTGTCAGCCTCTGGAATGATGTGACATGGGATAGAGGAACTGACACTCACACAAACGAGGCTGTACCAGTAAGAAAGAAAAGACTAAAAGCAGTGACACTGACAGCAGTAAGGCACTGGAGAAAAGAGCAAGAAGGCTGGATTTATTCTAAGGTCTTGGAATATGAAGTGTTTTAAAATTAAAACACGGCACTTTAACAGCATGAGAGACCTCACCCTGCCGTGCCACAGTCATCTAGTCTGAACGCAGGCAATGAACTGGAACCCCTCCGATCCTTTGGCCTTTTCCTGAGCAGTTGTAAAACTAAACACAGTCTTTCAGCTTTTGCTAAGAAGTAGCAGGGGAACTTAAAAGAATAAAAAAAAATTGGGCGGCATCCAAGTTACAAAGTCCCTGACTTGCTTTACGAGCTCTTCATCTTTACTGATGAATTACAAAGAAAAAAAAAAAAGTGTATTTTCTTAACCCCGCATAAGCTGTCACTTGACAGCTCACAGGTCCCCGAGCCAGCCCGGGTGGGGGGGGGTGGTTTCCAAGTCCGAGCTGCAGACAAGTGACAGCCAAAATCTGTCGCTAAGGAGGGAACTGCTGCACCCAAGGAGCGGACCCCTAAAGACACGGGGCCCTCTTTATCCGGGCAGGCTGTTCGATCCCCGCACAGGCTTTAGGAGAACAGAAGGCAGTCGGCACAGCCGGGCTGGTTCCCGCCCTCACCCCGGCGGGCGCTCCCATTGCCCAGAGCAGGAGAGCGCACCCAGGCCTCGCTCCGGCGGCGCGGCCTCCCCCCAGCCCCTCCCCAGTCCCGCCCTTCCCCAGCGCTGTCCCGGCGCTCCCGGACAGCACAGCCCGGCCGGGACCCGCGCCCTCCGCTCACCTCCCGGTGCTGCTTGCCCAGGACGTGTGTCTGCCACAGGAGCTCTCCCTTGACGGGCGCGTTGCAGAGGGAGCAGCTCAGGTGCCCCAGGCTGTTGTACGTGCCGGCCCGTTAAGGGAAGCACCGAGCGGGCCGCGGACTCCCTCCCTCCCTCCCCGCCTCCCTCCCCACGGATCTCTCGGTGCAGAGGATATTTGGCGAAGGGCGAGTCGATGCGCTTCTTGCCCGCGTTCTGGCGCTGCTTCTCCCTCATGAGGCGGCGCAGCTCCTCCTGCCGCACCTGCTTCCGCCCCGCGCCCGCACCGCCCGCCGCCATCTTACCCCGCGCGCGGGGCCGGCGCGCACAGTGACGTCACCGGGAGCGCCGGGAAGGGGGCGGGGGGAGGGAGG